>NC_140173.1:30415110-30765110 GCF_963971535.1 Notolepis coatsorum | reverse complement strand
ATGTGACAGGCGCTGCTTGGACAGCGCCTCACCCGCGCGAGGGCCACCGTAACAAACAAACAGTTGATCGGAAGCCCTGGGATCCTGCGTGCGACTAAGGTAAACCCCCAGTGCACAAACAGGACACGACAGGTGAAGGCTCGACTCCAACCCACTAGCGTGAGGAGGATGAAACGCCTGAATCACAATATCCCTGGAGCAAAAAGAGCTCCGGACATTCTTTGGCACGAAGACCGGATTAGGCCTCAGAGTCGCGCCGCTATCGGCCCGAATAGACAGGCACTCTGACCGCACAGAGAGAGCACACAGCTCACCCACGCGTTTAGCGGAGGTGATGGCCAAAAGGAACGCGGTCTTAAAAGACAGCCGATCCAACAGCGCCTGCTCAAGAGGCTCAAACGGGGCCTCCGACAACCGACCCAGGACCAGTTGGAGGTCCCAACTCGGAGACAGAGAACGTTCCACAGGCTTGAGACGCTGAGCGCCAAGCAGGAAACGTTTCAGGAGAGGGTGGCTGAACAGCGTACCGTCCTCAAAGCCCACGTGACAAGAGGATATAGCCGCGGCATATACCCTCACCGCCGAGGCCGACAGCCTATCCAGGATAGACTGGAGGAAGGAAAGAACCGAGTCCAGGGGGCAAGACACTGGGTCCAGGCCCCCAACCTCACACCACTCCTGAAACATACGCCACTTCCCAGCGTAAACCGCGGTAGTGGACGGAGCGTGCGCGTTCCGGATGGTGTTAACCACAGTAGGGTCAAGACACATCCCCTCCAGATTTACCCTTTCAGCAGCCAAACTATGGCAGAAACAGCGTCCTGTGTGCCTGAGAGAGGGCCCACGGTGACCACGGAACAGGCCACGGTGGGGCCCTAAGAGCTGAATCAAGACCGGGAACAACACAGCCGTGCCCCGGTCCGGCGCGATCAGGATCAAAGTCCTGCGCTCCCAACGTACCCGCTCCAACAGCTGAGCTACCAGGTGTATGGGGGGAACGCGTACAGAATCCCGGGCGGCCACGGATACATCGAGAAGGCATCCACCCCCAGAGAGGGGTTGTCCTTCGGACTGACCGAGAACCACAAGAGGCACTGGTGGGACTGTCTGCTCGCAAACAGGTCCACCGTGGCCTCCCCGAATCGGTCCCAGACCTGTCTGACTATGTCTGGACGTAGTCCCCACTCGTCGGGGTGAGGACTGCCCGCGATATCACATCTGCACCCACATTCTCCCTGCCGGAGATGTGGAGAGCCCTCAGGCTGCACAGATTGAGAGACGCCCATAGCCAGAGTACGACCGCCGCCCGGTGCAGATGGGGGAGCGTACTCCTCCCTGTCTGTTGATATACGACGCTGACGTCATGTTGCCCGTCCTGATCAAAGCATGCTTGCCCACCACAAGGTGGCCGAGCCGTTTGAGGACCAGAAGGACTGCCTTCAATTGAAATGTAGTGCAGACCGGGCAGCATGGTCCTGCCAGCTGCCCCCTACTGTGTTGACCCGACACGTCCCCCCCCATCCCGTGAGGGAGGCGTCGGTGAAGACCGTGACATGTGACAGCCTGCTGCCCATGGGGACCCCGCTGGTGAGGGCCCTAGGCCCCCCCCAGAGGGCGAGGTCCCCCAGTACTGACATGGGAACCTTCAGCAGCTTCCACATGACTCTCACAGGGTCTATTTTCACACCGAAAAACCTACCTCTGTATCCTCCTCATGAAGAGGAGGCCAAGAGGGACCACAGCTTGAGCAGATGCCATAATACCGTGCAGGCGTATCACGGTCAGCGCCGTAACCGTCCTGCCAGGACGGAACCTCCCGAGTGCGCCGAGAATCTCTTCTCGCCGCTGCTCTGAGAGGGATGCCCATATAGACCTTGAGCTTAGAAACAAGCCCAGGTACTCCACCCGTTGACTGGGAAGAGGAGTACTCTACTTCCAGTCTACAGCAAAACCCAGGCTGGTGAGGAATTCCACCACCTGCCTGGTATGAGACCTGGCGATCTTCTCTGACTGGCGAGGACCAGAACGTGGTCCAGGGTAGAATAAAATTCGTATCCCCTGACGACGCAGAGGCCCCAGCGCGGTCTCCACGCACTTGGTGAAGATGCGAGGAGCCAGAGAGTAGCCGAACGGCAGCCTCTGGTACTCGTACGCTAAGCCCTGAAAAAGGAAGCGTCGGTATGTCCTAGGAGGGAAGATCGGGATGCGAATACGCATCCTTCAGGTCTATGGAGGTGAACCAGTCCCCCACCTGACAGCGCTTAACAGGTGGGTGACGGTCAACATTCTGAACATGGGGCGGCTAGGTGGTGTAGTGGGCAAGGCGCTCGCCATCAACGCTAGAGACGCTGGGTTCGAATCCAGCTCTCGGCGTTGCTATCAGCTTGGCTGGTCGTTCATACTAACACAATTGGCAGTGTTAGGGGTGGGAAAGCTGATGGGTGGGTCCTGGGCGTTGTAAACAGAAAAATACTCCTACAGTTCGTTCGGGGCGCCTGCTCAGCAAAGGAAAGATCTGGAGGGAGGTAGTGTGACCTTCCACATGTTACACTCTCCCAGTGAGAATTTGTGCTGCCAGGCTGGCTGCCGGCTGGCTGCGCATGTGTCGGAGGATAGCATGTGATAGTCTCCGGCCTCCCGGACCAACAGTAGGGGGGGTGCGCAACAACCAGGAAGGGAGTTGGGAAGTGGCATAACGACTAAACAGTGGGATGGGAGAAAAATCGGAAAAAGGAGGGGAGAAAAATGATTAAAAAAGAAAAAAAAAACATTCTGAACATTCCATGGGACAGGTCCAGTATGGGTCTGACCCCCCCCCCCCCCCCCCCCCCCCTCCTCGGCCAGGGCTGTCACTGCCGCGGACTCTGATAATAGAGTCTGTACCAAAGCCAAAAACGGAGGGCGGGGTGTGTAAACTGTAACACAAGCGCCGCCCTCAGTGTTCTCTCCATCCACACCGACATATGGCTACTACTGCAGCCATACGTGGTAAAAATTCCAAAGCGTCCCCGCCGCCAACTGTCACTGGTCCACTAGGAATCGTAGATAGGTGGCCCGGTCCCTCCCGCTCTGCGTCGTCAACCCTGGTCTCGCCAACCGCACGAGCAGGGTGTCTCGTGGAGCCAGGATATCGCACCCTGACTCTACCAACGAGGCAATCGCACCCAAGGGGGGGACCCCGACAGAAGGGGTGGTCTGATACAGGGGGAGCGGCCATCACCCCTGGTGACATAGGCTCCCCTGCTGATCATCTTCCCGGCTTAGCTTGCTGAGGACAGCCTGCTCTGCAGCTGGACATGCATGGTGTGTGGTCCCACACTGCCCGATAGGGTGGGTCTGCACACTGTAGCCCTGTAGTGATATTATCACCACCCAAATTACGCATGCCTGACTGACCACCGCGGGATCGGAAGTCCAGACGGGTTGAGGCACTAACGTAATACCCGGCCTGGCGAGGGCGGGGCTGTGGGGAACCCACGCTGCGACCTCCTGGGCCTAGAGTTCCCCGTCTGACAATTTTTTTTAGATACAGGGAACCCTGCTCCGTCGACAGATACAACACCAGGCTTACCAAACACAGACGCAGGACGTGTGGTGTAGGAGCCGCTTGACAGCACAGCATTCTCATAGACAGACCCAGGCCTAGCTAGCAACTGGGTGTCAGCCCCTGTCTCCATGAAAAGCTAAATGTGCGCTTCACTGGAAGAACGCGGCCCGCAGCCAAAGGGGACAAATCAGAGCCCTGAGTCCCGTAGCGTAGCGGGGGGGAGTAACCGGTGAGCGTGCTAGACACAGCTAGATGGCAACGTTTTTTTAGGGCGTGCCCATCTAATATAGCCGATCCCTCGGGCCGCCGAGGCTATCAGCCTTGTGATCACCTGTTTTCTTTGTGTCCAGGGTATCTGAGGCGGGGGAAACATGGCCGCTGGCCGGGGGCCTCGCTGCAGCTGCTTGCGAGGCTGTGCTCTCACCTCTGGCTGCGCGGTGTGGGGCGGCGTGGAGCCCAGGTCAAATACCGCCCGCGCCTCTGTGGACAGACCAAGGTCCACCAGCGGAGAGGGGAGCCCTGAGGAGGAGACCCATCCCCTCCTCAAGGGGAGATTGCTCCAACCAAGATGCCTGTGAACAACCGTTGACAGCATCCTAGCCCTCCCTGCAGTTATAGCTTGCGGCTGGGTAAAAAAGTGAATAACCTCAAAACCTTGCACGATGGTTTTGACGTCGGCTGGCCCTAAGGCCCCACCACCGACACCATTTTTGACAGAAAAGCAGCCAATTGAGCAATGTTGTTAGTTGCTGCTAAATTATGTACCGCGCCGCTATAAGCTTCAACAGCCCACCAGCCACCTGCCGGGCCGACTCGCCTCTTGGCGTTGGCCGGGCGGGATACCGTTCCACCATGTCAGGGCAAAGGACCGATACCACCTGCTCCACTAAGCACGGAACACCAGTGGCGGCTGCTGACCAAAGTCTATTACTAGTGAAGCATTGCTCCACTAGTAGCCATGCAACAACCTCCACTGCGGTGTGCACCCGTGACGGGATAAATGAATGAATGAATGAAAACTCTATTAACATATTGCAAAATGGGCTAGCCCAATACACACAATTGTTAAGGGGATGCAGACCAGAGAAAACGTTAGTCCTGTCTACATCAGGGTCCCCCATTTTCAATTCATAGATTCACAAAATGCACACCTGCCCTGAGCCCTGTCGTCAGCCCATCCACCCATGTAAAGGGTAAATAAGCCTCCGCTAAACCCCCAACATTAGACACCGATTGACCGTCAGCATTATTCGTTAAGAGGAGGGAAGAGTAAAGACAGCCCCGGCGGGGTACATGGGAACGGCGCCCCAACATTGTAGCATTAGCACCAGCTGCTTGCGCTAAGATACTTGGAGAAACATCCAAAAGTGAGTCATGATGACCACGTTTATCCAAATATCCCGCCCCCCGCGCCAATACATCGCCCGGTCGTCTCACGAGACAACAAGTAGTATTACACATGCCAGTACCAACGCCTGCCAGCGCATGTCCTACCTGAGCGCGACTTGGCTCGACTCCCAAGCGTTGCGCGAAGTCCATCGGTCCGCTGTCAAGCGACGAGGCAAAAACACAGGATAGGACCGCCGTGCTGTGGACGTGCCGAGAAGGATCCGGGGGCTGGCGTACTTCTGGCGAAGCCCAACATTGCGTAATTTTTCCCTACATACTCTGGGAAACAAAGTTCCAGTTCAAAAGTGCATCTGAGCTGCTTCCGCGTTTGGAAACGAATGAGGAAGGGTGAGGTGTGACCACTTCCGGCGTAATATAGAGGCACGCATGGGAGTGGCGTGGTCACGTGCAAGTGGGTGCATTTGTTTTGTTTCCCAGAGCACACTAGGTGCTGGAGATAATGATATATCTCAGTAGGCAGAGCGAGACGCAATTGCCAGTATGATAATATAACTGTACACTGTTTGAAAAGGAGATGGAAGAAGCAAAGCTTATCCGTTTCCATCCCCCATCAAATAACTAATTGCAAGATTATATATACTTTAGCAAGTACAATATGACACAATTTACAATACACAACATATGATACAATACAATTTGCAAATACTTCAACTACACACAACACAATCACACACACACACACGCACGCACACACACACACACACACACACACACACACACACACACACACACACACACACACACACACACACACACACACACACACACACACACACACACACACACACACACACACACACACACACACGACTATACTCTCATGTCACCCTTCCCCTCAAATCATTCTCATACAATAAGTTGGACTTCCTCCCTGGTATACTTTGCGAACACCATCTTTTTGAACTTCCTCTTTAATACACTTTTTTTTACTTGATTTGGTCTCCTCCTCCAGATCATTCCACAAGGTAACTCCACACAGAGAATTACACATAGCCTTCCTGGTTGTTCTTGAAGATTGCTGTTCCAGTTTGAGTTTCCCTCTAAGGTTATATCTTAGGAGTCCCGCTCTCTCACAGAACATTTTCTGTATCTTATCAGGAAGGCTGTAATGTATGACTCTGTACATGAACTGGGCGGTTTTGTAATCCACCAGGTCCTTTAATTTCAGGACTGAAACTTTTAAAAACAAAAAATTTGTATGTGCTTTATAGCTCTCATTGGTTACAATCCTGATTGCTCTTTTTTGGAGCATAACCAAAGGAAGTAGGTTGGTTTCATAGGTATTTCCACACACCTCAACACAATAATTCAGATATGGAAGGACCAAAGCATTATATAAGATAAAAGATGATTGTTGGTTCAGCCAATACCTTGACCTACTGTACACATAATACCCACACTCTTTGAAATGTTTGCTCTTACGTGGTTTATGTGAGGCTTCCAACTATTTTTTTCCATTTATGATCACTCCTAAAAAAAAAGGGGGGGGATGAAGCACAATAACAATATAAACACTACAACATAGTCAAACACTGCTTTACAAGAGGTGGTTTCAGAACTGTCACCCTCTCCTCTTCTCTCCTCCCCTCCTCTCTCCTCTCCTCCCCTCTTCTCTCCTCCTCTCTTCTCTCCTCCCCTCTCCTCTTCTCTCCTGCCCTCTCCTATTCTCTCCTCCCCTCTACTCCTCTGTTTTTAATAATGCACTGACTCAGTGCATTATTCAGTGCTCCCCTTTTCATCTTTCTTTCTCAGAATGTCACAGCCTGGGCTTGGGATGTGTGTACAGGTGCACACACACATGCACACACATGCACACGCACACACACACACACACACACACACACACACACACACACACACACACACACACACACACACACACACACACACACACACACACACACACACACACACACACACACACACACACACACACACACACACACACACACACACACACACACACACACATGTTGTGTCTTTTTACATACATTGTTGCGGCTTCAATGTCTTAAAATCTCAGTAATGTTGTGTGGCCACCAGATCCGCAACCATTAGTTTAGTAACAAAGATGCGACCACCCAAGGGTTAAAAAGTCCCGTCCTCACCCCAGGAGAGGGAGACATCCACATCAGACACACAGCCTTTATAGAAGATGACAGCTTGGTTTGAGACCAGTGAACGAGGCTTCAAGTCCTGTTGGGTTTAGCAGAAGTGTTGCAGCGGAGACTACCGGCTGAACTCTCACGAGCCATTCACACCAGAGGAGCAGGAGCCGCTGCCTGACTGTTCACACCAGAGGAGCAGGAGCCTGGCTGTTCACACCAGAGGAGCAGGAGCCTGGCTGTTCACACCAGAGGAGCAGGAGCCTGACTGTTCACACCATCACACCAGAGGAGCAGGAGCCTGGCTGTTCACACCAGAGGAGCAGGAGCCTGGCTGTTCACACCAGAGGAGCAGGAGCCTGGCTGTTCACACCAGAGGAGCAGGAGCCTGACTGTTCACACCAGAGGAGCAGGAGCCTGGCTGTTCACACCAGAGGAGCAGGAGTCTGGCTGTTCACACCAGAGGAGCAGGAGCCTGACTGTTCACACCATGAAGAGCAGGAGCCTGGCTGTTCACACCAGAGGAGCAGGAGTCTGGCTGTTCACACCATGAAGAACAGGAGCCTGGCTGTTCACACCATGAAGAGCAGGAGTCTGGCTGTTCACACCAGAAGAGCATGAGCCTGGCTGTTCACACCATGAAGAGCAGGAGCCTGACTGTTCACACCAGAAGAGCAGGAGCCTGACTGTTCACACCATGAAGAACAGGAGCCTGACTGTTCACACCATGAAGAGCAGGAGCCTGACTGTTCACACCATGAAGAACAGGAGCCTGACTGTTCACACCATGAAGAGCAGGAGCCTGACTGTTCACACCATGAAGAGCAGGAGCCTGACTGTTCACACCATGAAGAGCAGGAGCCTGACTGTTCACACCATGAAGAGCAGGAGCCTGACTGTTCACACCATGAAGAGCAGGAGCCTGGCTGTTCACATCAGAAGAGCAGGAGCCTGACTGTTCACACCATGAAGAGCAGGAGCCTGGCTGTTCACACCATGAAGAGCAGAAGCCTGACTGTTCACACCATGAAGAGCAGGAGCCTGGCTGTTCACATCAGAAGAGCAGGAGCCTGACTGTTCACACCATGAAGAGCAGGAGCCTGACTGTTCACACCATGAATAGCAGGAGTCTGGCTGTTCACACCATGAAGAGCAGGAGCCTGGCTGTTCACACCATGAAGAGCAGGAGCCTGGCTGTTCACACCAGAAGAGCAGGAGCCTGGCTGTTCACACCATGAATAGCAGGAGTCTGGCTGTTCACACCATGAAGAACAGGAGCCTGACTGTTCACACCATGAAGAGCAGGAGCCTGACTGTTCACACCATGAAGAGCAGGAGCCTGACTGTTCACACCATGAAGAGCAGGAGCCTGACTGTTCACACCATGAAGAGCAGGAGCCTGGCTGTTCACACCAGAAGAGCATGAGCCTGGCTGTTCACGCCATGAAGAGCAGGAGCCTGGCTGTTCACACCATCACACCAGAAGAGCAGGAGCCTGGCTGTTCACACCAGAAGAGCAGGAGCCTGGCTGTTCACACCATGAAGAGCAGGAGCCTGACTGTTCACACCATGAAGAGCAGGAGCCTGGCTGTTCACACCATGAAGAGCAGGAGCCTGGCTGTTCACACCATGAAGAGCAGGAGCCTGACTGTTCACACCATGAAGAGCAGGAGCCTGGCTGTTCACACCAGAAGAGCATGAGCCTGGCTGTTCACACCATGAAGAGCAGGAGCCTGGCTGTTCACACCATGAAGAGCAGGAGCCTGACTGTTCACACCATGAAGAGCAGGAGCCTGACTGTTCACACCATGAAGAACAGGAGCCTGACTGTTCACACCATGAAGAGCAGGAGCCTGACTGTTCACACCATGAAGAGCAGGAGCCTGACTGTTCACACCATGAAGAGCAGGAGCCTGGCTGTTCACACCATGAAGAGCAGGAGCCTGGCTGTTCACACCATGAAGAGCAGGAGCCTGGCTGTTCACACCATGACGAGCAGGAGCCTGGCTGTTCACACCATGAAGAACAGGAGCCTGACTGTTCACACCATGAAGAGCATTTCTCAGCTCGCATGTAGAGGCGCTTGCTGAGCGTGCAGAGAAAATAGATTATTAGACTATGAAACAAACACTTCTAAATAAAAGCAGATACGATATGACTAGAGATTATAAACAGACTTGAAAAGGTTGGTTTTGAGTGCAGTTATTGTGAAGGAGGGGAGTGAATCCGAAGTGAGTTGCAGAGGGAGGGGACAGTGACAGAAAGGTCCGGCTCTTGGTCCTTATCGTGGGAGTGAGGAGGGGAACGAGTTAACAGAGATGGGGAATTTCACCAAACATACTTTTGTTCTTTACAGTCATCTTACAACAGCGGTAGTCATCGTGGAAGTTCTCCCTCATGGGTTTGTCCTCCATCAGTATCTGTAGCAGCTGTTGAAGACCATTCTTTCCTCAAATATTGTATAATAGAACTGAACAGGCCTTTAGTAACACAAGAAAAGTGTCTGTCAAAGGACTCGTTTCGAGACTGTCCTCAGTAATTTGACTAGGTATTGACTAGGTAAGGTAGAAGTCATTTAGATTTAACCTAACAACGATTCCTTTTGGTTGCAGATCAACTGCGCACAAGAGAAAACAGAGGCCTTGCACGGAATATTTGTGTAGCATGGCTGCCTGCAATCATTTGTAACCACTTTTATTTATTTTTTTATTATCTTTTTTCCCCCTTCTTTTTCCGTTTTTCTCCCATCCCAATGTTAGTCGTTATGCCAATTCCCAATCCCCCTGCTGGTCGTTGCGCACTCTACCCCCTACCGTCGGTTTGGGAGGGCGGAGACTATCACATGCTTCCTCCGACACATGTGTAACCAGCCCACCACTTCTTTTCACCAGGCAGCGCGGACTCTCACTGGGAGAGTGTAACGCAGGGACGTTGGAAGGGGGGGCGCGGGGGGGGCTGCAGCACCCCCTCTCAATTATTGCAAACAAAAAAAAAAATATATATATATATATATATATATATATATATATATATATATATATTATTATAATTTTTTTTTTTTTATGTTTTTTTTTATGACAGTATTTATATATTTGTATATACTGTAACTGTATAACTGTAACACTGTATATTATAAGTTTATCCTGCTCAAAGCACTTCACCATTTTAATATTGTGTGTATTGAGCCGTACTGTATTGTAGCCATTCTCCAATCTGTTAAATAAAGTTTTCATTCATTCATTACACTACTGTATGTACACAATCATACGTGTAAAACTGAGTAGATTTTCGAGTGATGACAGACTGTTACAGACTGATTGAATGACAGGTGAAACAACTAATTGTATTCACCTCCCGTCTCTCGCCCTTCCCACGCGCCACGAACCACTGAGCTACTGTGATACAGTGCTTGCGCAGTCAGTCGATTTTAGCTAGTAGTCAGACTTTGCTAGCACAGAATGTCTCACTCGCAGAAAAGAAAAATATCAGATTTATTTTCAAAACGTCCCGCCGGTCCCAGTGACAGTCCCACTAAATCTGATAAACGTCAGAGAGAGACAGAGACAACAGGTTCAGCCTCAGCATCAGGTATTGAAGAGTTAACTGAGTCTGTTCCCCTATACCCCCCCTCGGGCGCCAGGGGCTTCCACTGAGGGGTGATGCAAATAGGGATGGGGTGTTATGGCAGCTCATGATGGAAAGAGTGCGCACCGAGTCTGATCCCGAGTTGAAGAATTGGCTCCAAAAGAGAGACAACTGGATGTCCAACAACATCCAAAACGAAATCTTACAGCTGTTTGCCCATGATATTCAGCGACAAATTAGAGGCAAAGCATCCAAAAGCCCATTCTTTGGCTTGAGCGCTGACGGAACCACTGATGTCACTCACTGGAAAAGAACAATTCTCGTGTAATATACAGTTCGCTGATGACAACTTGGAAGCTCAGAACTTCTTTTGGGGTTTTTACAATGCCCGGCCCAGACACAACAGCCGAGACGCTGTTTTTGTGTATAAAATACTTTTACGCCTCGACCTGCCCATGGAGAGGCTGATAGGATACTGTTTTGACGGGGCCAGCAACATGTCTGGGGGGTACAGGCTAGACCAGGGGTTCCCAAACTTTTCAGGCCGCGACCCAAAAAAAACGGTGTCAGAGAGCCGCGACCCCCTATTATAATCTATAATAAATAAAAACAATGTACAGGGACAAATCAAAGCTATACATGTATAAACACTGTATAGGCAGGCACACATATGGCAGACACACCATATGATAATAACACATATGCACACATATACATAATCATAAATCATATAACCACATAATCACAATAAGGACAGTCAGGCTAGTATGAATGAATGAATCAATCAATCAATCAATCAATCAAATGTATTTGTATAGCACGTTTAAACATGACGCTTGTCAACCAAAGTGCTTCACATGGCTAAGCTAAGTACAAAGAAAAGTATAAAATAAACAGAGAAATAAAATAAAATCAACGGATAGACAAAGGAAAAACAGAACAACACGTCAACAAGTACGGCAAGAGTCAAAGTGAGTCAGGGAAGGCCAGGCGATATAGGTGGGTTTTGAGTTTTGATTTAAAAGACTCGATGGAGGGGGCAGATTTGATGGACATGGGGATGCTGTTCCAGAGGTCAGGGGCTGCGACCGCAAAAGCACGTCCCCCCCTAGACTTGAAGTTGGACCTACGAGTGGTTAGGAGACCCTTATCAGCCGATCTGAGGGCCCTGGCGTTGGTATAGGGGGTGAGGAGGTCTGCTAGGTAAGCAGGGGCTTTACTATTTAGGGCTTTGTACACCATTAAGAGGACCTTGAAGTCTATTCTAAAGCGCACCGGGAGCCAGTGGAGGGAGGCAAGTACAGGGGTGATGTGAGCTCTCTTCCGGGTACCTGTGAGCAGTCTAGCGGCAGCGTTTTGGGGGAGTTGTAGACGGGCTATGGTGGATTTATTTAGCCCCAGGTACAGGGAGTTACAGTAGTCTAAGCGTGAGGATATGAAGGCGTGAATTATTCTTTCCAGGTCTGAGGGGGAGAGAATGGCCTTGATCTTGGCTATGGACCGGAGCTGGAAAAAGCATCCCTTCACCACCGAGTTTACCTGCCTATTGAAGGAAAACTCGGGGTCAAAGAGCACGCCCAGGTGTTTAACAAAGGGCTTGACTAGGGGAGACAGGTTACCCAGGCTGCTGGCAATGACATTGGTTTGGTTTGGAGGGCCGAAAAGGAGGATTTCACATTTTGAGTGATTGAGTTGTAGAAAATTGTGTGCCATCCAGCATTTGATGTCGTCTAGGCAGGAATGAAGACTGTCAAGATTGTTTATATTGTTGGGTTTCATGGGGAGATAGACCTGAGTGTCGTCAGCATAAAAATGGAAAGAGATGTTGTGTTTTTTAATTATCAGACCAAGGGGCAGCATGTATAGGGAGAATAGGATAGGGCCAAGGATGGAGCCTTGTGGAACCCCGCAAGAGAGAGAGGCAGAGGGGGAGGAGCAGTTTCCGATGTTAACGGAGAAGCTTCTGTCACTGAGGTAGGAGGTGAACCATGATAGGGCTGTGCCACTGACACCAACTGCCTGGTGAAGACGGTCAATGAGAATAGCATGGTCTATTGTATCGAAAGCTGCACTGAGGTCTAAGAGCATAAGGACAGCGCAGTCCCGGTTGTCTGTAGTGAGGAGCAGGTCATTGGTGACCTTAAGCAGGGCAGATTCTGTGCTGTGGTTGGCTCTGAAACCTGAGTGAAATGTGTCCAGGATGTTATTCAAGTGCAGGTAGGGAGACAGCTGGGAGAGAATAGCCTTTTCAAGGACCTTTGATAGGAATGGGAGCTTGGAGATTGGCCTGTAATTATTGAGCTGGGTGGAGTCTAGGTTGGGTTTTTTCAGAAGGGGCTGGACCACTGCTTGTTTGAAGCAGGTTGGAACGGTACCAGTGACTAGGGAGGTGTTAATGATAGAGAGGATGCTGGGGCCAGTTGTGGGAAATACTTCTTTGAGAAGAACAGAGGGAACTATGTCAAGGGGGGAGGTGGTTGGTTTCATGGCTGAGACTATATCTGTGAGAGTAGAGAGGGTGATGGGTTGAAAACAGGCCAGGGTGGATGAACAGGGCGGCGAGACATCTAAGCTACGTGTAGGTGGTGTGATGTTGTTTCTGATTACCTCAACTTTGTTTATGAAGAATTTTAAGAATTCCTCACATTTGGTTGGAGACACATCCAGGCTAGTTCTAGGGGGGGGGGGAATGAATGAATGAATTAATGAATGAATGAATGAATGAATGAATGACAACTTTATTTAACAGATTGCAGAATGGGTACAATACAGTACGGCTCAATACACACAATTGTGTAAAAAGGGGATGCAGACCAGAGAAAGACGTTTGTCTTGTTCACATCAGGGTCCCCCATTTTCAATTCATAGTGACATTTATGACATACACAACATACATGACATTTATGGCATAGGGACATACATGACATACAGGTATTTAGTACTGTTACATTTGTGACATATACGATATGCATAGATCCTGACAGAGTATATACATATGATGGGGAGGGGAATGTACATTAGGAGGGGGTGGGTGGGTGGGAGAGAAATATACATACGGTGGGAAGAGAATATATACATACGGTGGGGAGGAGACTGTACATTAGGAGGGGGTGGGAGGGTGGGAGAGAAATATACATACGGTGGGGAGAATATATACATACGGTGGGAAGAGAATATATACATGCGGTGGGGAGGAGACTGAGGAGGTGGTGGGGGGTTTGGACATTTACGGTGGCCAGTTTCGAATTGCAGCCTCCCGTAGGTGCTCTTTAAGAGCGGTTTTGAATGTGGGTAGGGATTCACATTCCTTTACAGCTTTGGGTAGGGCGTTCCACATTGATGTGGCATAATTGCGAAACGTGTTTAGTCCCGTTTGAGTCGTGGTATTCACTGACCTTTAGGAAGTATTTTGACATGTACAATACATGGGTAGGCAGTAGGCAAGCATACTGGGGCTGGGCAGCTGGACTGCGATGTGACTTGCTAATGGTTATCGTCACTCACAGGATACATGTTTAAAAGGATACAATTAACTTGCATTTTTTAATAGAAAAAAAATCTGATCCAATATGTATGGCTTAAAACCAATTTCCGACAATTAGTTGAACTTTTAATAAAAAAATTAAAATTTCTCGATTCAAAACTATTTTCTCATGGATGAAGAAAGCGTTCAATGCGAATGGTTGATTTGAATTTCAATGACCTTTTAAGCACCTTGTTAAAATAATTGTCTGTTTTCAAAAAATTCCAGGCCTTGACTTTTTTAAATTTCTTTTTTTATCACTTCAAGGACCTTGTGCGAACCCTGGTTATGGCTACGTCCGCCTCCTCAGCAATGTCACGTGAGCCCTGAGGGGCAGAATCCACCACGATTTCACCGCTAGTAGTTGGGAAACCCGGTCGCGTCGTCGTCAAAATTATATATGAATATTCATAAGGATGTCCATCTGCTTTTGAATTATACATCAAAGGCCCAGAGAGGTTTCCCCAACACACACGGCTTCATAAAACATTCACGCTCCCTCCCGGCTCGCAGAAGCTGCGCTAAATATAGGCCACCACGCCGTCTCTCTTCTCTCTCTCCATTCAAGGAACTCTATTACTTATTTTATGGTAATGTCGGGTTACGGTTAATCAAAGTCTCTACCTACCCTACGTGGGAGGTCAGGTGGCGTAGCGGAGATTGTGCTCGTCACCAATGCAAGAGGCTGCGGTCTCGACTCCCGGAGAGTCAGCATTGCCTTGGCTTGGGCTGATCGCTATACTAACTCGTTTGGCTGAGTTAGGGGGAGGGGAGCCGTGGGTGGGTCATGGGCGTTGTGGACAGCGACCCCTACAGTTCGGTCGGGGCGCCTGCTCAGCGAAGGTAGGATCTGGTGAGAGGTAGTGCGGCCTCCCACACGTTACACTCTCCCAGTGAGAATCTGCGCGGCCAGGCTGGCTGCCGGCTGGCTGCACATGAGTCGGAGGAAAGCATGTGACAGTCTCCGGCCTCTCGGACCAACAGTAGGGGAAAGTGCGCAACAACCAGGAAGGGGGTTGGGAATTGGCATAACGACTAACAGTGGGATGGGAGAAAATAATCGGAAAAAGAAGGAGGGGGGAAAAGATAATCAAAATAAAAAAATCAAAGTCTCTGAGCGCACCCTGTTGTCGACAGAGTTGTGAAGACGAAGACGTCCTCTCTCCCCAGGGACAAACGAGGATCGTGGAGAGAAGATGATGTTCAACCAGACTAAAAGAAATTATGCCACAACAATGTGGAACGCCCTACCCACAGCCGTAAAAGGATGTGAATCCCTACCCACATTCAAAACCGCTCTTAAGGAGCACCTACGGGAGGATGCAATTCGAAACTGGCCACCGTAAATGTCCAAACCCTCCCCCCCCACCCCCTCCTAATAGACAGTCTCCTCCCCACCGTATGTATATTTTTTCTCCCACCCACCCACACTACCCCCTCCTGAGTCTCCTCCCCATCATATGTATATAATCTCTGTCAGGATCTCTGGGTAACAGTACTGTATATTTGCATATTGTATATGTGACAAATGTAACAGTACTAATACTATATACCTGTATGTCATGTATGGACCTATGCCATAAATGTCATGATGTCATGTATGTTGTGTATGTCATAAATGTCACTATGAATTGAAAATGGGGGACCCTGATGTAAACAAGACGAAAGTCTTTCTCTGGTCTGCATCCCCTTAACAATTGTGTGTATTGAGCCGTACTGTATTGTACCCATTCTGCAATCTGTTAAATAAAGTTTTTATTCATTCACTAAAAACACACTGATCCTTCTTACTGTCTTTTACTATTATCTACTACGCTACTATCTATGTCTATACTACTATCTATGATATTACTACCTACTATGCTACTGTCTACCAGGGGTTCCCAAACTTTTCAGGCAGCGACCCCCAAATAACGGTGTCAGAGAGCGCGACCCCCACTATTATAGGAGGTAAAACAATTAAAATAATTTGTATTTATTTTTTTATTTATTTTAATAAATGGAAATTTATGGTTGAAACATGCACACGTTCAAACGCACACACACTAATAAGCATTGGAGGCTTTTAACCAGGGCCGGACTGGGGAAATCATTCAGGCCAGGAAATATAGTGCAAAATATAGCCCCAGTCAAGCCACTTTTTAAGCAGGGGGTCTGGGGGTCCCCCACCAGCAGCTGGCAGCACCGCTCCAACATCTCTTCAACCTCTCCCTAAGGCTGGAGAGGGTGCCCCAGCTCTGGAAGACCTCCTGCATCGTCCCGGTGCCCAAGAAGGGACGACCCAGCACCCTCAACGACTACAGGCCAGTCGCTCTGACGTCACACGTCATGAAGATGCATACCAGGCAAACATCAGGGTGGAGGATGCCATCATCTACATGCTCCACAGAGCGTACACGCACCTGGAGAAGCCGCGCAGCTCAGTGAGGATTATGTTCTTTGATTTCTCCAGCGCCTTCAACACCATCCAGCCGTCACTGCTAGCGGAGAAGCTCTCCACGATGCAGCTGGAGCACGGCTTGGTGGCCTGGATCAAGGACTACCTCACTGAGAGGCCGCAGTACGTCAGACTAAAGGACAGTCAGTCTGACGTCAGTGGCGGCCGGTGGGTACTTCGCCACTAGGGGCGCTATACCAAATATTTTGCAAACATGTACAGTACAGTACCACGCAACAGACTCATGGCAAGACGTGAGCGATTCGACTCACGCTCACGGCAATGAATCGGCTCTTATGAACGAGTCGCTCAGCTGTTACTACAACAACACACAACCAGTCAAATAAAGTATAGTCTAGACTCTAATTCACAACTTGAAACACAATATATAAATAGAAAAGTTAGAAACAAAACTCGCCCGTCTCCAAACACAGGCAGATCTCTCCCTCTCTCCTTCTCTCTCTCACACACAGCGCGACGTGGAATCGATTCGTTACACAATCAGACCTATTATATACCAAGAATAACTTCAGTATGAGTACAGGGCTGTACACATATTTTGCATATTGTTAAACGAGCCAAGGCTAGCTATTAAACTATCGATATGATTCGAAAATCTGGGACCCTGATGTAAACAAGACAAACGTCTTTCTCTGGTCTGCATCCCCTTAACAATTGTGTGTATTGAGCCGTACTGTATTGTACCCATTCTGCAATCTGTTAATAAAGTTCTCATTCATTCATTCATTCAAACATAGACGATATTGAACAAGCCATAATCCACGTATTTTCAATCCGAGAGAGCTGCAGTAGTTAAATCAATGAGCCATCGACATAGTCAGTGTGGTAAGTAACGTTATTATTGCATCCAAGATTGATACACGGCTGGCTAGGCAGTTGGTAGTCATAGTCTTGTGTTATAAAATAAACAAACAATCAGCAATGTCTCGCTTCATGAATGGCCAGCAGTAGCCTAACAGTAGTACTGCTCCTAAACAAAACTATTTACAAACGTTAACGTTAACCACAGAGAGAGAGAGAGAGAGAGAGAGAGAGAGAGAGAGAGAGAGAGAGAGAGAGAGAGAGAGAGAGAGACTCACTGTTTAGTTGAAACGTCCAGGGCAGGAGAGCTTGATAAACGTGTTTATTACATGGCGTTTTCACATTCGCCGAAATGCTTGCTTGTGATTGGTCAATAGCCCCCCGACTGCGGTCATTACCGCAGATTTTTCAATAATGACCGCAGAGCGCAGCTGTTCGCAATCAAGCCCACTGACACACTGTTTCAGTGCAATTAGACACTGCCGTGCCGGCGATGACAGGGGGCGGAGCGACGAGCGGACCCAGAACACAGCGGAGCCAGAACACAGAGGCTGCCCGCGATAATAATAATCACTTTATTTGGGCTGACAGAGCCACAGAACAACTGCGATTTGTCAAATGAATTAGGTATATTGTTAGTAAGTTAGCCATGTAATAAGCGGGATAATGTATAGCCTACTCGGTCATTGTCGCAAAATAATTGACCTTCACTACGTTTAAAACACCTCGGCGCGGCGCCTCGGTATTTTAAACTCTGTGTCGGTCAATTATTTTGCGACAATGACCTCGTAGCCATACATTATCCCTTACATAATCCGCCATATAGCTTGTTAGCCAAGTGTTAGCTCGTTAGCACAACACAAGTACATTCCTTTGTCCATTTCCGCTCGAACAGACTGCAAACTACCTGGCGTTCTATCGCCATGCTCTAAGACAAACTCTAACCTTAACCAACTTTGAAAGAGTGCCTAAGCTTAACAGTCTAAAGAACTTGCAGTCACGGCACGCTCTAAAACAAACAACCTAGGACCAACCTAGGAACCAACCTAGGAAGCTAGAAGCTAGAATTGGAACATTAGAAATTGGATTCGGCCAATCAGAGATCGTCTCTGTGAAATTCTGCTACGGAAAAAAATCCTGGCGTCGGCCAATCAGAGAGCGTCTCCGCGAAATGCGGCTACAGATATTCTTGACGCTACTGGCTAGACCGCTTCAAATCGCGCCCGGATTCCAACATAATAGTCATATTTCAAAGCACAACGCGTTATGCACTGATTGGCTGTGACGGATACAGCGATCAAACTGTGACGCGCACTCAGAG
Organism: Notolepis coatsorum; assembly: GCF_963971535.1. Taxonomy (NCBI): domain Eukaryota; kingdom Metazoa; phylum Chordata; class Actinopteri; order Aulopiformes; family Paralepididae; genus Notolepis; species Notolepis coatsorum. The sequence continues at coordinate 30,746,360 of NC_140173.1, read as the reverse complement.
CGCTATCGCGTATAGCCCGGGCCGAGAAATACGAAAAAATTAAAAAAATTAAAGAAACGTGATGTCACTTCCTGCTCTGGAAAACGAGTGTTTTTTAATTGCGATAATAACGTTATATTGTGCATTGGAAATACAAACATACTTAAAATGAGTAAATATTATTCATTTTAAACATGTTTATATTATTTATAGGGCTATAAAACAAAAAACTAAAAACTTATTTTTCTTGTTCTCTCATATAACCAGGGTAGTTCCTGAGGGGGGGCGGCGCCCGAGCGCCCCTAGTGGCGAGCCGCCACTGTCTGACGTACTGGTGAGCACCACCGGCGCCCCCCAAGGAACTGTGCTGTCACCCTTCCTCTTCACCCTCTACACCTCAGACTTCTGCCGCAACTCAAGCGGGTGCCACCTGCAGAAGTTCTCAGACGACTCCTCCATCGTAAGCTACATCACCGACGATGTTGAGGAGGAGTACAGAGCCCTGGTGGAGAGCTTCGTGGGGTGGAACGACAGCAACCACCTCCAACTCAACACCAGTAAGACCAAGGAGCTGGTGGTGGACTTCCGGAGGGGCAAGAAGAGGCCCCCCCCGACTCCCATCACCATCCGAGGGGTGGATGTGGAGGTGGTGGACTCATATAAGTTCCTTGGGGTACACCTGAACAATAAACTGGACTGGTCGGATAACACAGATGCCCTTTACAGGAAGGGACAGAGCAGGCTGTTCTTCCTGAGGAGACTCAGGTCCTTCAATGTGTGCAACAGACTGCTGCAGTCATTTTACCAGTCTGTAGTGGCCAGCATCCTCTTCTATGCTCTGGCATGCTGGGGAGGCTACATCAACTCAAGGGACACCAACAAGCTCAACAAGCTGGTGAGGAAGGCTAGCTCCGTGGTGGGAGTCGAGCTACCTAGACTTGAGGTGATGGCAGAGAGGGGGATGATAAGCTAGCCAGAATGAAGAGCACGTTCAACGTTCAACCAAAGACTCCCCCCCCCCCCCCCGACACACCACAAACCGCCTGGTCCGGTCCTTTATACCGGCAGCCATCAGGCTCTACAACAAAGGGCTTGGACGGCCGGATCTGCTGCCAGAACTATCACTGTCAGAACTCGGGACTTAAGAACTAGAGACTCACATCACCGTACTGACTATCTTGTATTTTGCACTAGAGACTCATATCACTGGACTCTCATCACTGGACTCAGACCCGGCGCCATGGGCGGGCATTGGGGGGCCTGGCCCGCCCACTGAGTCAGCTGTGCCCACCCTGAGATTTTATTTTTTATTTTTTTCAATCAAAGTAGACTATCCAAATGCTTAGCCCTAGTGGGCACTGATGTCAACAACAACACTACTGAAGCTAGCACGGCACTCTGTGAGAATTCGTTTTCTACCCTCAAGAACATCTTTACAGAACATCGCCTTAGTATGCTTCATCGACGCAAGGCCAATTTAATTCAGTTGGCATTTGAGAAGGACTTAACAAAAAAGTTCAGGAATGAGTGGAGGGGCAGTGTTTTAAGAAGATTTCACTCTGTCCCCAAACGCCGCTTGCCGCTCTACTAATGATGGTGAGTAGCCTGTGGAGGAATTTTGTTTGCTTTTTTATGCACTTTATTTTTGTCAGTTCAGTTCAGTTTGTCAGTGAATTCAGAAGTGTTGAATAAATGGAGACTTTTCAAAGATATAGAATAGAATAGAATAGAATAGAATATTATCCTGAGGGAAATTTGACACTCCAAATCACTCAACATTAAACATTTAGACAGAACAAGTCACGAATAAGAATAACAAAACAAATGGCCTAAGAATAGAATAAAATGAAATAGAATAAAAATAGAATAAAAGATACAGTAAATAAATACAGTAAAAATATACTGAAGTCTACAGTAGGTGTAATATTGCACAGTGCTGTTTAAAAAGTAAGAGTCCAGGAAGATGGTAACTGTCACTCTTTGCTCAGTGATGCAGTGAGGCACAGTGATGCATTGTATAGTCTGATGGCTGTCGGAATGAAGGACTTCCTGTGCCGTTCAGTGCTGCATTTAGGTAGTGTGAGCCTATAACAATACATGCTCCTCCTGTCAGCCAAGTCTGTGTATAGTGGGTGGGAGGGGTTTTCCCCGATGGCCTGGAGCTTAGCAAGGCTCCTCCTCTCCGCCACCCTCGCTAGGGCGTCCAGCTACACCCTAACCACGCTATTGGCCTTCCTGACCATCTTATCCAGCCTGTCTGTGTCCCCTGCTCTCAGTCCGCTGCCCCAGCAGGTCTGTTATATATATCCGTTCAGTCTGTTTTTGTACAAGTGAATGTTCTTAAGATAGAGAAATTTGATTTTTCAATTGCCTCTCTGCTGTTTAGTTCAGCACCGTGGGCAACGCCAAGCAAGCCACAGCGCCGTTGTCCCAGCTGAAACGTATAAAAGGGAACCTGTGTTGAAAAACCATTGTGCCCCCCCGAGAACATTTTATGCCCCCCCACTAATTTGTTTCTGCAGCCTGGTCTGACGCGACAGCGATCTGTTGTGCATGTTTTTCCATTAGGTTTCTCTTATCGGGGGGGAAACCCTTGTGAGCACGGGGAGAACATGCAAACTCCACACAGAAAGGCCTGGGAGATACCCCACCTGGGTACCTGGCAACGCGGAAACCTGGTCCCCAAGCGGGAATCGAACCCTGGACCTTCTTGCTGTGAGGCGACAGTGTTAACCACTAGACCACCGTGCCACGTTCCCACTTTCAAAACCACTCTCAAGACTGCAATTCGAAACTGGCCCCTGTAAATGTCCAAACCAAACCCCCTCCAATGTACAGTTCCCAACCCCACCTACTCCAATGTAGTTTCTTCCCCCTCAAATGTACACAGTAAATTTCAAAGAGTAAATTTTACTCAAACTGAGAAAAATCGTACTCAGTTTGAGTAAAATTTACTCTGCGAATTTTACTGTGTATAATTAATTATACTCTTTTTTTTTTATCTTTTTGTACTCTTAAACAGTACTGTATATTTGTAGATCTGGTATGTCATAAATGTATAGATGTAGCAGTACTGACTATCTGTATGTCATGTATGTTATGATGAGTTGAAAATGGGGGACCCTGATGTAAACTAGACGAAAGTCTTTCTCTGGTCTGCATCCCCTTAACAATTGTGTGTATTGAGCTGTACTGTATTGTACCCATTCTGCAATGTTAATAAAATTTGGGTGTTCACATGCCTTCGAGCGACATTGTACTATTGTACTTATTTTATGCCTATTCTTAAGTCTGCATGTTTACATTGCACTACTTTTATACCCATTCTTATGTCTGCAATTTATGCATTGTTTTTTTATTCTGTCAATTGTGTGCTGATTTTATGCCTATGTTCATTTCATACTAATTGCTGTGGTACACTCTGGACTGCGGTCTGTGTGTGAAAAGTAGGCTACTATATAGTTATTAATATTTATTATTGTTATATTGTAGTTGAAATGTCTGTAAAGTCTCGACGACATTGAAAATGAGGGTGACCTAAATTGTCTTTTGGAGAATAAATAAAGCTTTGATTGATTGACTATGCCTATACTACTACTACGCACTCCAGCTCAGCACTGCTAGACAAACAACACCACTGACACAGAGGTGAAGCCCTCCTTGTCAGCTAAATTACTAAATGTAAATACATGAGGATACGTAGGGACTGGAGAGAGAGACAGAGCGAGAGAGATAGGGAGACAGAGAGAGGGAGAGACAGAGACACAATATGGACTAAAGTAACAAGTAATGTAACTAGTACGTTTGATACAAAGTAATCAGTAAAGTAATTGTGATTACTTTTTAAAGGAGTAATCAGTAATAAGAGAGAGACACAATATGGACTAAAGTAACGAGTAATAGTAAAGTAACTAGTAAGCTTGAGGGGGAGAGAGAGAGGGGGGGGAATTGTAGAGTAGTGGCTGATTGAGAGGCAGGATGTGAATCAGCCTCACACTCCTCTCTCCCCAGTAGCTCCCTGGTCTAAACTCTCTCTCCTGGGGTCTCATTTATTTATAACTAGATCCAAGCTAAACAAGTCATCTTGATGTCAAATTCAGAGGTTCTCAGGGATTTTCTGTGAAACGGTAAAAGCTCATTTCTATCATCGGATATCATATTCTTTGAAATGATCCTATAAAGCAGGGGTCAGCAACCTTTTTGACATGAAGTGCCAGTTTGAAATATAGTTGTAACTAGTGTGCCTTATCAACAATATTCCATGCATCGTAATATTTTGTTCTCATAATCAGGTATTTTTTATGATAATTTTGTACATCATTATTGTTATTATTAACAATATTATTATGATGGTTGTATCAACCCTAAATCTGAGTTGGGGCGGGGGAAACAGTTTTGCTTTACTGAGCTCCGTTATCTGGGGGCTATAGTTGGTCACTTTAACACTTTAACTGCCGGAAGACACTTTTAGGCGTCCTTCCCCGCCATGCTCAAGTTGCCGAAGACGCCGTAACTCGTCTTTGATATCAATATTTCAAAAATCTGTGATCGGAATCATATTTCCTTTCCGGGGCCCTGAGACACAAGTGTGATCTCCTCTCAATCCTCTAGCGGTTCAAGACCGCCATCTGGTGGCCGATCGGCATATCGAAAAAAACTGATGTTACCTTTAACCCGGTAGGACTCACTTCATATGGGGTCCGGGCACTCGCTAGTGTTAGAGAGACTCAGTCTTCACACAGTGAACATCGATCGCTGCAAATAACTCGAAAAAACAACATGATTTGGACGTATATATTATTATACAACCTGGAAATGGACCGGATATTTCTATATCCCATAATAGGAAAATGTCTGTTCCACGCTCATCGCCCAACGGCGCGAGGAAGATACGGTAAGATTCAGCGTTATTTTTCAATGTGTACAATACTAACTGCTATGATGAACATTTGACCCACATTAGATGAATGGTATAACGCTGCCCACGGAATTATAAACGCCCCCTCGGCCATCCGGTCAACATCAGATTACGTGTAGTAACTTCCAGAAGTCCGTCCAGTTGGATTTTTTTATATCGCGCCGATTGCTATCAAACTGTATTTGATCATCAATATAATGCATTTGGGGCTATAAATCACGTTCTGGAGAAAGCTGCAGAAAGAGATGAAAACATACTTTTTTTTTTTTTTTATTATTGCAAAACAGAAATTATTAAAAGTCAGTACTCAACACACAATGCATAATGAAACTAACAGTCAAGGTGGCTAAAATTACATGCAAGTACAGAAACAAGACAAAAAAAAAAGTCTATAATAATATTTTACCGTATACAGTGTATATCCAACGAAATTAACAATTATACAAATGCCTTATACAGGATATACCCCTAATACCTATTTTCTAAAACCCTACACACATATGCTCCAGCTCGAACCCCCCCCTCCCGGACCCCTCCTTGGATAGTACCTCCATTATCCCTCACTCCTAACCAGACACTACCATTATAAGCTAGCTTTTATTCTCTCACCACTTCTAACCACATTGACATTTTGGATTCGTTGAGACCCAGAATTCTTGCTGTAGATATTTCTTGATAAATCACATCGAGATATGTAAGAGACCAAACTTTCCGGCACATTTTTTCCGGTTGAAACCAGCGTGATGCGATCAGTTTTTTAGCTACTGTGATACCCGATAAAACCAATCTCTTTAGCTGTGGATTTACTGCAAACTCAAAAACATCATTCAAAAGCAATACAGAGGGGTGTACTGGTATATTCCAAGATACGAGTTTTGATGAAAACATACTTATACTTTAGATCATATTTTAGTATGAATATGTGAATGAAAAAGTTTAACGTTCATACACCCTGAACAATACATATAGGACATTGAATGGGCCCTAATAATGGCAATTTAGCAATATAATTTAAAAAGTTATAGCCCTGCAAAGAAGGGGAACTTCTACATAGACAAATAGAGCTGGCAACCTATGGTATATCATGAATTTAGCCTTAGACAATCAAAGTGTTAAGCTGCACACCGGAGCATCTTTTAATCCAGCTGTTTGCTGTTCTCTGATATTTTCTGACATTTCGTTGATGCGCATGCGTCGCTCGACACTTCAAGCTAACATGGGGATATCTTTTATCCTTGATTTGATTGTCTCTTTGTTTGGCAAGCCTTCAAACAAAACATCTGAGCTACAGAGAAAAGCCTCCTTGATATACTCGCCATCAGTGAATGGCTTTCCACATTTCGCAATGCGATAGCTTGCTTCAGTTGCGTGGTTTTTAGCAGTCGTGAACACTTTGAGGGTGCTGGCTTGCTTTCCATACCTGGCCACGGCACGTTTAATCGATTCTGCCTTATCTGCCTGATCTTTGAAACTTTTTTGATGCTTCGTCTCAAAGTGGCGTTTCACACCTGACGTTCTGCAAACGACATTTTCTAAACATAAAGTACACACAGCCAGGGCTGTGTGTAATTTCCTGCATTCTGGTGAATTTGAGTGCATGTGAATCACAAACTAATGAGCCAACAATTGCTTAGTACAATGTACTGTTATGAACCTCAAATAAAACTGTTGTGGCACTAGCAATGCTACTCTCTCCACCTTCAAAAAGAAAAAAGCAAGAGCACAACATATTTTTCTATTTACTATTATAATACAGTTAACCACTCTCTCCACCTATTCAAACAGAGCAAGAGCACAATACCATATTCACTTTACTGATGCACTACCAATCAACAGTAAAAATAGCCCTTTACACAAACATTAAATAACAGACCTTTCATTACAATACTATAATAACAGTAGCCACTGCCAGAATAGTGACACATGTATCGCGTGTGGTGAGCACACGCATGCATAACGAAGACAGAAGATTGCGTTGTCTCAATCATTTTAACTATAAAATGAGCTCAAAGTATGAGCTCACTGACTGAAATTTCCAACAAAAAGCATCAATTGTCAAATAATATTGATCACATTAGATGTTTTTGAGGAAATTAGAAAGGGAACAACAACTTAACCCTTGTGTCTGATCAGATTCTTATTTTTTTGATAACTTTGCAGTGATTATGTTTGTAGCCAATGTGGCAAAGGTGTGTAATCTTTGAATTATCTTGGAATTATTTTGACTCTCTTTCATAAATTGTTTATTCAACTTCAGCCCCAATCATAACCACCACATATTGTTTTTTGTAATGTCAGATTTAACAACTCCTTTCAGAAAAGTGGGAGTGTGCCATCTGCCATTCCATTCGCCGCCTCCGCTGTCAATCAGTTGTATCGCCTGGTCCCGCCTCCACCAATCACAAGCGGCAGCAGGGCTCCATTGTGTGTGATCCGCGTGAGGGAGAGAGAGTCAGATAGTTATCCAACTCTGTCGCAGACAGTGAAATCCTGGTTGTTCCCCACCCACCTAGGTTATCCAACTATCGCACCGCCACAACTACTGTAGAAACAATGGCCTGGCAAAAAAAATTATTAAAATTATAATAAAAAAAAATATATATATTTTTTTTATCTGTGCAGGCCAGGCCACCGGGAAAACTCCCGGTGCTCCCGATGGCCAGTCCGGGCCTGCACACAGCACAGTCCTTCTGACACACAAACCCGTAGTAGTCTGTCCACGAGGGCTGGAATGCCCGAATTTCCTTTGCTTTAACTTTCTTAGCGGGGGTTGCCATCATGAAAGACGGCACATACAGAATGCAACCGCAGCACTGTGTGATTACCTGGGAACTGCGTGCGGGCGCGGGAGGCCAGCTGACTGCTGACAGCTGAGCACCATGGGAACGGCTGTATAGCTGTCATAGGGGTGTGCAAAACAGTCGACTTACAAAAAAGAACCTGTGGGAGGATTTCAACTAGATAAATGCGACAACAGTGCAAAATATTTCACTATAATATTTCAAAGCAAACATTTTTTTTTAAATTATATATATATATATTTTTTTAATGCTGCCCCCTGTGCCAATGAAAATGCCCCTGCGTGCCTATGCAGGCACGCGTGCCTAGGGTTGCCTACCCCTGCTATAAAGGAATCTTGAATGAATAGGTTATGAATGAATGAATGCATGAATGGTTTATTTCAAACAACAATAGAAATAATAAAGATATAACAATGTAAACAAAAATAAGATAATTTGCTGTGAAAAGGAAAAATAAAGTAAGGTAAAATAATAAACAAAACAAGTCTCAAAATAGGAATAGGAAGAAGCGATTATAGGAAGCACTGCTGCCCCCTGCTGGGAAGCTCCTTCTGATGCACCAGGTAAAGATCCAGACTAGATCTCTTGTTCCTGGCAGCAGGCTGATAACATGACATAACAGCAGCACAAGTACAATGGTCATAGAAAAAACAAGCATCCTGGCAGTCTGATGGTGGTTTCAGTTTTACCGTGAAGGCACCAGCCATTAGATAAATAATTTAGCATGGTACTGCCGTGAGAACAATAATGTATCGCCATGTTCCATGTTGTATGCAAAGCTGGAATCTTTTGGTATTTCCACAAAAAGTATCACGGTATATCCATCATCTTTGCAATACCATCAGTATCATGGTTTGTCTTGGATTCTACCATATTATTATTTAAAGGTAGAATCTGTAATGCCACCAAACAACCACCTCTAAGCAGAGGGGCCTCGTTTACTGTTTTAGTTTTTGTCTGATGTGTGGGTTGGAGTTGAGTGGGGATAGAGGGGTTGCTATATATCTATATATGTATATTATTGCTGCATAGTAACGAGGGCTGACCTCGACTAGTAGAATAGTCGACTAATTGATCGAAAGGAGCCATAGTCGTGATCGAAAGGAGCCATAGTCGACTGCCAACCTCTTAGTTGAATGCAATTTTTTTTAAGATAATACTTTTATTATTTATTACATTTTTTATAAATCATTCTTTCCAAAAGCAAAGAAGCCTAGAAGCGTGGCTAATACTAATGGCGCACATACCAGCGAGGCTAACTGCCTAAGAAAACGGGCACAGAGGCAATGAAAGAGGATTTCACCCGTCTAATGAACACACTAGACTAGACAAATATCAAGATGTATCCATCAGTGGACCAATTGCATGCTTTCGCAGAGAACAAGAAGCCTTCCGTCGACTCCTTCAGACATTAAGCACCCACCCGCAGCCCAAATGGAATGACCCCCCCCCCCCCCCCCCCCAAAGGTATATACTTTTTTTTTTGCATTCAGGGGGGTAGTCGACTACCCGTCGACTATCGGCGAATTTCAGGCCAATCAAAGTTGACTATACAAATCCTTAGTCGGGGACAGGCCTAATAGTAACTTAATATAGTGTGACGACTTTCTCCAGACCTCTCTTGGCAGAGCCTGAGGTGTGGCCAGCAGTAGCACTAGCACCCCCCCCCCCCCCCCCCATAGACCCCACTCAACTCCAACCCACACACCAGACACAAGCGAGTAAACAAAGTCCAGTACCAAGCGGGGCTCCTCACATGGTTGTTTGATGGTATTACAGATTCTACCTTTAAATAATATCATAGTAGAATCCAATTTAAACCATGATACTGATTCACAAGGATTCACACAAACATTATTGAATGATGTTCAAGAACACACACACACACAAAAAATAGACAAAAGTCATCTTCACTTCAACAAAAAGTCACGGCAAATAATAAAAACAGGAGCTGCATATTTGATATCAAGTCTTCTTCATCTTGATATATTTATGAACGAGTCCATCTATCACACCCAGACTGACACGATGTGTGGCCTGGAGCTTCAGGGAGGAGAGAGGGGAAGACGGGCCGTCTCGTAGCCCAGTCTGAGGCTCTGTTTCCTGGGTAGGTGACGGTCCAGAGCCTCCGTGTGTCTGGAGGAGCCTCTTCAGCTGACAAGACAACTGAGGACTTAAGAGAAGAACCAGGACCCCACCTACACACAGTACTCTACACACACACACACACACACACACACACACACACACACACACACGGAATATGTATAATAACAACTACATAATAATAACACAACACTGCTTTATAAGAGGTTTCCTCTCCTCCCCTCTCCTCCTCTTCTTCTTCCCTCTCCTCCTCTTCTTCCCTCTCCTCTCCTTCCCTCCCCTCCTTCCCTCCCCTCCTTCCCTCCCTCCCCTCTCCTTCTCTCCTCCTCTCCTCTCCTCTCCTCCTTTTCTCTCCTCTCCTCTCCTCTCCTCCCCTCCCCTCCGCTCTCCTCTCCTCTCCTCTCCTCTCCTCTCCTCTCCTCTCCTCTCCTCCCCTCCCCTCCCCTCCCCTCCCCTCTCCTCTCCTCTCCTCTCCTCTCCTCTCCTCCCCTCCGCTCTCCTCTCCTCTCCTCTCCTCTCCTCTCCTCTCCTCCCCTCCCCTCTCCTCTCCTCCCCTCTCCTCTCCTCCCCTCTCCTAAGAGACTACGTTTTCTTTTACATTTGAAAGAAAATCCACATGTCCAAACACACACTAACCTCTCCATCTCAGTAATAATGAGCGGCAGGTTGGTGGCCATGTCCGTCTTACTGCCAAACTTCCTGCCAAAGGGCAGGTCACACACCACCGCGTCCACGCTCCCGCTGGACAGAGGCAGCCCTGGACACACACCAGAGGACAGGGGACGTTAGTGAAGACATGGTAACTGGACCATTATTAGCCTAATATCGTAGATGGACTGCATACATATAGCACTTTTATCCAAAGTAGAATAGATTAGAATAGAATAGAAATACTTGTATTATCCCGAGGGAAATTTGACACTGCAAATCGCTCAACATTAAACATTTAGACAGTCATCACGAATAAGAATAATAAAACCAAACAAATTGCCTAAAAATAAGAATAGAATAAAATAGGGCGGTCAGGTGGCGTAGCGGAGATTGCATTCGTCACCAACGCCGGAGACGCTGGATTCGCCTGTTCGAATCCAGCTCCCGGCGTTGTCACCAGCTTGGCTGGCCGTTCACACTAATACAATTGGCAGTATTAGAGGGTGGGAGAAGCTGGAGGGGTGGGTCCGGGTTGTTGTAAACAGCGACTCCTACAGTTCGGTCGGGGCGCCTGCTCAGCGCGGATAGGATCTAAGGGGGGTAGTGTGATCCTTCCACACGCTACGCCCTCTCAGTGAGAGTCCGCGCTGCCAGGTGAAAAGAAGCGGTTGATTGGCTAGACGTGTGTCGGAGGAAGCACCTGATAGCCTCCACTCTCCCAAACCGACTGTGGGGGGTAAGTGCGCAGCGACCAGGAAGGGGATTGGGAATTGGCATAACGACTAACATTGGGATGGGAGAAAATCGGAGAAAAAGGAGGGGGAAAAAGATTAAAAAAAAAGATAAAAAAGAATAGAATAAAATAGAATAAAAATAGAATAAAATATAAGAATAGAATAGAATAAAAATAGAATAAAATATACAGTAAATAAATACAGTAAAAATATACTGACGTCTACAGTAGGTGTAATATTGCACAGTGCTGTTTCAAAAGTAAGAGTCCAGGAAGATGGTAACTGTCACTGTGCTCAGTGATGCAGTGAGGCACAGTGATACATTGTATAAAGTCTGATGGCTGTCGGAATGAAGGACTTCCTGTGCTGTTCAGTGCTGCATTTAGGTAGTGTGAGCCTAGCACTGAACATGCTCCTCCTGTCAGCAAAGTCTGTGTATAGTGGGTGGGAGGGGTTTTCCCTGATGGTCTGGAGCTTTACAACTTATGCCTCACATTCATCGGGAGCAGTTAGGGGTTAAATGTCTCACTCAAGGACACTTCGACGTGCTGCTGGGTGAAGCCGGAATTTGAACCGGGAACCTTCTGATTACCAGACACTGCATGTGTTCGTTAGGATTCAAAATGATGTCCAATAAAAGACTGACCTGCGTGATCACATTGTTTTGTTTAAATTTTATTTTTTTACTAAAGTTAACAATTTCACTTTTGATTCGGACCATTTCAAATTAACTGGAATGAGTGGTTTTAATAAAGGCAAGTCCTGTAGTACTACCGAGGGAGGAGGCCTTCAGCAACTCCATCCTGTCCCGGAGGTCTGCAAATGCCACGTTCTCATTGGCCCTTCGCAGCTGTCCATCATCGATGTCCGTGCCAAGGAAAAAGGCCTCCTGATGAGTGAACAGAGTTGGAGAACAGGTTGAAATTAGAACATGACTCTTAGACATGACTCTTAACACTTTCCCGGCCAATCACGTATATATACGTTATTGGGAGCCAACGGTTGACGGCCGAAAATGCAGGGCCGCCTCAGGGGGTGTGCGAGCAGTGCGGTCGCACAGGGCCTCGCGGGAAGGGGGGCCTCGCACAAAAAAAAAAAAAAAGAATAATTTTTTATTTTATTTTATTTATTATTATTTTTATTTTATTTTTTTTTTTTTCGAGGCCCCCCTTCCCGCGAGGCCCTTTTTCATCACAGACCTAAAATCTAGTTTTGCTTATATGCTTATATATTTCACATTAGACACGTTTGTAGAATGTGTCTGACTTGTTCCTGGGTCTGCGGCTCTGCAGCAGACATACTCACTATTGGAGCTTTGGGGCTCTGCAGCAGACATACTATTGGTTTCAACGAAGGGAGTGGTTACATCATGTGTACGCCGGCGTGCGTCAGCTGCGTCTATTTCACGCGTGCAGCTTTGGAGGTTATGCTTAGTTATGCCAGCCAAGACGAAGAGGTCGGTCATTATCAGTCGGTCGGTCACCAAGGAACGTTGACGAAAGGCCTCTCGCTGGCGGGACAAAAAGAAGCTATGGCCGGAGCCTTGTCATGGTGCAGTCGGGATATAGCCATGATGATGTCGGCTAGTAGCTAGCTTAGCTAAAGGCTAACTAGCGTTAGCTAACCTAGAGACAGCGCATGCAGCCAAGATGAAGAGGATGGTCGTTTGGCAGATGAACTTCGTCAACTCCACGCGGTTGTCTCCATCCTCTTGGACGGTTGGTGAGTTTTTAACCTATTCTATTAACTCTATTCTATTCCCGCCGTGGATCTCTCTCTCTCTCTCTCTCTGGAGCCAAACTGGCCGACTAGCTGTTGTAGTACTAGTAGCTAACGGTGTGTGGCCTGGTGTCAGCACCTGTATTGCTTTTCTCACGTTGTACAGTTTTTCAGTGGTAGCCGCATAGCTTGCTTCTGCGTTAGCTAATGGTTAGCGATAGCCGGGTTGAGCTAACTGTTAGCCAGTTAGCTGTTTAGCTACGACGTTAGCTGCCGGCTGCGCTCGGCTGGGAACGTTAGCTTGATGCTATCAGTTAGCCTAGAGTTAGCTGTTAGCTTGTGCTACGACCATTGACATTAGCCGTGAGAATAGCAGGGGGTTCTGGCACTCTGACTACGACATCATCTTTGACAGAAGATGTAGTCGGGCCTGCACCATGACAAGGCTCCGGCCATAGCTTATTTTTGTCCCGCCAGCGAGAGGCCTTTCGTCAACGTGGAGACCTGTGTTGCGGCCTTTCGCCCTGCGTTCCTTGGTGCAGGTAAGATGAATGAAAATGTCATGACATTACCCCACTCTTCCTTCCTTCCCCTCCCGAATGTTTTGTTAATAGCGATGTTTTTTTCCAGGCAAAACATATGTTACTTCACAACATTTGGAGATACGACATGTGTGTGTGAATTGTCTTGGTCGTTTGTGTAGCTTGGGTAGCGTTGGGCCATTGGCCAAAGCTGTGTGTGGCCTGGTGTCAGTAGCCTACCTGGCTAGCCTATTTAGCTGATGTCGGCCATTGGCTCCTTGCTGCTTTGTTTTCTCTGGTATAGACCCTCTTCTCTTTGGATTTAAGTGTTGATCTTTGTCCTTTTGGATCTATGTATATTCATGTTGCCTTTGTGAAGTTATCTTTTCCTTCTGTTTTGTTCTTTCATTAAAAGTTGAATATCCTTTAGGGGGTCATCTTTGCTTATCTCTCTCATACATGCTCTCTCTCTAACACACACACACGACAAACACACATGCTCTCTCTCTCTCTCTCTCTCTTTCTAACACACACAGTCTGCCTATGGCGGCCTTTCTCGATGGCTAGGCTGTGCTCGCTGAGTCTGTACCTAGTCAAGGATCTTCAGTCACAGTGCTCAGGTATTCTGCCACTGTGTACTCTCTGTTTAGGGCCAAATAGCATTTCAATTTCTTTCCAATGTGTCTCTCTCTCTCTCTCTCTCTCTGTACACTGTATATTGACTGTAGAACGGGAGCTCTCTCTCGCTCTCTCTCTTGCTATATGTTGACTGTATCATGCCCAGCCTCGGGCAGCGCTATTATTTAAGAATATGTTGACTGTATGAAAAAAATAAAAAATAAAAATATATATATATATATATATATATTTTTTTTTACCTTTTGGGGGGGGGGGGGGGGGGGGGGGGGGCCTCGCATTTCTCCCAGGCGGCCCTGCGAAAATGTATATACGTTTTTGACTCGTTTTCCCTTTTATTTGATTTTAATACCCTATTCAATGTCAGGGGGCTGTATTTTGCCCGTAAAACGCATACCGGGACTCCGAAGGTGCAGTACCGGCCAGATCCTGCTAGTAGCGCTGTATCGAGAATGCAGTAACCCCTGTTCCAGACCGGGTGCCACACTGAAAATGCTCCGGGCGCTCTTTTCTACTAACCTGAACCTAGGGCTTCACTCATCTCGATCGCATTGAATAGTTTCCGGAACCCCAGATTCATTATGCTGTTGTGGGCTATGTCGTCGAACAAATGGACATACGATATACCAGATGGCGATCAAATAATTGGAATATTCTTTTTGGAATCCCACCGGCCACAGGTAAGAACAATTTGCAGTCAATTTCAGCTTGATCGTGCAAGGTTTTCATAGCCAGCCCCCTGATCAGCGTATGTTGTGGTAATAACGAATGCCGTTATTGGCTATCAATTATTCAGAAACGACCCCCCCCCCCTTTCATGCATTCATGATGAAACATAATACCTATCATATGCATTTGATTTTTTTATTGTAGCGTGTGTAGGGACGAAACGCCAATGGATTTGGTATAATACACGTCACGGCTTATAAACAGCCTCCCAGGAATTACCCCCGATCATTCCAAAATAACACTCATATTCACCACGGTATAAAACGGGAACGTATGGATGGATTTTTTTTTTCTTTTTTGCATCTTGAACGGAAGGTTCTTACTGTCAAATGACCATGATATTGTATCCATAGCTATAATATAAAATATAGATTTAGCTTTCGATTTAGATTGAGCGCCAATCACAAGAAAAGTCGGGTTTTAATCGTTATTTCTTTTATTCGCTATATCCATACATTTTTCATCCATCCAGCCTGATGTTATCATTGGGAATGGGTCTGAGCTTGCAAAAGGCCGATACCGCCGCCTAACACCTTCCGGCCGGTATTGCACATCATTGGAATCCCTCCCCCTTGGGCTGTACGCTGATCTAAGAAGTCCGGTCCAGGTTTTCCTTCTCGGGCATGCAGTATCGTTATAACACATGGACTGGGGAGATTGGGAGCAGCGTGGATTATGCATTTTGGACATATAGCGTTGGATCAATAAACACGATCAATATTTGGAATGGCGATCAGGAATTGGATTAATCTTCTTGCAGTACATCAGATGTGAGGTAAGGACTCTATGTTACCAATCTTGGGTTAATCCGATGTTTCTTTCGTTACGATCACGCATGTGTGTGTGTGTGTGCGTGCGGTTGGCTGCGACCAAGGCACATAGAAGCGACTTTTCGCCCCCCACTGTTCGTGCAAGAGGACACATAATACCGAAAATCTAGCGTTATTTTCAGAACGATTCATAAATCAAGCGACAAATGGCACGATTTCTAAGGAAATGCATTGAAGCGCGGTTTGCCCGAGTTTCTTGAGATTAGACAGAATCGCTCTGGAAATATACTCTTATTCACCACGGTATAAAACGGAAATGTATGTATGAAAAAAGTATCCGTTTCTTGCATGTTGACTGAAAGAAACTCACTGACAATCTACGTGTTTATTAGATCCATAGCTATAATATTTCATATAGTTTTAGCACTCGCAGGTTTGGCATTCTCCCCATTGCATTACAGCGATGGCGTTCTAACCAGAAGGTAAACAGCGCCCCCTTGGTGTCCATTGAGTTAACTCAATCTGCGTCAACAACGTTTATATACGTGTTTGCTCTACAACCGTTGAACGCCAACCACGTATATATATAAATTATTTGGTCTGTTTTCCTTTTTTTCGATTTTAATATTCTATTCAATGTCACAGACCTGTATGTTGCCATTAAAAGGCATACTGGGACCCAGAGGGTGCAGTACCGGCCATATCCGGCTAGGTGGCAGTATCAAGAGTGCAGTAAACCCTGTTCCAGATCGTGTGTTCCGTTTAAATCCCTCCGGGCGCTAAATTTAGATGGAGCCGAGTAAATCGCTTCATCCGACCACTTCGAAACGCATCTGGCACACTCGATCCATAAATTGTGCCAAATTATGTCCGGGACCAGATGGACATCAATACTGGAAATCACAATCAGACAATTGGAATATTCTTTTTGGAATACCCCCGACCAAAGGTAAGGACTATCTGACATCAATTTGAGCTTGATCCAACAATGTTTTCATATCGATCTAGCTGATCAATGTCTGTAGTAGGGCTGACCTTCGAAGCTTTTTTTGGCAATCGAAGCTTCGGGGCCGAGCTTCAATTTTAATTCGAAGCTTCGAAAAAAAATAAATAAAACATTTTTAAATATAAAAAAAGAAAATGTATCTTATGTTGTGGGACTTGTACAGCACTTTGGTAAACGTTGTTGTTTTTAAATGTGCTCTATAAATAAATTGGATTGGATTAATGAATTAAGTAGCCCCTTTCGTGACTGTGACGCAGCCAACAAGGTTTCACTCGGCTGCCCTGCCTGGGTGCAGTGGGGCTGCTCTCACAGCCAACGACATGACATTACATAATTATGTTGCAACCTTCGTCTATCAAGCAAACAATTATATAAATATTTATATGTAGTTGATAGAGACAAAGGCAGAATTCGACTTAATTAAGCACGTTTTATTAAGACATATTTTCCTATGGGTCAGGACACTTTAAAAAAGCAGCACAATGAACACAAATCTGTCCGACAGTCTTAAATAACAAACGGCATTGCTTCGCTTCTTCGTCGACATGTCTGCTGCACATGTCCTTGTTGTTTTCAACACAGATAATCTCCACGTGATTGTTGTAGAGAGGTGGAGTCGAGGCGCCGCTTACTTTCGTTTCATTGGAATGGAGGAGGGAAGGCGCTGCTTACTTTCATTTCATTGGAATGGAGGCGCAAGATTTTGGAGGCAAAAAAATTTAAAATAAGAAAAAATTACAAAAAATGTATATATATATTTTTTTTTACTTCGATAATTTTTTTATGTTCGAAGCTTGTGCCATCGAACAAAGCTTCGAAGCTTCGAAGTATTTAAGACAGCCATAGTCTGTAGTGTTCAACACGAATGCTGTTACTGGCCATCAAAGCATAAAAGAACGACCCCCCCCCCCTTTCATGCATTCATGATGAAACATAATACATATTATATACATTTGATTTGGAAATAGTAGCGTGTCCCGGCAAGAAACGCCAACACTTATAGTAGAATACACGTAGCGCCCTATAACTCAGCCTTTCAGGAATTATCCCGGATCACTCCTAAACTATACTTATATTCACCACGGGATAACGCGTGACCATATGCATGAAAAAATTATCTCTTTTTTGCATGTTCGACAGAAGAAAGTCACTGTCAAATGACTATAGTATTGACTCCATAGCTATAATATAGAATATGAATATACCATTCAAACGGTGGGCGATACTGCCACCTAGCAGGATATGGCCGGTATTGCACTCTCGGGGTCTCAGTATGGCTTTTAATGGTAACATAGAGGTCCGTGACACTGAATAGAATATTAAAATCGTTCAGCGGTTGGCGAGCAAAAACGTATATATACGTGAATGGCGCATATTGAGCGATATTTCTATTCATTACAGGCCCATTGACTCGGGGTTAACATTGGGAATCGCATTGAGAATACCTAGGTGCAATACCGGCCGCATCACGCTAGACGGCGGTATCAAGCACCCTTTCTAATTCTAACATTGTATCCTGGGCTGTGGGATGGCCAAGGGTTTCGGGTTACATTTTTCCTTGTTGGGCAAGACGGCCGGTTCTGCCGGTTACATTGAAGCCCGTCAAATATGCCAGATCCATATGTTATGGTGTATTATACCGCCGAGTAGAGCTGCCGCGATTACCGCATTACCGCGGTATCGCTGTTACATCACGGCCACCGCAGAGTAGGCTGAATACCGCGTCACCGCTGTTTTTTATAATAATAATAATAAATTACCCTCCTCTCGTCGTTGGGCTTGCGGCTCTGCAGATATACCCTACTCGTCTATCGAGGTTCCAAGCGACCCTATTGGGTACCAGAAAAGTCACGTGAAACATTGCAGACCACTGATTGGTCAGAAGAGAGACGCGTCACACGTTTTTACGTCCTGAATGTCAGCTCATCACAACATGGCTAATAACGTTAGCTTTAACTCTCCGCCGGAGTGGACTAACATCGCGCCTCAGGAGTACTAAACGAGACATAATGATTTTACTGTCTGCAACGAATGTTATAATAAAAGCCCTTCGTTCTATACACTTGTCTGATTGAAAACTTTATTAACAGACCGCAGAATGGGACAACTCAGCACGCTCTGAGCAAAGAAAGGAACTGAGATATGAATAGAGTATTGCTTGCTATGGTCCGGTAAATACGCTGTTATTGAACGTATAACTATATAATGTCAATGCCACAAAACGAATGCCTTTATTATAAAGTAGTAACTTTATAGTAATAATAATAAGAAAGGGTCGGGGGGGTTAGGGGTAATCACCCCTGCCCGCGACACCGAGTGAACTGCGCATCCGTGTTTCACTTTCAATAACTAATGCGTGCTTGCCGAATCCCAAACAATATTCATGCTGCAAAGTCATCCTCTAAAGATAGACATTTAGACTAGAGGCAGGCTATATGCTATAAAGAGTAGACTACTACTAAAAAAAAAATGCATTCAAACTTTTTTTTTAAATTTTTTGTGTGCGTGCGGTAAAAACCGCGGCGGTAGGAAATATTTTGCAAATTTGTGCGGTAAGGAAATAATCAATACCGCGGCAGCTCTACCGCCGAGCAAATGGACATTGGATGTACCAGATGGGCGATCAAGAAATTGGAATATTGTTTTTGGAATACTCCCGGTCGCAGGTAAGGACGATTTGACGTACATTTTTGCTTGATCCTGCAAGGCTTTTGTACCGATCGGGCTGATAAGCGTTTTTAGTGTTGAATACGAATGCCGTTACCAACAATAAAATGATCAGAAACGTCCCCCCCCCCCTTTCATGCATTCATGATCGGAATCTTGACCGAAAGAAACTCAATGTCAAATTACTATAGTATTGTATCCATGGCTATAATATAGAATATAGATTTAGCTCTACAAACAAGGTGACTAACTCCCATCGTTTACAGCGTGGCAATACTACCACAGGATAAGGCTAATTCCCGGCGGTCAATGAGTTAAGGACGGCATGGCTATCTTAACGATGGCATGGCCATCTTAAGGACGGCATGGCTATCTTAACGATGGCATGGCTATCTTAAGGACGGCATGGCTATCTTAAGGACGGGATGGCTATCTTAAGGATGGCATGGCTAGCTTAACGACGGCATTGCTAGTTTAACGATGGCATGGCTAGCTTAATGACGGCATGGCTAGCTTAACGACGGCATGGCTAGCTTAACGACGGCATGGCTAGCTTAACGACGGCATGGCTAGCTTAACACATTGGGTGCCAATCACGGCTTTTTACGTTTCTGGGCCCCAACCGTTGAGTGCCCCCCGATCCCCACTCTACACAGTTGCCCAGAGCGATCTGCATCATTTAGGCACGTCCCGACAATTTTGAACTGCATTCTGATCGACCATCACCAGGTGGCAGTATCGTCCCGTGTCTGAACTGCATGGGGCTCTGGTCTGATAGCCAGATCACTTTCGGTTTCTCCTCACGAGTGGCCACTCCTTCTCCCGGGACAGGAATTCACAGTCCTCGCCTCTGGTTTGCGTTGCATGAGCGTATTTGACCATCGAAACGTGTATAGACATATACACTGGTAATCACGATGGCGATGCGATCACTTGGAATTATACTTTTGGAATACCTTCTGGCTAAGGTAAGCTACATTCTATGTCTATTTTACCTAATCTGAAACGTGTTTTTCCAGGGTATCTGCAGGTTTAGCCCAGTCATATTTAATGCTTTTTAAGACTTTTTAAGACTTTTTTTAATTAAATTTAATACCAATTTCACAATAACAAAAATCATGCAACGACACCAATTAGTTTAAGTTTAGGGACACATTGGTCCAAAGATGTTTATTAAAACATAACTTGGAAACTTAAAAATCTTGAACTTAAAGGAGTAACTGGATTGGATGAATTTCAACAAAGGGGTGACCAAACATAAATAGCAAATATATCTATACAAAATATACCAGGGGCCAAGCAGCAAGTGCAACAGCCACTGTCAGAACACATAACTATTACCACCCTCCCCAGGGTATCAAAAAAGTCAACCAACAAACAAGATTCTTGTGCCGGATCTCCTCTCTGGTAAACAAGAATACCCTTAAGACTCTAACAGGAGCACTCATTCAAGGGTACTACGACTATGCTTGCACCTCATGGTACCAAAGCACCTCAAAGGCCCTAAAAACAAGATTACAAACATCACAAAACAAACTGGTCAGACTACTGCTTAACCTCACTCCTAAAACCCACTTTACCCCTGCCCACATTCAAAACCGCTCTTAAAGAGCACCTACGGGAGGCTGCAATTAGAAACTGGGCACCGTAAATGTCCAAACCCCCCCCCCCCCCCCCCCCCTCAGGGATTAAAGCAAAAAAAAAATCTCCTGACTGAACTTTTTTTCTGGCCAAGTCATATTCTTATTTTAACCTCTACTGTATTTTTTTTTAATAGTGTTAGCGTTTTAAGGGAGCCTACTTGTAGAGCGAGCCTACTGTCCTGACTGTGACTATAGACCCTACTGTTGTGTGCTGGAGAGCGTGAATGCAAGTCTTGTGGCTAGCTTCTGATTGATGGCGAGCTAGCACCCCTCCCCACTTTGAACCATGAACTAAACGGCTTGTTATCATACAAACAAGGGACTAAACACGTTTCGCAATTATGCCACAACAACAATGGACAGTCTCCTCCCCACCGTTTGTATATATTTATTTACCACCCACTCACTCACCCCCTCCTAATGTACAGTCTCCTCCTCATCATATGTATATATTTACTGTTAGGATCTCTGGGTAACAGTACTGTATATTTGCATATCGTATATGTGACAAAATGTAACAGTACTATTACTATATACCTGTAAGGCATGTATGTCCCTATGTCATAAATGTCATGTATGTTGTGTATGTCATAAATGTCACTATGAATTGAAAATGGGGGACCCTGATGATGTAAACAAGACAAACGCCTTTCTCTGGTCTACATCCCCTTAACAATTGTGTGTATTGCTACTGGATTTACAAGATCCAGAGTGAATGAATGAATGAAAACTTTATTTAATACACGAGACCCTCTTATTGGGACCAAGTAAGGTTGTCGATAATCCAATGTATAGTTACAACCCCCCCCCCATCCCACCCAACCACATCCAATGTACAGTTTCTTCGTCAAATGTATATACTCTTTTTAGACTATTTTTGTATCACAAACAATAGGCTACTGTATTTGTAAATCTGGTATGTCATAAATGTATAGATGTAGCAGTATTGTCTATCTGTATGTCATGTGTGTCATATATGTTATGATGAACTGAAAATGGGGGACCCTGATGTAAACAAGACGAAAGTCTTTCTCTGGTCTGCATCCCCTTAACAATTGTGTGTATTGAGCTGTACTGTACCCATTCTGCAATCTGTTAATAACAATCAATCAATATTTAACAGATTGCAGAATGGGTACAATACAGTACAGCTCAATACACACAATTGTTAAGGGGATGCAGACCAGAGAAAGACGTTCGTCTTGTTTACATCAGGGTCCCCCGTTTTCAATTCATAGTGACATACATGACATACAGGTATATAGTAATGTTACATTTGTGACATATATGATATGCAAATATACAGTACTGTTACCCAGAGATCTCCCGGACAAATGGGAGAAAGACGTTTATTGAGCTTAAAAACAATTGATAACGCAAATAACGTTCTGATTAACAAAGTCATTCGTTTTGTGGCATTAACGTTATCTAGATTTATCAACATTCATACATTTATCAGAAAGCGAGCGGCGCAAGCACACACACGAAACACCACCAACAACAACAACAACGACAACAACACACTGCTTGTCGCGTAAATAACGTTCTGATTAACAAAAGGCATTCGTTTTGTGGCATTCACGTTACCTAGATGTATCAATAGTAATATATATGTTTCTTTAGACTAGAATAAGTCAAATGAACTTACGGTCTCGTAAAAGTTGCCGCATGTTGTTGATGAGTCAAGTTTACTCGCGAGTAGAGCTAGACGCTAGAGAGTCTCAAAATGGGCGCTTCCCATTGGTGCTGAGCACAGCGGAGGCGGGTGAAAGGGCTGTAAACTCAGAACAATCTCGCCTTCTGGTTGGTTGCATTTGCCTGAGAATTTGCCGATTGCTCGCAAATGACTGTTTGGTGCGGCCGCGGTAGGGGAAAAAAGGATATTTGACGCCTCTGATTGGCTCAGGTTAAAATCCGTCACGACTCCGAATCAAATGACGGAATCTCCAAATCAAATGGACGGATATCCGTCCCAAGACGGAACGCTTTAATGCCTGCCCCTCCTAATGTACAGTCTCCTCCCCATCATATGTATATATTTTCTGTTAGGATCTCTGGGTAACAGTACTGTATATTTGCATATCGTATATGTCACAATTGTAACACTACAGTACTATATAGTATACCTGTATGTCATGTATGTCCCTATGCCATAAATGTCATGATGTCATGTCACTATAATTGAAAATGGGGGACCCTGATGTAAACAAGACACACGTCTTTCTCTGGTCTGCATCCCCTTAACAATTGTGTGTATTGAGCCGTACTGTATTGTACCCATTCTGCAATCTGTTAAATAAAGTTTTCATTCATTCATCCAGTTGTTTTGTTTTTGTGGTTTTGGTTGAATGAATGAATACTTTGTTTAACCGATTGCAGAATGGGTACAACTAAGTACGGCTCAATACACACAATTGTTAAGGGGATGCAGACCAGAGAAAGACGTTTGTCTTGTTTACATCAGGGTCCCCCATTTTCAATTCATAGTGACATTTATGACACTCAACATACATGACATTTATGGCATAGGGACATACAGGTATATAGTACTGTACCGTTACATTTGTGACATATACGATATGCAAATATACAGTACTGTTACCCATAGATCCTAACATACATGGGAGGATACTGTACGTCATTAGGAGGGGGTGGGTGGGAGGAAAAAATACATAGTGGGTGAAGCTCTCATCGAACATAAACACAAACGTGTCCTTGTTTACATCCGTGAATAGATTATTTTCAAGTTAAGACCTCAGCTTCAAGCTTTGGCGTGGAGCCGAATGTTATCCGGACTTCTGTTGGTGCAGATGTTATAGTCCTACCTGAGATGGCGCAGCTGGTGTGGAGGCAGGGGCCGAAAATAAATGCGAAATAGTAGTTTGCAGGCGGTTTTTGCAAAGCGCTGAGCATGTGCGACGCGACTGCTCTTTTTTTTTGTTGCAGCGGGGCTTGTAATGGTCTTTGACTGGGACCAACCATCGCGCAAACAGTGGATTGTCAAGCCAGTTCTCGTTAAATTGGCACTTTCCCATATTAACGAGTGCAAATGCTAAACTAAACTAAACGTAACGTTAGCGTTATCGCTTCGCCTTGCTAACGTTAGCTAGACTCCGTTGTTGAAATGGTTCCCCGGCCAACACATTACACAAGGAGTTGTGTTGGTTCCGCCCCATTCCGGTCTGCGTGATTCTACAATGAAAAGTCAAACTTTATCTCCCGTTAACCGTTTTCCCCCAGATTTCATAATAAAACATAAGATGACATGGCATTTTATCTTTCCTTTCTATGGCATTTTTAAGACCTCTGAAAATGGATTTAAGACATTTTAAGACAAACTAAGGCCTTAATTATTGATAAACAAATTTAAGACCTTTTAAGACATTATTGAGGACCAGTTCTGACCTTGTGCTCCTGTGCAGCCTCCAGTAAGATGGTTCCGACTCCACACATAGGATCAACCACGAGGGACCCTGCCTGGAGGCCAGGAGAGAAGGTTTAGAACATATAGTTTAAGACAGTGGTGGAAGAGACACAGTTAATTTACTTAAAGAAGGTTTAGAACATATAGTTTAAGACAGTGGTGGAAGATAATGAGAACAGGACTGAAACAGAGAGGTATAGAGGCTGCTAGAATGAGAACAGGACTGAAACAGAGAGGTATAGAGGCTGCTAGAATGAGAACAGGACGGAAACAGAGAACTATAGAGGCTGCTAGAATGAGAATAGGTCTGAAACAGAGGTATATAGAGGCTGCTAGAATGAGAACAGGACTGAAACAGAGAGGTATAGAGGCTGCTAGAATGAGAACAGGACTGAAACAGAGGGGTATAGAGGCTGCTAGAATGAGAACAGGACTGAAACAGAGAACTATAGAGGCTGCTAGAATGAGAACAGGACTGAAACAGAGAGGTATAGAGGCTGCTAGAATGAGAACAGGACTGAAACAGAGAGGTATAGAGGCTGCTAGAATGAGAACAGGTCTGAAACAGAGGTATATAGAGGCTGCTAGAATGAGAACAGTACTGAAACAGAGAGGTATAGAAGCTGCTAGAATGAGAATAGGTCTGAACCAGAGGTATAGAGGCTGCTAGAATGAGAACAGTACTGAAACAGAGAGGTATAGAGGCTGTTAGAATGAGAACAGTACTGAAACAGAGGTATATAGAGGCTGCTAGAATGAGAACAGTACTGAAACAGAGAGGTATAGAGGCTGCTAGAATGAGAACAGTACTGAAACAGAGGCATAGAGGCTGCTAGAATGAGAACAGGACTGAAACAGAGGGGTATAGAGGCTGCTAGAATGAGAACAGGACTGAAACAGAGAGGTATAGAGGCTGCTAGAATGAGAACAGGACTGAAACAGAGGGGTATAGAATCTACTAGAATGAGAACAGGACTGAAACAGAGGTATAGAGGCTGCTAGAATGTATATAATGCACTGTGTTGTAATATACCATGAATTTGTACTTAAGTGCAATACTTGAGTAAAGATATTTTGTTTTTCCACCACTGGTTTAATAAGAACTGAAGGTAAACTGTAAGTGAACCAACCCCTGTCTGGTGTCTTATTAAATATAGAACAGTGTGAAATATGGATCAGCCAGTGAGATATAGCTTGTAGCCAAGGTAACGCAGATATTAGCCATGCTAGCTAAGAAGGAATATTGTTTACAATTGCGAAATTCGGGTTGTTTACACATAGAAATAAAGCTTTATAATATACCTGGAAACAATCCATATTTAATGACATTGGCACGCGATCGCTCAGTGTACAGAACGCATCCTTTTAATTCTGCGGTACAGTATATACAGTACCTTTATATCAGCCAAGGAGCCCATGGCCCACGCTACTGTAGATCTCAGGCCTGTCGTCTTAATGTAGCTCCTCTTAGCTAAAGGTATCCTGAGGGGGAGGAGGGAGGGAGGGAGGGAGGGGGAGAGGGAGAGAGAGAGAGAGAGGGAGGGGGAGAGGGAGGGGGAGGAGGGAGGGAGGGAGGGAGGGGGAGAGGGAGAGAGAGAGAGAGAGAGAGGGAGGGGGAGAGGGAGGGGGAGGAGGAGAGGGAGAGGGAGAGAGAGAGAGAGAGAGAGAGGAGAGGAGAGGAGAGAGAGAGAGAGACGTATGGCAGTGTTTAGTAAAGGTTAGCATCATGTGCAACATTTCACATCCACTTGAACTGGAATCTTGACAGGGACGGTGGGGAAGATGGCCGTCAGACGAGAGCATGGCGTGGCCCCCCTTCGTGCGTGAAGAGTGAGAGAATGGACGTTAGTCACCTGGTCAGCGGTATCCCCAGCACGCAGTGGTCATCGCTCAAGTACACGTTCACCTGCGAGAGAGACGAGACACAATGGTACATACTGTAGGCATTAGGGCTGCAACTAATGACTATTTTGGTAGTCGACTAATCTGTCGATTATTTTTTCGATTAGTCGACTAATCGAAAAACAATTATATTTATTAAAAAAAACTCTTGTCAGCCTGCTATACACACTGTAGCCTTACCAGCCTGCTATACACACTGTAGCCTCCCAGCCTGCTATACACACTGTAGCCTCCCAGCCTGCTATACACACTGTAGCCTCCCAGCCTGCTATACACACTGTAGCCTCCCAGCCTGCTATACACACTGTAGACTCCCAGCCTGCTATACACACTGTAGCCTTACCAGCCTGCTATACACACTGTAGCCTTACCAGCCTGCTATACACACTGTAGCCTTACCAGCCTGCTATACACACTGTAGCCTTACCAGCCTGCTATACACACTGTAGCCTTACCAGCCTGCTATACACACTGTAGCCTTACCAGCCTGCTATACACACTGTAGCCTTACCAGCCTGCTATACACACTGTAGCCTTACCAGCCTGCTATACACACTGTAGCCTCCCAGCCTGCTATACACACTGTAGCCTTACCAGCCTGCTATACACACTGTAGCCTTACCAGCCTGCTATACACACTGTAGCCTTACCAGCCTGCTATACACACTGTAGCCTTACCAGCCTGCTATACACACTGTAGCCTCCCAGCCTGCTATACACACTGTAGCCTTACCAGCCTGCTATACACACTGTAGCCTTACCAGCCTGCTATACACACTGTAGCCTTACCAGCCTGCTATACACACTGTAGCCTCCCAGCCTGCTATACACACTGTAGCCTTACCAGCCTGCTATACACACTGTAGCCTTACCAGCCTGCTATACACACTGTAGCCTCCCAGCCTGCTATACACACTGTAGCCTTACCAGCCTGCTATACACACTGTAGCCTTACCAGCCTGCTATACACACTGTAGCCTTACCAGCCTGCTATACACACTGTAGCCTTACCAGCCTGCTATACACACTGTAGCCTCCCAGCCTGCTATACACACTGTAGCCTTACCAGCCTGCTATACACACTGTAGCCTCCCAGCCTGCTATACACACTGTAGCCTTACCAGCCTGCTATACACACTGTAGCCTCCCAGCCTGCTATACACACTGTAGCCTTACCAGCCTGCTATACACACTGTAGCCTCCCAGCCTGCTATACACACTGTAGCCTCCCAGCTTGCCAGCTCATTATCTGGGCTGCAGAAAATGTCATACAATTTCCTCGTGAACTTGACGAGTTTGCTCATATGAATTGCTCACTCTCACAACATGCACTCTCACACGCCAAGCACAACGACCTGCCTGTCTCTCTCTCTCTCTACTGGGAGAAGCAGAGAACCTACCTCTCCCTGAACATCAGCAAAACCAAATAAATGATTGTGGACTTTAGGAGGTCAGGGGCTAGGGACTACAGCCCCCTCAGCATCGATGGGGCACCGGTCGAGAGAGTGAACAGTTTTAAGTACCTCGGAGTTCAAGTCAAGTCAAGTCAAGAGTTTTATTTGTCACGGCATACAAGTATACAATGAAATGTGGGTGGTCTTGCCCGCAACGATGTGCAATAACATATAATAGAATCCAATAGAACAACATTGTGCAATAACAAGTAACATAGTAGGGCATATCGGTATATGTACATAAGTTATTTACAGAGCATGGAGGACATGCTAGGTCCTTTGGTAGTGCAATACACTGTTAGCTCCGGATGAGGCACTGGGTCTTTTCTGTACATGGTAATTTATACAATCTCCGGTTATACTATTTTTAAAGTGACCTTTCCTTAGTGGCCATAAGTGTGGGCGTGTGCAGCATGAGTGTGTGCTTGCTCATGTTAAAGTGGCTGCTAGTGTGTGAGTGTGTACAGTGTGTGTGTCGTGTGTGTGCTCATGTGTGCTTGTGTGTGGAGAGTTCAGTGTTCAAGGCTCTGATGGCCTGGGGGAAGAAGCTGAGCCGAAGCCTCTCTGTCCTAGTTACTGGTGTTTGCAGGCGTTTGCCTGACCGCAGCAGGATGAACAGGCTGTTGTTGGGGTGGTGAGCAGGGCTGTACGTTAACTTTTTTTGCACATAGCACTGGTGCTACAGAGGTTGATAGTTTTGTAGCACAGGCCAAAATCTTGTAGCACAAGTATAAAACGTGTTATATTTGTAACAGTCACAAATGTGCCTATTGTATTTGTGTTATTTAGTTGCAGTGCCATGTTTGGCTGTCATTTAGTATATCGCCATGTGTTATTATTACTATGATACTCTGATATGCTATTTTCAATTAATATCATAAACAACATAAGGAATATTAGCATAATTTTGAGTGGACTGAAGGAATGAGTCAGCGTTAATAGTTTTAAATGCAAATAATTTATTGAAACATAGAAGTGGGGTCGGTTGGGACACACACACACACACACACACAATGGGGGACCCTGATGTAAACAAGACAAACGTCTTTCTCAGGTCTGCATCCCCTTAACAATTGTGTGTATTGAGCCGTACTGTACTGTACCCATTCTGCAATCTGTTAAATAAAGTTTTCATTCATTCATTCATTCATTCACACACTGTTTCAACTCACCACCCCCGCATCATATTGTAGTCTAGTCTGTCTTCAAACTTCCACTCCTCTCGAAACTTGTTTATATTTGAATATCAACATTATCTGTCCATCCTCAGTTTACTATAATATACTCCTGTCCTGACTAGTGACTTCATCATCTTTCCAAACGCACGCACGCACACACACACACAGGGAAGGGGAGAGAGTGCCCCCCCATTTCCCTTTCCCCAGTCCACACTGTGTCTGCTGGCTCTGCCTCTGATCAGGATTAGCTTGTTAGCTTGCTAACGTTGTAGTGATTGTAATGGTACATAAACGTTAATTTCGGGCGATGTGCGCATAAAGGAATGGCGACGGTGCAAAGCATGTAGATGCATTTGACCCGTTGCGAGAAAAAAAAAACACCACGGACTTATTTCGGGACGTGTAGGCGCACTGCTGTGTTAACGCAGCAGCACCAACCGACCAACGCGCTGCTCTGCTTGCAGAAGGCGCACGGATAGGGCGGATATGACTCGTCGAGTTGTCACAAGAGTTTTTTCAAAATAAGATTATCATATGCACCTGAACGTTGCTAGCTTTCGGAGCCTAGCTGGAGCTGCGCGTGGGCAGAAATGAGACCCGCTACAGGATTTTCAAAATAAGAGTATCTATATGAACCGAATCCCTATCGCACCAGTGCTACTGAAGTAAATCCATCCATCGCACAGACCGCTGTTGCTGTAGCACGTGCGATATATATGTCGCACTGTACAGGCCTGGTGGTGAGGGTCTTTCATTATTCTGCAGGCTCTGGATTTGCACCTCTTGTTGTATAGAACCTGCAGGGGTGGTAGTGCAATACCCGTGGTACGCTCGGCTGAGCATACCACTCTCTGTAGGGCCTTCTTGTCCTGTGCCGTGCTGTTTCCATACCAGGCAGTGATGTTTCCAGTCAAGATGCTCTCTACAGCTCCGGAGTAGAAGGACTGGAGTATCTTCCCAGATACTCTGAACTTCCTTAACTGTCTCAGGTGGTAGAGGCGCTGCTTCGCCTTTTTTACGACTGAGTCTATGTGTGTTGTCCATGTCAGAAGTCAGATCCTCTGAGATGTGGACCCCCAGGTACTTGAAGCTGCTCACCCTGTCCACGGTAGCCCTGTTTATCCTCAGTGGTGTGTGTGTGTGTCCTGCTGTCCTCTCCTATAATCCACGATCAGCTCCTTGGTTTTACCAATGTTCAGGAGCAGGCTGTTGTCCTGGCACCAGCGTTCCAGTACCTCAACCTCCTCCCGGTAGGCCTTCTCGTCATTGTCCGAGATCAGCCCCACCACCACTGTGTCGTCCCCAAACTTCACTATGGAGTTGGAGCTGAACTTGGCCACACAGTCGTGTGTGTATAGTGAGTACAGCAGGGGGCTCAGAACACAGCCCTGGGGGGACCCGATGCTCAGGGTGATGGTGTTGGAGGTCTGACCCCCCACCCTGACCGCCTGGGGCCTTTCGCTCAGAAAGTCCAGTATCCAGGCGCTCAGAGCGGAGCTCAGACCCAGCTCGATCAGCTTGTCCACCAGTCTGGTGGGGACTATGGTGTTGAACGCTGAGCTGTAGTCAATGAACAACAGTCTCACATAGCCCCCCTTCCGACGGTCCAGGTGAGAGAGGGTGCTGTGCAGTACTTGGGAGACCGCATCGTCAGTGGACCTGTTTGGCCTGTATGCAAATTGCATAGGGTCCATATCACTGGGGAGGGAGGCACAAATGTGATCCTTGACCAGCCTCTCGAAACATTTCATGGCCACAGAGGTGAGTGCCACCGGTCTGTAGTCATTGAGACCTGCTGGGGAGGGTTTCTTTGGTACCGGAATAATGGTGGACATCTTGAAGCAGGCAGGGACCACTGACTCCTTCAGGGATCGATTAAATATGGTGGTGAACACAGGGGCTAGCTGGTTAGCACAGGACTTAAGTATGCGTCCTGTTATTCCATCTGGGCCAGCCGCCTTTCTGGTGTTCACCTGCATAAATGCTCTTCTCACACTGTGTACCGTCAATGAGAGAGCGTCCCCGCCCGTCTCACATATCCGAGGACTTGACATGGACCACACACATTGACAGTGTAGTGAAGAAGGCACGGCAGCGCCTACTTCCTTAGGCGCCCAAGGGCGTTCAAAGTGAGTCAGAATATCTTAAAGAACTTCTACTCGTGCACAATAGAGAGCATCCTGACTGGTAACATCACCTCCTGGTTTGGGAATAGCACCGCACATTACCGCAGCAGACTACAGAGAGTGGCCCGTTCAGCCGAACACACAATTAAAGGTTCCCACTCTCCAGGACATTTATAACAAGTGTTGCAGGGCCAAGGCTAAGAGAATAATCAAAGACTCTAGTCACCCAAACAACTGCCTCTTTGCACTGCTGCGGTCAGGCAAGCGCTACCGGAGTCTCATGGCCAGTACAGAGAGACTCAGAAGGAGCTTCTATCCCCAGGCCATCAGGATGCTCAATGACTCCATGTAACAACCCATCATCTACACTCATTGCACACACATCCACATGCACACACTCACTTTAAACAAACACTCACCTTAACACTCACTTTAGACACTTTAAAACTACACCATATTTTATCTATTTATTAAAGAGATTTGCACTACATCCATACCTCATCTTAGTATTTAGCCTTTTTTTTTTACGTTTTTGTACCTCATTGTCTGTATTTTTACTTCATTGTTCTTTCGTTGTACTTAGGTTGTACTTTAGTTTGTATATTGTATATTTGTATAGTGTTTACTACCAAGCATTTCACTGTAATGTACATTTACTTTATACGTGACAAATAAAAGCAAACTACGAAACTTGATTTCTACATTCACTAGAAGAGTGACAACTCATAATCATAGGTTTCACTCTCTCCAATGTAATCTCCCCACCTATATTAATTATGGAATTCAGGAATAAGTATCTAACAACAAATATGTTGTACGGTTTATGACCCAAAGGACCAGGAAACCCATTCCTAACCCAGTGTGGAACCTCATGAATACCTGGGTGTCTATCTGAGCACAACTGCAGCCGTGTGTATAATGTAAATATTAATAATACATATAGCCATACCTCCAGCTCTGGAGTCTTCAGGTCAGCCTTCCAGCCCAGACCTCTGCTTAGACCTGCTCCAATCATACCACTCAGCTCCTACACACACACACACACACACACACACACACACACACACACACACACACACACACACACACACACACACACACACACACACACACACACACACACACACACACACACACACACACACACACACACACACACACACACACACACACACACACACACACACACACACAAAGAAAATAAAGTTTCAAGACACACACACAAAGAAAATAAAGTTTCAAGACACACACAAAGAAAATAAAGTTTCAAGACATGTACACACAAAGAAAATAAAGTTTCAAGACACACACACACACACAAAGAAAATAAAGTTTCAAGACACATGCACACACAAAGAAAATAAAGTTTCAAGACACACGTCACACACAAAGAAAATAAAGTTTCAAGACACGCACACACAAAGAAAATAAAGTTTCAAGACACACACACACAAAGAAAATAAAGTTTCAAGACACACGTAGTACACACACACACAAAGAAAAGACTGTTTCAAGACACACATACAAAGGAAAGAAAGTTACAACATACACGCGTGGAGTACCTGCGTGTTGAAGCACCTTGACAGAGCTCCAGTGCATTTGCAGTTGATCCTGAACGAGAGCGGAGCAGGAGACGCGCTGGGTTTCTCTACAGTAAGAACACAGAAGGAAAGAAGGCCTTGCTATGTACATCCCACAATGCACACTTCCTATACATTTTAGAATTCATGTCAAGGTCCTGGTGCTCACTGTTAGAGATTTGCACGGCCAGGCACCAGAATATTTAACCGACCCTGCTGGAATATGTGCCCAGCAGGACCCTGAGGACAGCTGACCAGGATCTGTTGGTCATTCCGCGCACCAGGTTGATCACCAAAGGTGACAGAGCCTTTCAGTCTGTAGCGCCTAGACTCTGGAATGCCCTTCATCGTGGCCTAAGAGCTGCAGCGTCTGTTGACATTTAAAAAAAATCTGCTAAAAACATTACTGTTTAACACTTTAACTGCCGCAGACGTGTTCGGGCGTCTTTCCTAGCCATGCTCATTCTGCCGAAGACGCCGTAACTCGTCTTTGATATCAATATTTCAAAAATCTGTGATCGAAATCATATTTCCCCTCCGGAGCCTTGACACACAGTGCTGATCTCCTCTCAACCCTCTAGCGGTTCAAGAGCGCCATCTGGTGGCCGATCGGCAGATCGAAACCGGATATCAACCTTTAAACCGGCAGGACTCACTCCATATGGGGTCCGGGCACTCGCTAATGCTAGAGAGACTCCGTCTTCACACAGTGAACATCGATCGGTGGAAATAACTCGAAAAAACAACATGATTTGGACGTATATACTATTATACAACCTGGAAATAGATCGGGCATTTCAACATCCCATAATCGAAAACTGTCTACTCCACGCTGATCGCCCAACGGCCCGAGGAGACTGGGGTGAGTTTTAGCGTGTAGTATTACCGTGTTCGATATAAACTGCTATGATGAACATATGACCCACATTAGATGAATGGTATAACGTTGCCCACGGAATTATAAACGCCCCCTCACCCATCCGGTCAACATCAGATGACGTGTAGTAAATTCTAGAAGTACGTCCAGTTGAAATTTTTGATCTCGCACAGA
Source organism: Notolepis coatsorum (assembly GCF_963971535.1). Taxonomy (NCBI): domain Eukaryota; kingdom Metazoa; phylum Chordata; class Actinopteri; order Aulopiformes; family Paralepididae; genus Notolepis; species Notolepis coatsorum. Next base: position 30,712,765 of record NC_140173.1, on the reverse strand, counting down.
TTCCTACCAAACTGTATTTGATCATCAATATAATGCATTTGGGGCTATAAATCACGTTCTGGAGAAAGCTACAGAAAGAGATGAAAACATACTTATACTTTAGACCATATTTTAGTATGAATATGTGAATGAAAAAGTTTAACGTTGCTACACCATGAACAATACATAGGACATTGAATGGGCCCTAATAATGGCAATCTAGCAATAGAATTAAAAAAGTTATAGCCCTGCAAAGAAGGGGAACTTCTCCATGTTAAATAGAGCTGGCAAGGGATGGTATATCATGAATTTAACCCATGGCGATCAAAGTGTTAAACAGGGTAATGTTAGAGCTTCTCCTCCAGGTATACAATATGTCTCTTTTTTTTTCTTTTTCTGTGATGCATTGTGTTTTTGTTCTGTCTCTTATCACTTGAATGGTCCATGCTTTTTTTTATCCACTTTTTCTCCTTATTTTCTATTTTTCTCCCATCCCAATTTCGCGTTTCCAATTCTCCCCTCCCCTGTCTTGAACGTTGCTCGCATATGCCCCCCACTGGTCAGTTGTAGGGAGGATAGAAGCCTTGCATCACGTGTCCCCTCCGGTACACGAGGAGGCAGCCTGTCACATCTTTTCACCTGCCAGCGCGGACTCTCATTGGCGAGGTGTAACGTGTGGGAGGCTCACACTACCCCCGTCATTTCCTGTCTCTGCTGTGCAGGCGTCCCCCAACCGACTTGTAGGAGTCGCTGTCCACCATGTCCAGATTACCACGCATCGACTTCCACCCGCTGACTCTGCGAATTGAGTTAGTATGACGGCCGGCCCAAGCCGGAGGCAACGCAGACAGCCGGATTCGAACCCGGTGTCTCTTGCGTTGGTGACGAGCGCAATGTCCGCTGCGCCACCCAGTCGCAATGGTCCTTGCTTTTTATTTTTTATATTTTATTTCTGCTGTATGTAAAGCACTTTGTAAGTTCTCTCTGTGAAAAGTGCTATATAAAAAAACATTACTTACTTACTTACACTGCACTCATGAATGATCCACCATCAATCTAATACCATATTATCTTCCTCTGTGATGAAGAGAAAGTAGCATATCTACCTTTGGTCCAAATAAACTCAATTACAGCTCAATGAAATGATAAGGTAGCAGTCCCTATATAAGACTGCTAAGGTATTGCAATTTTCACCGACATCATTAGACGGTGCTGTAATCGACACGACACAAGGATTCAACATCCCTGATGACTGATCACTGGTCACTGATCATATTCAAACTAATTTACTCTCAAAAACAAATGTGTGTTTTTTTGGATGCGTGTGTGAGATTATGTGGAAAATAAATCTGCATTGTTGTTGTTGTTTTTTGTTGACAAAGTGCCCCTTTAAAATCCTGTGGAAAAAAAGAAAATGACATCCCTGATAATTGTTCTTTTATTAATTAATTTATATTTACCATTTTTCAACCTTTCCATGGCCAAACTGTCTGTTCCATCACAGCAGGCCGCCTTCCCAGTAGGCTCCTCAGCTGATGACACGGAGTCTTTGATGATCAGTCCTCTGCCGCCGCCTGGCACCGATACCGATGAAGGTGTTCTACTCTGTCCATCATCCTCCTCCTCCTCACGCCACTTCCTCTTCCCCTCTGTTGTCTGCGCTCCTTCCTGTCCATCACACGCTCCGCTCTTTTCTTCCTCCCTTCCTCGCACCCTCTCCCCTTCCTCCTCCCGCTTCCTCTTCCCCTCCGTCGTCCGCATTCGTTCCTGTCCTCCGCTCCTCACCAGCTCCCCCTGCAGGCGTGTCCAGGTCGCTACAGCACTGCTCCAGTCCGCAGTGCTGCCCAGCAGTCTGGACTGTAGGATGGAGGCTGCTTTGGCTGCAGGAGAATCAGAGAACAATCAATACATTATTTATTCAAGATATAATGACTTTAGGTTTATGTTTGTTTTTTAAAGGACATTCTCGAGGGCATTGTGTTCAAGTTGAGATGCAATGAAGGCTCCCGATCCTACAAAAGATATATTGTATATTATTGTATTCAGTCAGGTAGCTTTCTTACCTGAGCTGATGCGGGCAGGTAATGTCACAGGTGGGTCTTGTCTCACCAGCAAGAAGACCCTCTCAGCACACTTCAGCTTCTTGATGTTGTCCATCCTCACTGAGGAACTGAAGAGCACTTTACCTGGGATCTGACGTACCTGGCCAGAAGACATCATCATCATCATCATCATCATCATCATCATCATCATCATCATCATCATCATCATCATCATCATCAACAATGTGTCTGAATAATCCTTTGTTGGAACAGCCAGACACAAAAATGTAATAATGAATTAGCTACTACTACTGCTACTGCTGCTACTACTACTGTTACTATTACTACTACTACTACTACTACTACTACTACTACTACTACTACTACTACTACTACTACTACTACTACTACTACTACTACTACTACTACTACTGTTACTATTACTACTGCTACTACTGCAACGATTGCCATTATACACTGTCCTTTATAAACCTTTATAAACTAAACTAAAGGTGCCTAAATTATGCATTACTATATTTCATCACAATATAATAGATATAGCTAGGTTACTGACATTGTCATTGTGATAATGTCAGTAGTAGCTAGCTGTATCTATTGTTTACACTTGAAATATGTATTTTTATTTTGTCACAATATTAATTGAAAAATATTGTGTAAAATTGAACTGTATTTCTGAGTTGCAGCACTTAAAAACATTAAATGGACTGTTATATCTTATTCAATTGTGGACATTTATTCATTCCCACTTATTAGACACTATTTCTGATGGTAAAATGAGCATAAAAGGCAAAATACAGAATTCTTAAATATTAAAACGGAAAAAATGGAATTTGGGAAAAAATAAAATGGAATTTGGAAAATAATAAAACGGATTTCATATGGCTCTAGCCTGGGGCCAGCGCATTGATTCCAGACAAGAGCTTCGGCTGCGCACTAGAAAGCCCTCTAAGTATATATATTGTGGAAGGCGCAAACAGTAGCAGTTCGTCCGAAGTAATGCAACAACAGTAGTTGAACCTAACGTATTGTGCAGTTCGTCATTACAGTTAACGCAGTAACGTTAACCCAGTTCGTCTAGTAGCAGAGTCAAGTTCGACCTAACTTAACGTGAAGTAAAGAGTCGTCATTTAGTGTGAATCGTAGTACAGCAGTTCGTTCGGTGTGCAGCATTAACAAGCAGTTCGTTCGTTTAGTAACTAGCGTGAACCTTAGCAAGTGTGTGTGGACTTAAAGTAATTAGTGCCAGAACACGAGGTGGACCGAGCAGCAGAACTATTGGACATGTGAGCATTGGAACCTACTGTGGCGATATTGTAGAACCATTATTGGTGGATTATAGTGACTTGTGGAAACGTCGTACCGTGAAGAAGAGCATCGTTAATACCATTGTCGTTTGGATTTAACTACCCTGAAGATTCTACATCGGGCTAGCTTCGGGGACGAAGCTGGCTGGCTATCATCATTGCTATCGGGCATTGGATTACAGCTATTACCTTGCTACCGAGCACTTGGATTATAAAGACCGGATCCGTATGAGAACCCCTTTCTTCAAGTGACCAGCCTGAGTATCCGTATATTCTTCATTCCTCTGGAGCTTACAACTCTGTGGGAGGATATCACCAGTCTCCAGCTATACCCTCGTTTGCCCACTATATTGCCATCTCACGCCATGCGGCGTCCGGTCTAGTATACTTAGCCTAGGAATTATTCATTCCCACTGACTTTGCTACTCTCTGACTTTCTAATATCATTCGCCATAAAAGAGCGACCCAGTAATTATCAGTTGTATCTTCTGCATAATAATAAAATACTGTAAATGATATCTCTTTGTCACCGTGCCGTCTATTTGAGTGTCTGCCATAATAACTGTACTGTCTGGCAAGTAATAATAATAATAATAATAATAATATGTAGTAGTGGTTTAATCTATCACAATCTTTAATAGTCAGGGTTTTGTAACCCCTCAGTTACAACTACTATTACTACTGCTACTACTACTACTACTACTACTACTGCTACTGCTACTGCTACTACTACTACTGCTACTGCTACTGCTACTGCTACTACTACTACTGCTACTACTACTACTGCTACTACTACTACTACTACTACTACTACTACTACTACTACTACTACTACTACTACTACTACTGCTGCTGCTACTACTGCTACTACTACTACTACTATTACTACTGCTACTGTTACTATTACTACTGCTACTGTTACTACTACTACTACTACTACTACTACTACTACTACTACTACTACTACTACTACTACTACTACTACTACTACTACTACTACTACTACTACTAGTAGCATACTATGTCCCCACAGCCCTATGTCCCTACAGCCCTATGTTCCCACAGCCCTATGTTCCCACAGCCCTATGTTCCCACATTTCCTTTTTTCATAAATTTTTATCTGATTTTATCCCCCTCTCTCTTAATTTGGTAGCCAATTACACCCACGGTAAGGAGTAGGGTGAACCTGATGTTTGGCATTAAAACGAATATGTTATATAGAATATGTATTAACTAGTCAGACTCATGTATGTCTTGTTGAGATACCGGGGGAATGAGGGAAGCAGAGCAATGTCACATGTTGATGTTAGGTATAGCCTATATATGACCTCAGCACAGCTTTCGACACTGTTGATCACACCATTCTACTAGATCGTCTCCAACATGGGGTTGGTGTCAGTGACACTGCACTAGCATGGTTCTCCTCCTATCTCACAAATAGAAGCTTTGCTGTCAACATCGCCAACTGCTCCTCCCCCTCAACCTCCCTCTCCTGTGGGGTCCCGCAAGGGTCCATCCTTGGCCCGATCCTGTTCTCTCTTTACATGCTACCCCTTGGTCCAATCATTCAGAAGCACAACATCTCTTTTCACTGTTATGCTGACGACACACAGCTTTACGTTTCCCTGAAACCTAACAACCAGTCTCTACTTAACAGTCTCATGTCCTGCCTGGATGACGTTAAATGTTGGATGGCACAAAACATTCTACAACTAAATCAAAACAAATGCGAAATAATCCTCTTCGGTCCCCCAGACGCTGTCACCACTCACCACCCTTACCAACAGCCTTGGCAACCTGTCCTCCCTGGTCAAGCCTTATGTCAAGAACCTAGGTGTCATTTTTGATCCACAATTTAAATTCGACAGACAAGTGAACTCAGTGGTAAAGGCATGTTTTTTCCAACTACGCACCATTGCCAAACTCAAAGCCCTTCTCTCCCCTGCAGACCTTCAGAGAGTCATCCACGCCTTCATTTCATCTAGATTAGACTACTGCAACTCCCTCTAGGCATTAACCAGTCTTCCCTGTCCCGCTTACAACTGGTACAAAACGCTGCTGCCAGACTGTTGACCGGAACCCGCAAGAGAGACCACATCACCCCTGTCCTTGCCTCCCTTCATCGGCTTCCAGTACGCTACAGGATAGATTTTAAGGTTCTCCTATTTGTTTTTAAAGCCCTTAATGGTCATCCCCCCTCCTACCTCTCAGACCTCCTATCCCCCTATTCCAACACTAGGTCCCTTAGGTCAGCCGATCAGAGGCTCCTGACAGTCCGGAGGTCTAACCTCAAGCTCAGGGGGGGCCGTGCCTTTGCTATCGCAGCCCCTGAACTGTGGAACAGCATCCCCACCTCCATTAGGCTCGCCCCCTCGATAGATGCCTTCAAATCGAGGCTCAAAACCCACTTCTACCTACTAGCCTTTCCCGTTCGCCTGTTACTGTTCCGCAACTGTAAGTTACTTCCGGGGTAGGCCTGATTGGCCCCGACAGGCACGTGACAGGCGCGGCCACGCCCCGCGGCAGCCTCAGGACGCGCAACGAGGCTGCTGAGAGCTGTCGCGCGGAAATAGGCTGTCTATTGCCTCGGGCTGCAACGCGGAAATAGGCTGTCTATTGCCATTCTCTAAGACAAACTCTAACCTTAACCAGCTCCTTAACAGTGCCTAAACTTAACCCTTTAACCTTAAGCAACTCCGAAACTATGCCTAACCCTAACCTTAACCTTAACCTTAACCATGCCTAACCTTAACCATAAGGCATAACCAACTCCGAAAAAATATTGCCATTCTCTAAGACAAACTCTAACCTTAACCAGCTCCTTAACAGCGCCTAAACTTAACCCTTTAACCTTAAGCAACTCCGAAACTATGCCTAACCTTAACCTTAACCATGCCTAACCTTAACCATAAGGCATAACCAACTCCGAAAGAATATTGCCATTCTCTAAGACAAACTCTAACCTTAACCAGCTCCTTAACAGCGCCTAAACTTAACCTTTCTAACCATAACCAACTCCGAAACAATGCCTAACCTTAACCAACTCCGAAACAATGCTTAAAGTTAACATGCCTAAACTTAACGGCGAACGAATGCACGTAAAAAAAAAAAAAAAAGGAAATTGAAGGGAATCGAACTTGCCAGCAACGGACGGTAGGATCCACACCAATGCAGCGCTGCCAATTGAGCTATTTCTGGATAGTGAAAAAGGGCGTATTACTGCTACATAATGCTGCCGCGGAGCGTGCCGCGCGGCAGAGAAAGTTGCGCGTCCTGAGGCTGCCGCGGGGCGTGGCCGCGCCTGTCACGTGCCTGTCGGGGCCAATCAGGCATACCCCGGAAGTAACTTACAGTTGCGGAACAGTAACAGGCTTCCCGTTCACTGAGTCATGCCCTGTTTTCCTATGTGTTTGCCTGTGTGCCCTCCCATAAAACGGAGTGTGATTGTTGTCATTATGTATCTATGTGTATCTACCCTCTGTACAGCACTTTGGTTGACACGTGTCATGGCGGATTTAGGATTGTAGGAGATCCGGGGCTTAGCCCAGATGGGCCCCCCCCTTTTTTTTTTTTTTTTTTTTAATTTTTTTTTTTTAATTTTTTTGGGCAGACAAGGGGTGGTTTGGAGGGGCTCAGGCACGACCCCCTCCACGACAGATTTTATTTGAATTTAATGAACCTGCAATATAGAGCCTTCAATCTTGACCAATAAAGCTGCTCTTTTCACTATAAAACTCAGTTAACACTTTGGTTGCCTAAGGTTAAATTAATGATATACCATAGATTGCCAGCGCTATTTGTCTATGGAGAAAGTCCCCTTCTTTGCAGGGCTATAACTTTTTAAATTCTATTGCTACATTGCCATTATTAGGGCCCATTCAAAGTCCTATATGTATTGTTCATTGTGTAGCAACGTTAAACTTTTTCATTCACATATTCATAGTAAAGTATGGTCTAATGTATAAGTATGTTTTCATCTCTTTCTGCAGCTTTCTCCAGAACGTGATATATAGCCCCAAATGCATTATATTGATGATGAAATACAGTTTGATGGCAATCAGCGCGATATAAAAAATTCCAACTAGACGTACTTCTAGAAGTTACTACACGTCATCTGATGTTGACCGGATGGGCGAGGGGGCGTTTATAATTCCGTGGGCAGCGTTATACCAATCATCTAATGTGGGTCAAATGTTCATCATAGCAGTTAGTGTCGAACACGGTAATATTACACGCTAAAACTCACCCCAGTCTCCGCGGGCCGTTGGGCGATCAGCGTGGGGTAGACAGTTTTCCATTATGGGATGTTGAAATAGTCGGTCCATTTCCAGGTTGTATAATAATATATACGTCCAAATCATGTTGTTTTTTCGAGTTATTTGCAGCGATCGATGTTCACTGTGTGAAGACGGAGTCTCTCTAACATTAGCGAGTGCCCGGACCCCATATGGAGTGAGTCCTACCGGGTTAAAGGTTGACATCCGGTTTCGATCTGCCGATCGGCCACCAGATGGCGGTCTTGAACCGCTAGAGGATTGAGAGGAGATCACACTTGTGTCTCAGGCCAGCGGAGGGACATTATGAATCCGATCGCAGATTTTTGAAATATTGATATAAAGACGACGTACAGCGTCCCCCGGCAACTTTAGCATGGCCAGCAAAGACGTCTAAAGACGCCCCCTGGCAGTCAAAGTGTTAGCCATAACGTAGTTATGGTTAGATTTATATATTGGGGGGGATATATCATATTTTTCATATAATCAAAAAGTGGTGGAGCAAGATTATACCTTTGCTCCCCCAAGTTCAATAGTGGGAGAGCAGAGATGCTCCGAATGCTCTTATGGCCAGGCGTCTATGATTCACTGATACAAAGTAAAATAGTGCAGTGCAATAAAATAGTTAGTAAAATAGAATAAAATAATGCAATAGTGCATTGCAATAAAATAGTTATCATCGTATTTAATCGGGAGGCCGGTAAGGAGTGCATTACAGGAGTCGAGTTGGCTTGAGATAAAGGCATGGATCTGGTTTTCAGCGTCCTTTTGATTTATAAATGGCCGTACTTTAGCTATGTTTCTAAGGTGGAAGAATTAAGTTTTTGTCAACTTGTTGATTGTGATTTAAAGCTTAGGTCTGAGTCTACCATAACACCAAGACTTAACTCACTCAACTACAGTTAGCAGCTGGATAGACCACAGATGGAAATTAGCTTCTGCTAAATCTGGTGCAAACATATTTTCATGTAACAATGATGAATTGTTAAAAAAATTAAAAAAAAAATGATTTTTTTTTTTTTTTTTTTTTTTTAAATAGATTCGGGGCTTTTCAGAATACATCCGGGGCTTGAGCCCAGGTAGCCACCCCCTAGCTCCGCCCCTGGACTGTCATGTTAAATGTGCTATATAAATAAATCTGATTGATTGATAGATAGCAATTGATGGTCAGGATGTGGGGCATGGAAAGTCATAAGCTTAACTTCTTCCATCCCCCCTGGTGTCTGTTGTTACTGTTTTGTGGTTGTCTTGTATTGTATAGGTTGCATGGTTTGAAATAAATTAAACTGAACTCATCATCATCATTTATTTATTCGTACATGGAATTACCACAGTCCAACAGTACATATTAAAATTAAATTAAACTGAACTGAGCCTATTATCCAATTGTCCTCTGGTAGTAGAGGGTTTGTCTGGTAACATAGGGCCTAATTTTGAGCAAAATGTGGGAACATACAGTCTGATGTAAACAAGACGAAAGTCTTTCTCTGGTCTGCATCCCCTTAACAATTGTGTGTATTGAGCCGTACTGTATTGTACCCATTCTGCAATCTGTTAATACAAATTTCAATCAATCAATCAATCAATCGCCTCATTTTGAGTGGGGAAAGAAATCTTCCCCGTTCCGGAACGTCAGCTTGTTTTTTGATTGATTGACAACTTTATTAACAGATTGCAGAATGGGTACAATACAGTACGGCTCAATACACACAATTGTTAAGGGGATGCAGACCAGAGAACGACTTTCGTCTTGTTTACATCAGGGTCCCTGCTTTGCTTTAACGCGACACCCACCTGCACTTCTGTTAGGAAAAAACGTAATGTACACATAAACAAGATAGCATCTTCCATTAGCTGGTATGAAGTATGAAGTCACTCACATCCTCAGCTGCCACCTTCCTCTTCAGCTCCTGGACCAGGAAAGCTTCCATACCGTTTCCAGCTGTGCAGTAGAAGCGAACTGACGTCACATCACCACCGCTCGGCTGAGTCGGCTCTGTCATTATTATGTTTATTCCGTGTAAAATAAATAATGCCTAGTGTACAACCAATATTTTTTGTATCGTATGGATCATGGATGTATCTCCTCGTTGGTACAGCTTCTCATGCTCCTCTGCTGCGAGGCGCCATGTTGGTTCGTTTGTTTACAACGGAAGCGGCGTGACAGCCTTCTGCAATAATCTGCAATGACCACTTCGGGCCAGCAGGGGTCTGTCTTGCACAATGAATGGAAAACTCCAACATTTTGGGAAATTAGCTTATTTGCCATCTACCCTGGAGTTAGACAAGAAGATGCATACATTTTTCTTCTCTGTGCATGCAGTAGGAGTAGGAAGACGTTGGGAACTAGGCTAATGGAGGAACCTACTTCCAGTGACTGATACTAAGCTAGGCTAACGGTGCGTGTCTTCCTACTCCTACTGCATGCACAGAGACGGAAAAAAAACGGTACAACTGTACAACTGTACAAGCAAAACTGTACATTGGAATATTGATGAAACCAAGAGGAGGGTCTTGTGTATTCTTGGGTTAGGTCATTTACTGTACATTGGAGGGGGTTGGGTTAGGACATTTACAGGGGCCAGTTTCGAACTGCAGTCTCCCGTAGGTGTTCTTTGAGAGTGGTTTTGAAAGTGGGTAGTGATTCACATTCCTTTACAGCTTTGGGTAGGAGGTAAGGATAGAAACAGGGCGGTAGTTGCCTGGGTCTAATTTGCTGCCCTTTTTGTGCAGGGGTGTTACTCTCGCAATTTTGAAGTCCTTGGGGACGTGTCCCTGTTTTATGGAGAGGTTTATTATGTGTGTGATGACTGGGGTGATGGCGGCTGCTGAGTCTCTGAGGAATTTGGAGGGGATGTTGTCATGGCCAGTGGCCTTGTTCGGTTGGAGGGCGCTCAGTTTTTTGAGTACCTCATCTGTTGTTACCATTTCCAGTTTGAAGTCGTCTTTGTGGACCCCTAGGTTCTTGTAGTATGATACTATGTGTTCTACCCCATAATGCCCTGAGTGGGAGGGTAGTTTGTTTACCAGTGTTGTGGCTATGTTTGTGAAGAAAATGTTTAAGTAATTGGCTACATCCAGCTTGTCTGTGATGAGCGTGTTGTCCGTCTTTATGTTTATGTTTGAGAATCTGGTTTTAAGTTTTTTACTGCAGCCTAGTTGATTATTGAGTAATTTCCAAAGTTCACATGGTTTGTTTTTGTTTCTCAGTTTTGTCATTGATGACATTTCTTTTTGCAGTTTTGATCATGGAGTTTACGTAATTTCTTAGTCTGTTTCACTCATGTGTGAGTGAATGGGTGAATGTGAGGAGAAAAATTGTAAAGCACTTCAGATAAAAGCGCTATATAAAAAGCACCATTAACTGTTTAAACTGCATTTTTTACTTTTAACTGTTTAAACTGCATTTAACTCCTAACTGTTTAAACAGCATATATATTCATTCACATATATATATAACTCTTGTTTAAACTGCACAGGGAGATAGAGATTAAAGGGTTTTAGTTATCATTTTCACAACAACAGCAGGTCTAACATTTTGGGTAATTTTACATCAACATACCTTCTGTTAAAACAAGATTGAAAAATACGCTTTTCATTGAACTGAACCTTTAAGTTGTTTTAGGGGCAGGTTCTGTGAATACTCCAATCATTGGGCAAACAACTGTGGGGAGGGCGGGGCTTAGTGACGTCACTTTGCAGAAATGAAACTGAAAGCGCTGAACGGCAGAAACACGCAGCAGAAATCTTTACAAAGAGAGTTTCATCAAACTGTCCAGGGTCCTGTTTACACGTGTGAACAATAGAGCCATTTAAAGGTGAGTAGGATTTGATTTTAATAAGAAGGTGTCGGGTTCAGTTAATTTGACCTTGGAGAGACGGTAAGGAGAAGGTTTTAGGTTCAAAGATTTATTACAGAGTGAATAAAACAATATTACAGAGAATACACATCACAGCTGTGGAGTGGACACAAAATCAGTACTTAGCTCAGGGCTTCGCAGAGACGTGAGTCTCTCCCTGCTCCCTCCCTTGCCAATTTATACTCCATGCAACACGTCTAAACAAGGAGACAGACTGTAAACCGAGAACTCGCTATTTTAGCTTTGTCACAGGTGGTTCATTTGTGAAGGACAAACTGTGGGTCAATTTAGTGCATTTCTATATGACCATGGCCTGCTTTAATACAGTAAACAGCACATTTTGTAATAGTATACATATTTGTAGATGGTTGTCTATACATTCTTACAATGGATAAATGGAACAATAGATTGATTCTTATAGCATATATTTGTGAATACTGTAACTAGTTTATTTTAGTAGGCCAAATCCTGCCTTCTCTGTCTGTGCTTCCTACCAACAGCTGCATGGCCTGGTCAGAAATAGCTGTTGGTATTGCCACTGAATAGAGGAGATTATAACACATAAGAATGATAGGAGAATAATTGTATTAAGGGTGACAAAGGAAATACAAAAATATCATAAGAATATAGGAATCCGTTTCTACATGAATTTACACACCCAAACCAAACCTCTGTGTCCATTATATATTATATTATATTTAATGGCATACACTTTGATGGTACCATACTAGCAGGAATGAGTGTATTCTTGTTCATTTTGACCTCATAAGTTTACGTTTAACTTTATTTGCACTGTGTCCAACTTATTGTAACTATTTGGTGAGACAAGCGCCTCTGTGGGACTGGAGCAGGAGGGAGACATGATTACAGGGAGTGGTGCCTGACGTCATTATGGAGCAGGAGGGAGACATGATTACAGGGAGTGGTGCCTGACGTCATTATGGAGCAGGAGGGAGACATGATTACAGGGAGTGGTGCCTGACGTCATTATGGAGCAGGAGGGAGACATGATTACAGGGAGTGGTGCCTGACGTCATTATGGAGCAGGAGGGAGACATGATTACAGGGAGTGGTGCCTGACGTCATTATGGAGCAGGAGGGAGACATGATTACAGGGAGTGGTGCCTGACGTCATTATGGAGCAGGAGGAAGACGTTGGGAACTAGGCTAATGGAGGAACCTACTTCCAGTGACTGATGCTAAGCTAGGCTAACGGTGCGTGTCTTCCTACTCCTACTGCATGCACAGAGACGGAAAAAAAAACTGTACAACTGTACAAGCAAAACTGTACATTGGAATATTGATGAATCCAAGAGGAGGGTCTTGTGTATTCTTGGGTTAGGTCATTTACTGTACATTGGAGGGGGTTGGGTTAGGACATTTACAGGGGCCAGTTTCGAACTGCAGTCTCCCGTAGGTGTTCTTTGAGAGTGGTTTTGAAAGTGGGTAGTGATTCACATTCCTTTACAGCTTTGGGTAGGAGGTAAGGATAGAAACAGGGCGGTACTGTAGTTGCCTGGGTCTAATTAGCTGCCCTTTTTGTGCAGGGGTATTACTCTAGCAATTTTGAAGTCCTTGGGGCCGTGTCCCTGTTTTACGGAGAGGTTTATCATGTGTGTGATGACTTGGGTGATGGCGGCTGCTGCATCTCTGAGGAATTTGGAGGGGATGTTGTCATGGCCAGTGGCCTTGTTCGGTTGGAGGGCGCTCAGTTTTTTGAGTACCTCATCTGTTGTTACCATTTCCAGTTTGAAGTCGTCTTTGTGGACACCTAGGTTCTTGTAGTATGCTACTATGTGTTAGTTCTACCCCATAATGCCCTGAGTGGGAGGGTAGTTTGTTTACCAGTGTTGTGGCTATGTTTGTGAAGAAAATGTTTAAGTAATTGGCTACATCCAGCTTGTCTGTGATGAGCGTGTTGTCCGTCTTTATGTTTATGTTTGAGAATCTGGTTTTAAGTTTTTTACTGCAGCCTAGTTGATTATCGAGTAATTTCCAAAGTTCACATGGTTTGTTTTTGTTTCTCAGTTTTGTCATTGATGACATTTCTTTTTGCAGTTTTGATCATGGAGTTTACGTAATTTCTTAGTCTGTTTCACTCATGTGTGAGTGAATGGGTGAATGTGAGGAGAAAAATTGTAAAGCACTTCAGATAAAAGCGCTATATAAAAAGCACCATTAACTGTTTAAACTGCATTTTTTACTTTTAACTGTTTAAACTGCATTTAACTCCTAAATGTTTAAACAGCATATATATTCATTTTATATATATATATATATATATATATATATATATATATATATATATATATATATATATATATATATATATATATATATATATATATATATATATATAAAATGAATATATATGCTGTTTAAACAGTTAGGAGTTAAATGCAGTTTAACAGTTAAAAGTATATATAACTTGTTTAAACTGCACAGGGGCATAGAGATTAAAGGGTTTTAGTTATCATTTTCACAAGAACAGCAGGTCTAACATTTTGGGTAATTTTACATCAACATACCTTCTGTTAAAACAAGATTGAAAAATACGCTTTTCATTGAACTGAACCTTTAAGTTCTTTTAGGGGCAGGTTCTGTGAATACTCCAATCATTGGGCAAACAACTGTGAGGAGGGCGGGGCTTAGTGACGTCACTTTGCAGAAATGAAACTGAAAGCGTTGAACGGCAGGAACACTCAGCAGAAATCTTTACAAAGAGAGTTTCACCAAACTGTCCAGGGGCCTGTTTACACGTGTGAACAATAGAGCCATTTAAAGGTGAGTAGGATTTGATTTTAATAAGAAGGAAATACAAAAATGTCATAAGAATATAGGAATCCGTTTTTACATGAATTTACACACCCAAACCAAACCTCTGTGTCCATTATATATTATATTATATTTAATGGCATACACTTTGATGGTACCATACTAGCAGGAATGAGTGTATTCAGTTCATTTTGACCTCATAAGTTTACGTTTAACTTTATTTGCACTGTACTGTCCAACTTATTAAGTAACTATTTGGTGAGACAAGCGCCTCTGTGGGGCTGGAGCAGGAGGGAGACATGATTACAGGGAGTGGTGCCTGACGTCATTATGGAGCAGGAGGGAGACATGATTACAGGGAGTGGTGCCTGACGTCATTATGGAGCAGGAGGGAGACATGATTACAGTCAAGTCAAGTCAAGTCAAGAGTTTTAATCGTCACGGCATACAGGTATACAATGAAATGCGGCTGGTCTTGCCCGCGACGATGTGCAATACAGTGGTACAACATATAATAGAATCCAATAAAAATACAGTGGTACAACATATAATAGAATCCAATAAAAACAACAGTGCAATAAACAGGTAACATGGTGTGCCATCTCGGTATCTGTACATAGTATTTACAGAGCATATAGGACATGCTAGGTAGCTTTAGTAGTGCAATACACTACAGGGAGTGGTGCCTGACGAATTTATGGCCAATCAGAACAACATGCGCCTGGTATATAGGAATAACTTCCACCAAGGACAAAGACATCCAATACTAAGCCACGTCATCCATTTATGAATGAATAGATCATGTGTTTTCCTGTATGTGTTCATTATACGTTTAGTCAGGGGAGTGTGTCATGGTTTCTCCATAGAGCCCCATTATACTTTTAGTCAGAACGCGTCATGGTTTCTCCATAGAGCCCCATTATACGTTTAGTCAGGGGAGTGTCATGGTTTCTCCATAGAGCTCCATTATACGTTTAGTCAGGGGAGTGTCATGGTTTCTCCATAGAGCTCCATTATACGTTTAGTCAGGGCCCCCAGGGGAGTGTCATGGTTTCTCCATAGAGCTCCATTATACGTTTAGTCAGGGGAGTGTCATGGTTTCTCCATAGAGCTCCATTATACGTTTAGTCAGGGGAGTGTCATGGTTTCTCCATAGAGCTCCATTATACGTTTAGTCAGGGGAGTGTCATTGTTTCTCCATAGAGCTCCATTATACGTTTAGTCAGGGCCCTCAGGGGAGTGTCATGGTTTCTCCATAGAGCTCCATTATACGTTTAGTCAGGGGAGTGTCATGGTTTCTCCATAGAGCCCCATTATACGTTTAGTCAGGGGAGTGTCATGGTTTCTCCATAGAGCCCCATTATACGTTTAGTCAGGGGAGTGTCATGGTTTCTCCATAGAGCCCCATGGTACTTTTTTAGCGCAGCAGCTCACGCAGGTCCGGGGTAACTTAGTCACATGACTCAGTTGGTATTGCTGATTGGCTTGAACACGGTATGTTTATAAACAAGAAACACATATTCCTGATGAATTGAAAATGGGGGACCCCAATGTAAACAAGACGAAAGTCTTTCTGGTCTGTATGAATTAAGACCTTACCGGTAACCGATGCAGAGCAAACACGATTTACTTCCTCGTTCCTGAGCTGGAGAAATCAAGTCAAGTTGTATGTAATGCCCCTTTTCATCAATGTCAGAATCAAAACAAGCATCCGCGGATGGGCCTCTCTCGTTGGACATCTGGGCCTCTCTTGCGTACCAAAAGTTGTCCGCGCGCGCGGATCAAAACATGTCGGCGCGGACCAACTGGACCTCGGTGTCTGTATTCGACTAAACATGTCGGCGCGCGCGGACCAACTGGACCTCGCGCGCGGACCAACTGGACCTCAGTGTCTGTATTCGACAAAACATGTCGGCGCGCGCGGACCAACTGGACCGCTCGTGCGGACCAACTGGACCTCGCGTGCGGACCAACTGGACCTCAGTGTCTGTATTCGACAGGCTTTTGTCCCAATCGGCGCACCAACTGGCCCTCTCTCGGATAACTGGATAGGCGGTGTCCTGTATTAGTGGGTCGCGCAGGATAATTGGATAGGCTGTGTTGCGTTTCTGCCAGGCTTTTGTCCCAAACGGCGCCTCATAAGCAAGCGGGGTTGGAGCAGAGGGCAGTGTTGGGCTGAGAGCGTGTGCTGGGTGGTAGCGACCTCTGTCGGTCGGGAAGAACTCCCGCTCTCTGAAGGCAGCCGGGTGCAGATCTGGTGGTAGACAGCCGGAGCAGATGGTTGAAAAAAGTCATCGGGAAAGCGTACAGGAGTTCGCATATGACCTGCAGGAGCGGATGCGGCGCATTCAGGACAGAGACCCCGGACAGGTCCCCGGTCCTGCCGCCCGGCTGCAGGAGCAGTTCGTGCTCGGCCTGAGGGATCAGATGCTGAGACGGGAGATGAGGAGGCGCGTGAGAGAGGACGGGGGACGGATGTTTATCGACCTGATGATGGAGGCAATAGACTGGTCCGAGGAAGAGATGGTCCTGCCCCCCACGAAGGGTCCCGCCCGGGGCCTGATCCACGCCGTCGCAACGAGCGCCGTCGCCCCGGTCGCTGAGAGCTCGGAGGCTCAGGAGGTGCACGGGGAATGGTCCGCCCCGTTATGCACATCGAAGAGGTCAGAACCGGAGGTGGAGGACACCGAGAGGGGCTCCCTCACCGTCACGGGCCCCATCCCATACTCGCCCATCGTCACCGGGCGAATGGTGATCCAGAAGAGGAACCACGGGTACGACTGGGTGGAGATGCGGCGACTTCAGGCGGAAGAGCCCCAGCTGGAACCAGTGGTGTGGACGGTGGTCCGAGGGATCCAGCCCCCTAAGACCCCGTTCGATCGGCAACGAGAGAAGAAAGAGCCTGACCCGAGAGAGTAGGAGGGAGAGCCCGACCGGAGGGGGTCTGAGAAGAGAAAGGCCGACCAGAGGGGGCCCGAACAGAGAGAGCCCAAAAGGAGAGGGCCTGCGGGGAGAGAGTCCGACTGGAGAGAGCCTGACCAGAGAGAGCCGGACCGGAGGGCGTCTGAAACGATAAAGGCCGACCAGAGGGGGCCTGAACAGAGAGAGCCCGAACGGAGAGGGCCTGACAGGAGAGAGCCTGAGAAGAAAGAGCCTGACCAGAGAGAGCAGGAGAGAGAGCCGGACCGGAGGGGGTCTGAGACGAGAAAGGCCGACCAGAGGGGGTCTGAACAGAGAGAGCCCGAACGGAGAGGGCCTGACAGGAGAGAGCCTGAGAAGAAAGAGCCTGACCAGAGAGAGCAGGAGAGAGAGCCGGACCGGAGGGGGTCTGAGACGAGAAAGGCTGACCAGAGGGGGCCTGAACAGAAAGAGCCCGAACGGAGAGGGCCTGACAGGAGAGAGCCTGAGAAGAAAGAGCCTGACCAGAGAGAGCAGGAGAGAGAGCCCGACAGCAGGGGGTCTGAAACGGGGAAGGCCGACCAGAGGGGGCCTGAACAGAGAGAGCCCGAACGAAGAGGGCCTGACAGGAGAGAGCCTGACCAGAGAGAGTCTGACCAGAGAGAGCCGGAGAGAGAGCCCGACAGGAGGGGGTCTGAAAAGAGAAGGGCCGACCAGAGGGGGCCGGAACAGAGAAAGCCCGAACGGAGAGGGCCTGACAGGAGAGGGCCTGAGAAGAGGGAGCCCGACAGGAGACGCGACAGGTCCCGGAGTGGGGACCGAGACCGCGGGAAAGACAAACCCAGGAGACAGAAGTACTACAGAGGCTTCCGACCAAGGGGTTTCCCCCGTCCCAGCCTGGTGCGAGACTGAGAGGAGAACAAGGAGAACAGGTCGGACGGAGGTCGAGGAGGAGAGGTAGAGTTGGTCCCCTCAGGAGAGGACGGCGAGGGCGGCGAGGACGGCGAAGACGGTCCAAAGCAGGGGCCTCGTCGGCGTCCATACCGGCGCCGACGCTCACCGACAGGGGTCAAGCCGGGCCCAGAGGGTGGCCATGGGGACGTCGAGAGGACGTCAGGAGGGGTAAAGTCTGCGGGGACGGAGGTAGGAGGGATGGAGAGAGATAGAGAGGGGGCAGGAGAGATGATAGAGAGAGAGAGAGAGAGGGTAGGAGAGATGAGAGAGAGAGAGGGCAGGAGAGATGATAGAGAGAGAGAGAGGGTAGGAAAGATGAGAGAGAGAGAGGGCAGGAGAGATGAGAGAGAGAGAGGGTAGGAGGGAAATAGTATGGAGACGCTCTATATAGACAGGTGGAGACGCTCTATACAGACAGATAGAGACACTCTATATAGACAGGTAGAGACACTATATAGACAGGTGGAGATGCTCTATATAGACAGGTAGAGACACTATATAGACAGGTGGAGACGCTCTATATAGACAGGTAGAGACACTATATAGACAGGTGGAGACGCTCTATACAGACAGGTAGAGACGCTCTATAGACAGGTAGAGACGCTCTATATAGACAGGTAGAGACTTTCTATAGACAGGTGGAGACTGGAGACACTATATAGACAGGTAGAGCCGCTCTATATAGACAGGTAGAGATGCTCTATATAGACAGGTAGAGACACTATATAGACAGGTAGATACGCTCTATATAGACAGGTGGAGACGCTCTATATAGACAGGTAGAGACACTATATAGACAGGTAGAGACGCTCTATATAGACAGGTAGAGACGCTCTATAGACAGATGGAGACACTCTATATAGACAGGTAGAGACGCTCTATATAGACAGGTAGAGACACTATACAGACAGGTAGATACGCTCTATATAGACAGGTGGAGACGCTCTATATAGACAGGTAGAGACTATATAGACAGGTAGAGACGCTCTATACAGACAGGTAGAGACACTATATAGACAGGTAGAGACGCTCTATATAGTCAGGTAGAGACGCTCTATAAACAGATGGAAACACTCTATATAGACAGGTAGAGACGCTCTATATAGACAGGTAGAGACACTATAGACAGGTGGAGACGCTCTATATAGACAGGTAGAGACGCTCTATACAGACAGGTAGAGACACTATATAGACAGGTGGAGACACTCTATATAGACAGGTAGAGACACTATATAGACAGGTAGAGACGCTCTATATAGACAGGTGGAGACGCTCTATATAGACAGGTAGAGACACTATATAGACAGGTGGAGACGCTCTATATAGACAGGTAGAGACGCTCTATATAGACAGGTAGAGACGCTCTATATAGACAGGTGGAGACGCTCTATATAGACAGGTAGAGACGCTATATAGACAGGTAGAGACGCTCTATATAGACAGGTAGAGACACTATATAGACAGGTGGAGACGCTCTATATAGACAGGTAGAGACGCTCTATATAGACAGGTAGAGACGCTCTATATAGACAGGTGGAGACGCTCTATATAGACAGGTAGAGACGCTCTATACAGACAGGTAGAGACGCTCTATATAGACAGGTGGATGCGCTCTATATAGACATGTAGAGACGCTCTATATAGACAGGTAGAGACGCTCTATATAGACATGTAGATACGCTCTATATAGACAGGTAGAGACGCTCTATACAGACAGGTAGAGACACTATATAGACAGGTGGAGACGCTCTATATAGACAGGTGGAGACACTCTATACAGACAGGTAGAGACGCTCTATATAGACAGGTAGAGACGCTCTATACAGACAGGTAGAGACACTATATAGACAGGTGGATACACTGTATACAGACAGGTAGAGACACTCTATATAGACAGGTAGAGACGCTCTATATAGACAGGTGGAGACGCTCTATATAGACAGGTGGATACGCTCTATATAGACAGGTAGAGACGCTCTATACAGACAGGTAGAGACGCTCTATTTAGACAGGTAGAGACGCTCTATAGAGACAAGTGGAGACACTATACAGAAAGGTAGATACGCTCTATATAGAAAGGTAGATACGCTCTATGCAGACAGGTAGAGACACTCTATATAGACGTAAGGCTGAGCCCGAACCCTGTTTTTAGGGTTCGAACGTTCGCCAGGGTTTATCGAACGAACGTTCGAACGTTCGTTTTTTGTAAATTTTTTAATAAATCTTTTTTTTTATATATATATATATCTTTTTTTTATATATACATTTTTTTTTTTTGTATTATAGATCCTACGGAGGGCGGCATTGCATAATCTATTGGTGAAAAAACATGTTGTTTACAGTGGTGGCTGTTCATGTAAACATGTAATTAAACAAAGCACTCAGAAGAAAATAAACAAGCTACTGAGTACTGCATAAAGTTCCTACTTATGATAAACAATAGCCCTTGCACACCGCAGTCACGTAAGGGGCTAAGTAAACAAATGCATTCGTTTTGTGGCATTAACGTTATATAGTTAGTTAGTGTTACACGTTCAATAACAGGTATTCACTCTTGGTCGACGGGAAGGAGAGAGGCGCGCGCCTCGGCTCCTTCCACCGTCTACCTCGGAACGGGGGACGACAGAAAGACACCGGCGGGGTGCCGCCGGGCTCCCAACACGCCTGCCGCCCGTCCGCCCTCGGCCAGAGTTGTTTACAACGCAACCACCTCCTGCCATGAAAAAGGCTGGTATTCATTAATGATCCTTCCTCGGCGGGGAGCTACGGAGTCTGTTCACTCTGTTGTGCTTCTCGGTCTCGCAAGCAGATAAATGTATTGCCGGAAGTAAAAAAATAAATAAAAGCTTGCCGATTGGTGGTAACAGCAGAGGCGGGTGCAAGCGGTGTGACGTAATTGGCAGAATCGCCTGTCAATCAAAATGGTTCTATTGCATTGGTTGAGACAATAGTATCCAGCTACAGCCCGGCAGAGACCACACTGGTTGAGCCGAGCGCACTCGGGGGACGGGCCGCTTCACATCGCCTCAACGTCGCGCGCCTGCTTTTTTTTTTTTTAACCGAACGTTCTAACCTATTAATTAAAGTCCGAATGTCAACGTAACGAACGAACGTTCGAACGTTCGAACGTTCGGGCTCAGCCTTAATAGACAGGTAGATACGCTCTATATAGACAGGTAGAGATGCCCTATATAGACAGGTGGAGACACTCTATATAGACAGGTATAGTACTCTATAGAGACAGGTGGAGACACTATATAGACAGGTAGAGACGCTCTATACAGACAGGTGGAGGCGCTCTATATAGACAGGTAGAGATGCTCTATACAGATACACTCTATATAGACAGGTGGAGACGCTCTATACAGACAGGTAGAGATGCTCTATATAGACAGGGAGAGACGCTCTATAGACAGGTGGAGACGCTCTATATAGACAGGTGGAGACGCTCTATACAGACAGGTAGAGACGCTCTATACAGACAGGTGGACCAAGTATAGTGATTAGGTTACGCCAAGACGAAGAGGACGTTCGGCAGGTGGACTGTGAAGATGAACGTTAAAGTGTTGCGTGTTAGAACGTTCAGTCGGGATTTATTATTTATTCCGCCGATTTTTTTCCAGTAATTCCTGCCAGAGCTTTTCTTGGTCCAACTCGAGTTGCTATTACTTTTTGGAAAGTTTCACTGCACCGTTTGGCTACAAATCGACTTTAAACGGGAACTTTTGGTCCATAAGGAATGAATCGCAGAACATTCTAGAACATTTGTGATGTCACAGTATGATGTCCTAATAGTTCATTCTAGAACATTTGTGATGTCACATTATGATGTCATAATAGACATTCTAGACCATTTGTGATGTCATAGTATGATGTCATAATAGAACATTCTAGAACATTTGTGATTTGATTTGAAATCTTTATTTCAAACATGCAATGAATACAAACAAACAATAACAAAAGCTAAACACAACTCAATCTACATGTTCGAAAAGGAGTAGGAAGAAGTATACACTTATTTAATCCTACCCCTTTTCCACTACTCAAATGAGTACTATTAAAAAATAATAATAATATATATATGCAAAAAAAAATAGATGTAAAACATGAAAGAAATAAAATAAAAATGTAAACACCCGTGAATATCAAGTCCCTTCCTCATCCCTGTACCTCGTGAACATCATTTTTCAAAATCATCAGTTTGAATTGTCTCATGTTTGGACATTGCTTTAGCACCACATTTAGACTGTTCCACAGTTTCACTCCACATATCGAGATGCAGTGTCTTCTCATGGTAGTGCGTACATTAAGCACTTATAAATTGAGTTCTCCCCTCAGATTATAACCCCCTCCCTATCAAATAACAGTTCTTGAATGTTTCTTGGAAGTACATGACTTTTTGCTTTATACATTAATTGTGCCGTTTTAAATTCCACAAGATCACTTTTGACTTTAAAAATAATATGTTTGTGTGATCACGATAACCTGCAATGTGAACTATCCTTATGGCCCTTTTTTATATAGTATAAAAAGTGGTTGTAGTGTAGACTTATAATTGTTTCCCCAAACTTCAGCACAGTAATTTAAATATGGTAAAACTAGTGAACAGTAGAGAATGTAGAGTGATTTTCTATCCAGAATGTGCTTTACTTTACTCAAGACTGAAATGCTTCTTGACAGTTTAGATTGGACATGTTTTATGTGAGGTTTCCAACCGATTTTATGGTCTATTATTACACCTAGGAATTTATTTTCATAAACTCTTTCAATAATCACATCATTTATTTTAACTTGTACTTGAGTATTTAATCTACAGTTTCCAAATAACATAATTTTAGTTTTGCTCAAGTTCAATGATAATTTGTTTCTATCAAACCTGTAACTGAGGGGTACAATTCCCTGACTGTATTGAGAGTATGGTATTATTAAACCACTACTTAGTTATGTACTTTAATTACTGGCCATACAGTACATGATATATCTGATGAACACCCACACAAGAATACGGCAATGACAAAGAAAGTTCTAGTTAGAGGGATTTATTATTATTAGAGCAGCAACGGTAGGTTACAGATTGAGAATTATAATTGCGCTTGTAAGGCGAAGAACACTTAAAGTAGGTCAAGAGCGTAAGTCCATGAGAATAGTAAGATGGGTATAACTGACGCCACCTGTAGCATAGCAATTACATAAGGCACACTCGTAGTCAGCTGGAGACACTAGGGGGTTCCCTCCGGTTGTAAGCCGGCAGGGTAGAGGAATGTTCGGGAGCAAAATCTGGATCAACGCGGAATAAAGAAGCTCCAGCTACGGGAGTCGGTGCAGTACTCCCTTGGTCCGCAGACAAAGCAACCGCTATAATCCAAGTATGCTCGACAGCATGGATGAAAGCCAGCCAGCCTCTGGTCCTAGAGGCGGGCTCGAGGGTGCTCCTCACAGGGGTAGATCCCACACGACAGTGGGGTAGACGGTTCTCTGCTCCAGCAGCCACGGTACCAAAGCAATATAATCCAGCCGGAAAAGGCTCTGCATTCGCCGGTGTAGATTCTCCTGTGCACTATCCTTCACACTTAACTAGGTCGAACTTGACGTTATTTCACTAAACTCTGACACTTTACTATCTTATTCGCACATGTTATAAGTGCTCTATTTAGACGCAAAGTTGCTCACTTCACTTGGTCGTTGACTCGTGGTGAAGGCTTCAACTTTGGGATAAGACTACTGCTGTATCCACCTGCGACGTATTTATACGTAAGGTGAATAATCTAGTGCCAACCTCAGTTCTGTCTCGTATTACTGCGCAAACCTGGACATGTTGAGACATGCCTTGGCGGTGTCTTTGAACTTGCCATTGGGGGTATGGCCGTTGGCGCCTAGGGGTCGCTGTCCAATAGGAGAACGAGTATTATGGTCTGGTTTGTACCTAGGTAAAGGGATATTCCGTGTATATATACAAATATTATACAAGGGATATCACACGATATACAAATATTATACAAGGGATCTCAAGCAATAAATATATATATTCGGTTTAATCTGACCCTTTGTAACGAAACCATTTACTTTATTTCTTCATTTCAGATGTGATGACCTCTAAAAGCTGCTAGATATTCTCACCAGAAAAAAAAGGATTAGTGTCATCCACAAATAAAATACATTTAAATATATTGGATACTTTACATATCTCGTTAATGTACAAGATGAACAGTTTTGGACCCAACACTGACCCCTGGGGGACACCACAAGCAATGTCCAAACATTCAGATTTATAATCTGTCATTGTCACAGATTGTTGTCTTTTATTTAGATAGCTTCTCACCCAGTACCGGCTCAGTGGCCTCGTGGGTAGAGTGTCAGCCCTGAGTTTGGGAGGCTGGGAGTTCAAGCCCCGGCCGAGTCATACCAAAGACTATTTAAAAATGGTACCCATAGCCTCCCTGCTTGACACTCAGCATCAAGGGTTGGTTTGGGGGGAAGTCCTTGCGACATATTAGCGTCATGTCCAAGGGGTGTACTTGTACATCAAGCTGCCTCACACTACGCAAACAGGAGATAGGCTCCTGCCCCATGTGCCGTTACGGCTCGAGAACCATTGGTTCTCAAAGGCAACTTCTTCTTCTTCTTCTCACCCAGTCCAATACTAGCCCCCTGATCCCATATCTTTCAAATTTCCTGATTAATATATCATGATTAATAGTATCAAATGCTTTTTTTAGATCAATGAATACTCCAGCTACATGTTTTTTTTTATCTATGAAATTTGTGATTTTTTCAATGAGTTCTATTAATGCTAGTAATGTTGACCGGTGTGTTCTGAATCCATACTGGCTATCGGTGAGTACATTATGTTTATCAATGAATTTATCTAATCTGTTGTTGAAGAGTTTTTCTAATATTTTTGAAAACTGAGGAAGTAGAGAAACAGGCCTATAATTTGTGAAGTGGTGTTTATCTCCAGTCTTGAACAGAGGTATGACTTTTGCTATTTTTATTTTATTCGGAAATCGACCAGTTTTGAATGATAAATTGTAGATGTGCGTGAGTGGTTTTGAAATCCCACTAATGACATTTTTTACTATTTTTATATCTATTTCATTACTGTCCTTAGATGTCTTGTTTTTACATTTATTAGTAGTTTCTATAATTTCATTTTCATCTACCGCTTCCAGAAACATTGAACTAGGATTTCTTTCAATATAATTGTCTTTTATGTCTTCAGGAGTCATCATCATCATCATTTATTTATTCGTACATGGAATCACCACAGTCCAACAGTACATATTCACATAATTCACAAAAAATACCATGGCCGAAAGGAACAGGAAGAAGAAAAAATCTTATATATACCTGCCCCTACACACGTACAACACACCGATAGACATATTGTGTAAAACCAAACAGAATATACCCATTTTGCAAAAAATAAATAAAAATTTAACATCAACACAACCAAATTAAATCAACATAAATAAACCCATTTTGTCTATCTATCAGTCAAACTACATATTTAGGTTAATTCATTTACACACACACACCCCCACACACACACACTTATATAATGTATTATACTTCTATATACTATCTAATTTCTATTTTATTATAATATAACTAAATCAGGAGTCACTGGATCTGGGATTTTCCCGCTAATTCTGGTCCAATATTTACAAAAAAATTATTAAAGTTGTTAACCACATCATCCATATTCCTAATAGTTTGATAATTTTCCATAAAATACTGAGGATAGTTTATTTGTCTTGATCCATTCCTGATAATACCATTTAATATATTCCAAACACCTTTAATATTATATTTGTTGTTATCTAATATTCTACTATAATGATCCTTCTTACATCTTCTCATAATATTAGTTCTGTGTCATACTAGCTTTCGCTCAGCGTCATATTGCATATATCTCGCTTCAGCGTATATACACTGAATACATTTCAAAATGTACCTTTAAATGCCTGCATTCATCTGGCCACACCCCCATCCGCTTACCTACATAAGCAGGGGTGGTGCCACACACTCATCTCCTTCTCAAATTTCATCACAAGCTACATGCCCACTTGACGTGAAGAAAAATATTTAGCTCTGAGGAAAGGATGAACAAGAGATACGTTGACATCATATCTTTATTTTCTCTCTCACTTTTTCGAGAAAATACGGCGATATTGTCTTCGTACTGGAGTGTCTGGAAGATGGTGATCATTCTACAAACTCCAGCGGTTTTTTCGTATTGGGGGTTCACGCCGCTACATACCTCCCAACTGCGGTCTTCTTTGCTGCGGCTGGACGGAGTGAAACCCTCCGACGGTGCAGCTGGACTGTAGTGACGCACCGACTGTTGTGAGAAGCGGTGAGTTCCAGGTTGGTGAGTAATGTTGCTTGCGGAATGCCACTTGTCTGTTAGTGCTATGGGGGCTGGCTGACAATGTTTACGAAAACCGGCCCCAGACTAGGGTCCTTGGTTCAGCTTTTAGGCGACGGCGGAGGACCCTGGTCTGAAGCCCATTATGGTTAATTAGTGGGCCACGACCATTGACACTGGTGATCCCTGTGTTCTCTGGACGAGTGGATGTTTCTCTGTCACCATGAGGCCCCTTCTGTCATATACAAATGAGAGTTACCCTCACGAGGAAACGTGGGTGTGGATTTTCGTTATCGGAAAATCTGTGTTCAAGTCAGCTACAGTTCCAGATGGGACTTCGGCTGGTTCCGTCGGATGTTGGTAAATCACCGTTGTAAACTGTGTTAACATCTCGTTTCTCTTCTCTCTTAAACAGGGAGGAGGGTTTCAGACCGGCGGCATGTCTGAGTGTGGCTTGTTATATCATTGTGTACAAGTTCAGGTGATAGCTGCTTAGCTCGCGTGCTAGTTGTGGCCTACTGTTGGTCAGTCAGCTGTTAGCTGTCAGCTGTTAGCTGTGATCACTAGGCTAGGAAACGTTAGCTTGCGTGTTGAACGTTAGCTTGCGTGCTAGTTATAGCCTACCTAGGAAACGTTAGCTTGCTGCTATCGGCCGAGTGCGGCCGTTAGCTTAATGCTACACTGTTGAACGTGCTTTGATTATAACATGTTTTAAAACACTCTTGACTACGACGTCATCTTTGACAGAGGATGTCCGTCGAACCTGCCCTGAGCCAGACGGCGAGGACTGCGTCAACAAGGAGCACCGTAGCGGCGGGTTGGAGCAGCAAGCTGCCTGTGTCGTCAAACACAGGAGGCTGTGTTTACTTCGGTGCCATGTTAGAGACTGCACTTCGCTTGATCTGCGCTCCGGGTAGGCAAGGTCTGGACCAGACCTTGAACACTTCTTCTGGCTTTCCCTTCTAAATGTTTTGTAAATAACGATGTTTTCCAAAACGTGTGTTGCTGCACTACATTTAGGATACGATGCGAGTTATGTGTGAATTGTCTTGTCACTGGTATTAGCTTCTCCATGCAAATCGGGTTGTTTATTACAGATGTGAAAATTATCTGGTTTGTTGTGTTGAGAAACATCATATGTGTTCTTGTACCGTGCACTCACAACTAAGGGGGTTAAACTAACCTATAAAGCTATGCTTAGTGACATATGAGTAAAGAATGATTCTCTTCTCAGCCTGTAATGACAATGAACAGTGTGTTCACATATTAACAGGTTTACCTGTTTAAACTGGCCGTATTAAGGGTAAAGTAGGAGGATTGTGTTTCCCCCCGGTGTCCCTGGGGACTTCTTCATCCTCCTATCAGACATGTTGTTACACTACAATTGTCACTGTGTGGTAGGGATACGATGTAACCCTTAGCTTGATTGCTGTGGTTGTGCTAAAACTGCTTGAGAAACTTTATTTTCCTAAAAGAAAAGATTGTTTGGTCGCTTCGTGTGTGCTTAGCAAGGCCTGTGGCCGATACGAATCGAGAATTATGTATTCTCTCATTATGAAAAACGGCGTACCTCTGTAGAGTGTTTTTGCCATTTTTTGTAGGTGATGACGGGTTGTGTGTGTCATGTGACCTACAACTGGGTTGGACTGGCCACAGAAGCACACATGTGTAAGTTTGGTACCGGGGCTCTTGGAGAGCCCTCTCTATTCTGTGTTTTTTCCTTAGTAAAAATCAGATAGCAGGTTAGCTCATGCGCTGTGTGAAGCTGTTAGACGCTTCATGGAGCTGACTATGACTGTGTCATACTCTCTTTTTGTCATTACATCGTATCATGGGTGTGGGGTCGTACAGGGGTGAACTGGTAACCTTTCCTCCCCCTTTTTTCTGTTGGTCAGGGGTAAACCCACCTGTCCTTCAAGGTTCCTGTCACGTTGCGGTTCGGCACGTTACAGGGTGAGGGGGGGGGGGGGGGGGGGGGGGGAGGGAGTTTCCTGGTCCCACGCCCTGGAATATTGGGCGTGTGCACCGCAGAAATTCCCCCGCCATAGAGTACGTCACTGTGCGCGTCTCTGTTGGTAAGACTTCCGTGTGCTGTTCAGGTCCATGTGATGGATCTGTTTCGGGGGGTGGTCAGGGCTCCTCCTCACCAAGCTCCTATTCAGGCCTTCTGTGAGTTGGGATTCTCCTTCCATGTGAGGGAGTCTCCTTCAGAGTACAGAGCCTCCTCCTCAGATTGTCAAGGTGAGTGGACCCTCAAGAAGGAGTCCTACTCTATTGTGTATGTATTCGATTCAATTCGATTATTGAGTGTGTATGGGTTCAGTGCCTCCTCCCCGGAGAGCCCTAAAACCAATTTTTTACATGGCTCAAGGTGCAATATATTCTTTTCAATCTGTACAGCTCGCGTGGGAAGTCTCTCTGGGGATTCCCGTCTTCTTCCTATGGGAGGGTGGTGGGATGTAAAAATGTGATTTTTTTTTACCCCCGGCTGTGTAGACTGGGATACATACTGTTGGTGCTTCCTTCTTTTCTATTAAAAAGAGTTGGAGTTAGGAAGTATCACACCCCTCTTGTCATTCCCCTGGGCGCCTTGGGGATTCAATGACAGGTCTAAATAGCCTGTTCATTGATGTGGGTGTGTCCCGACGCACGCATAGTGCTAGCTCGGGGTGTTCTGTAAACAGGCGACTGACTGGCACACCTTGGTTGCTTGAGGTTAAAACAGCGTTTTTATAAAGCAACTGGGATGGAGGTTTTTCCTCTTCCGATGACCAAATCCGACCTGGTTTGGTTATCGACGGATTCTCGTTCATATCTGGGGGATGATGACGGAATGGATCTAAACATATGTAGAGGGGTCTCACGCCCTGGGGGTGGGCCACCGGGCGCGGTTCGCCCCGAACGTCTGGGTGGCGCCTTCTTTTCATGTTTAAGATCAACACGCATATCTGCCCTTTCTCCTGGAGTAGGCATGTCGGCGTGGTTAGGGCACAGGACTGGTTCTGGTCACGCTGGTCCGGATCAGTTAAATCCGTTGTCCGCCGGGGATGCAGATCTGCTGTTCTGGTACCCTGAGGGACTTGGGCTTTTTTCAGGGGGAAAAATGCCAGGTCGGTCCGGGTGTCACAGGGTTAAGCGCTATGGAGACCCTGGTTGGGTACATTTTTTACTCAGCACTGTCGTAATGGCTTACGGCCATGCCAACCTGTACACGCTCGATCTCGTCAGATCTCGGCCGCTACGCAGGTTGGTCCTGGTTAGTACTTGGTTGGGAGACCGCCTGGGAATACCAAGTACGGTGTGCTTGGGGCTGTTTCTCCATTCTTTTTGCTCCTCTCTCACGCATGGCGAAGAGGGGCCTGTTGGGGTGGTCTTTGACCTCCTCTGGTGACCCTGTGCTTCCCGTATCGCCGGGCCCGGTCCGAAGTAATGTTTCGTCGACCCGTAGGCCTGGGTTAACCCTTTTTTGAGAACTGAAACACTTGTACTGCGGTATAGCCGGTGTATACCCGCAGGTGTGTTTTGGAGTTTTTCTTGAGGGGTTATAGGAACAACCACCGCATTGGGTAACACCAAGGTGGTTGATTCCCTGGTGTGTTGGAGCAGTGTCAACTCCCGGGTTACCCGGTTGAGGGTGCCCCTGCACATTCATGACGTCTGCCAATCGTGTCAGCCTTCTCTGCCTCAACCCCTCTGGGTGTTTTTTTTTTTAATGGAGGCTTGGTCATGCAACAACGCCAGCATACGCCCCTTCCGCCGGTGCGGCTGTGTTCAGCTGTCCCCTCTGGCGCCTGTCTCGTCCGCAGTCTCCAGGCTATGGTTAACAGCCTGTTGCCTGGTTTTCCCCGGTGCGCTGCCTGCTTCCGTTGGTTAACCTTTTTTTGTGTGCTTACGGCCATGCTGATTGCCTGTTCTGCAGGGTCAGTGTGCCAGGCGGTGTACTATTGGGGGGACAGGGCCCGCTCGGCTGAGGGGCCTTTCTCCGAATACGCTGGCGATGTGGGGGGCGGGGTCACTAAAGTGCCCACCTGGTGGGGTCTTGATGCTGGCATCATGGACTTCTCCGGGCCCCCGTTCCAGGGGGTCCAGTCCCTTTGGTGGGTCTGGGTCTTCCTTCGCGCTCCGCTGCTACGGCCTTGCCACGGGGTTGGGTTTGCCCTTGACCCCGTGATTCTGGGGGCAGTAACGAGGTTGTTCCCTCTGTTCGTTCCCGGATGGCATGCGGGTTGTGCATGTGTGTAGTCGTGGGGTCAAGCCACGGTCTGCTCACCCTGTGCGTTGAGTTGCTTGAGTGCCTCTTCGCACGGTCGGGTCCGTCGCCCTCCCGTGATCCCCCAATAGGGGGGGTGCCCTCCATTAGGGGGGGTCGGGGGGGCTCGGTCCTCCCTGGTCTGATGGTTGTGGGGGGCCTCAGCGGGGTACATTTGTCGAGCTTCCGCTCAGCTCCTGCTATGCAATATGACGCTGAGTGAAAGCTAGTATGACACAGAACGTTAGGTTATGTATATAACCAAGTTCTGTTAATACTAGCGACGCTCAGCGTCTAGACGCCGCTGCAGCTCTTGATTTTTCATTGTGATGAAATTTGTTGGGAAGGAGATGAGTGTGTGGCACCACCCCTGCTTATGTAGGTAAGCGGATGGGGGTGTGGCCAGATGAATGCGGGCATTTAAAGGTACATTTTGAAATGTATTCAGTGTATATACGCTGAAGTGATATATATGCAATATGACGCTGAGCGTCGCTAGTATTAACAGAACTTGGTTATATACATAACCTAACGTTAACTTATTTTTATATTTCTTATATTTATTTTCTGCCTCTTTAGTTCTATGTTTGATAAATTCTCATAGTGTATTTTTCACAGTATGATGTCATAATAGCACATTCCAGAACATTAGTGATGTCACAGTATGATGTCATAATAGATCATTCTAGAACATTAGTGCACCCACACTAATTACAAGTGTGGTTCAGTCAACACTACGACAAGCGGTTCAAAAGATACAAAAAGGGGGCGCAGCCTAAGGATCTATTAGACCACCGCAACACTTCCGGGATTCTGAAATCAGGGAGGAGATTGCGGGGGGGGGGGGGGGGGGGGGCAAATTAATGAATGTGGATGAGAGCCTTGACATTAAGTGATTGCAGATACGGCTGTGGGGGTGCTAGAGACATGATCGAATAGACTTGTATGCGCCTGAATCTCCTGAACACGGCGCAAGACATTCCTAATCGATCAGAACTAAATTGGCAGCGAAAAAGACCGTTTTTAAGCATCGATTCCCCATGCACATGCGCAGATTGGCCACGGAGTGTGACGCAACGCACATCCACCCTGGAATGTTCCATTAGAGGGGGTGTTGTGTTGTGAGAATGTGAGCGGCAATCGGAGCATCAACTACTAACAACAGAACAACAATGAATGAATGTTGGCCGAACAATTAACAACACAGCAACTTTTAGGCATGGTTGCTTGTTGTTCTGTTGTTAGTAGTTGATGCTCCGATTGCCGCTCACATTCTCACAACACAACACCCCCTCTAATGGAACATTCCAGGGTGGATGTGCGTTGCGTCACACTCGGTGGCCAATCTGCGCATGTGCATGGGGAATCGATGCTTAAAAACGGTCTTTTTCGCTGCCAATTTAGTTCTGATCGATTAGGAATGTCTTGCGCCGTGTTCAGGAGATTCAGGCGCATACAAGTCTATTCTATCATGTCTCCAGCACCCCCACAGCCGTATCTGCAATCACTTAATGTCAAGGCTCTCATCCACATTCATTCATTTGCCACCCCCCCCGCAATCTCCTCCTCGATTTCAATGTAAAGCGGAAGTGTAGTGGTCTATCCCCTGAAGGGGAGGAGCCGAACCATGGGGGCGTGGTCAACATAGACCAATGAAAGAGGATATTTCTACTGGTTATGATGTCATAATAGAACATTCTAGAACATTTGTGTTCTATATATATAGAACAATTCTAACAATTCTCTCAGCAGATCTCATTCTGAAGAAGAATCAGGACTGACACATAGACTGCTGCATTTCTCAAACAAGAGGCCTAAGGTGAGTGTCCACAACGGCTAGCTAGCTGTTCTACTTGAATACTGAATGTTAATATTGAATCAGACACTATTGAATATTTAATGTTAATATTGAATCAGACAATATTGAATACTGAATGAAAAAAGACTCATTTAATCAGATGAATCACTTTATTTGAGGATATTAAAAAAAGTATTATTTTATTTTATTTTTAATTTTTAAATTTTAATTAAAAATGAAGGTTCGAACGTCCGTTTAATCAGATTAATCACTTTATTCAAATTGAGGATTTAGTTTGAGGATAAAAAAAAAATATATATATATAATAATTATTCTTATTTTTTTATTATTTTTTTTTAATTAAAAACGAAGGTTCGAACGACCGTTCGAAAAACCCTGACGAAGTCTGAATCCCAAAAACAGGCTTCGGGGACAGCCTTACCAAACATCATTATTTATATTATTCAAATGACACTCAAACATGTTCCGTTCTGATGTCACAGTATGATGTCATAATAGGACATTCTAGAACATTTGTATCTATTTAACAATTCTCTCAGAAGATCTCATTGTGCATCTTGAAACTCCTGTTCAGACAGATAGACTAAACAACACATAGACTGAAGCCATTTCTCAAACAAGATGCCTAAGGTGAGTGTCCACAACGGCTAGCTAGCTGTCCGCGCGGGGAAATAGTGAAAGTGTGGGTGATTCCTGTGCACCGCCGGCCAACGGCAGAGGGTCTATGAATTGTTGAATAGATACACAAATGTTCTAGAATGTACTATTATGACATCATACTGTGCCATCACAAATGTTCTAGAATGTTCTATTATAACATCATACTGTGACATCACAAATGATCTAGAATGTTCTATTATGACATCATACTGTGACATCACAAATGTTCTAGAATGTTCTATTATGACATCATACTGTGACATCACAAATGTTCTAGAATGTTCTATTATGACATACTGTGACATCACAAATGGTCTAGAATGGTCTATTATGACATCATACTGTGACATCACAAATGTTCTAGAATGGCCTATTATGACATCATACTGTGACATCACAAATGTTCTAGAATGTGCTGCCATTCATTCCTTATGACCAACATTTCCCGTTTAAAGTCGATTTGTAGCCAAACGGTGCAGTGAAAAAGTTATAGCAACTCGAGTTGGACCAAGCCGGTAGTTTATTTTTTTTTGTATCCACTTTTTCTCCCATCCCAATTTCGCCTCGCCAATTCTCCCTTCAATTCACCCCTCCCCTGTCTCGAACGTGGCCAGACCATGCCTCCCACTGGTCGGCTGCAGTGATGACGAAGCCTTGCATCACATGTCCCCTCCGGTACACGAGGAGGCAGCCGTCGCATTTTTTCATCTGTACAGCGCGATCTCTCAGTGGCGAGGAGTAACGCGTGGGAGGCTCACGCTGCCCCGGTCACTTTCTGATTCTGCTGTACAGGCGCACCAACCGACCTGTAGGAGTCGCTGTCCACAACGTCCGATCCCCACCGGCTTTCCCACCCCCTAATACTGCCAATTGTATTAGTATGAACGACCAGCCAAGCCGGAAGCAACGCCGAGAGCTGGGCTCGAACCCAGCATCTCCTGCGTTAGTGGCGAGCGCCTTGCCCACTGCGCCACTTAGCCGCCCTCAAGCCGGTCGTTTTGATACCTTACACTTGTGTGTGGTGTGAAAGCTCTGGCAGGAGTTACTGGACAAAAATCGTCAGAATAAATAATAAATAAATAAAAATAAATAGTATAGATTACAATAGTGTGGGTGGTCACCTCACTGTAATCAATGTGGACGGCCACCTCTTTCTCAGTAAAGCTCTCCTTGAGTGACTTCAGCCTCTGGAACTGGTGCTGGATGTTATACACATGAATGGCCAGTATATTTACATGGTCCTGAGTGAGGTCAACAAGTTTGTCAATAGATGTGTGTGTCTTCTCCAGTGCTGTGTTTTTGACATTCGTCTCCTCCAGTGCACCATCTTTTCCCTTTTTTGTGATTTTACCTGTCCGGGTAACCCACTGGTCCCAGGAAATTATGTTTCCCTTGGTTGATGGATCAATAGTTGTAGGGAAGGTTTTGCCTTGGCATTGAATGCACCTTCTGTACATGCATTCCATATCACTTGAGCTGCAGACACAGGACTCAACTATTTCAGTTGTGGATGGTGTGGCAACAATCCCAAGCTGGTGAAGCTTCTTGATTTTGAATTGGAAATTCTCGTGGATTTTGCAGGCACAGGTTTCTCTTTGGGAAACGTTGGGTCTCACGGTCCAAAAGGGCTTCAGTCTGCAGAACTGAGCCCTTGAGAGTTTGTAGCGAGGATGCTGACTGAAAAATGTAACATGTAGTCTCTCCATAGTGTCAGTCAGTGCCCTCTTCCTGAACACTTGTCCTTTCTTGCGGACTTCCCCTGTTTTGCCATTGATGACGGTTGAGTTGTCATCCTGGTGCAAGAAACGACTCACAACATGTCCCATCAATCGTCTCTGGCTGTTGTTGGGCAGGGTCTTGGGCTCTCTCCGGTGGGTGGCTCTCTTCTCAATGGTGCCTATCAAAGGTGCTGGTCCTTTTTTGTTTTTTCTTGTAGCCTTCTAAGCTGCTTCGTTAGGTTAGAGTATTTTCGGGACTGGATTTCCAGTTGATCTTTTGTCGCCCTCAGTTTTGACCTTAGTGAGGTTATGGTTGCCTTCCTTTTTCTTCATGCTTTGGGGGTGGAGGTCTGCTCTGGTGTTGGGCAGTTCAAAGGTGGCTCGGGAGGGATTGGTACTACCTGGACATCCTGCATCCTCCTTTTTCTTCTTGCTTTGGGGGTGGACGTCTGCTCTGGTGTTGGGCAGTTTGATGGCAGTTCTGCGGGGCTTGGTGGTACCGGTAGGCCTCCATCTTGCTCCGGTACCTGTGCGGCATCTGGCTCATTGATGGAGGGAGGGGTCAAATCCAAGATGGCATTCAGTGTTTTCTTTTTAGCATAATGCCTGTTCGAATTTTCTCTCCATTGTTTTTGTTTCCTTTCATATTGTTTGGAGGTAAGATCTTCCATTTTCTTGATCTTACCATTTTCCTTTCGTTTTTGATATCTAGAAATGGAAAGGAAGCATACCATAAAATTAGGAAAAACATATATGGACAGACCCTACACTAGTGTGTGTGCATGTGTGTCCTACAGGTTCTCCCTGTGTGTGTGTGTGTGTGTGTGTGTGTGTGTGTGTGTGACCGACCTACCTACCTACCTACCTACCTACCTACCTACCTACCTACCTACCTACCTACCTACCTACCTACCTACCTACCTACCTACCTACCTACCTACCTACAGTATGGCCTGAATGGCTTACAAAGTGCGAGTGTGTACACATCCTCTAGTAAGGGCCAGAAAGCTGGACATCCTATCAACTAAATGGGTTGTATGAGGCTTCCTATAAACTAGCATGTTTGCTAATGCCTGTACCATTTCCAACCCCCCTAACCTCTCTCTCCTTCCTTCTGTACTCGTCCAGCAGGTCAGGGTTGTTGTAAACCTTTTCTCTGAATTTTGCTAGCCTAGCCTTTGCTAACGCTTTCTTTTTCTCAGTGGCTGACTGTCTGCAATGAAACAGGAAAGTTAGTAAATTACATCAAAATGAACTGTTGATGATACACATTTTATTATTACTATGTAATTACAACCTTATGAACACTTAATGTTGAAGTGTTACCAACTATTACTATTTAATGACAAAGTTATGTGATGTGTTACCAGAACAACATGCACCTGGTATATAGGAATAACTTCCACCGAGGACAAAGACATCCAATATTAAGCCACATCATCCATTTATGAATGAATAGATCATGTGTTTTCCTGTATGTGTTCCATATAGACCAGGGGTGCCAAACTCATTTTCACAGAGGGCCACATCAGCATTATGGTTGCCCTCAAAGGGCCAAAGACCATATACATGTTAATGTAATGTAAAATAAATGTAGCTACTCATTTACATATTGTTAAACATGTTGTTTCTGTATTTATTACTTATTCAAGTTATACATATTGCATATGCATTTGCATAGATGTAAAAATATATGTTAGCTTATGTTATTTTAACAAATAATTTTAGTTTATCAGAACCCCATATTACTCCATTAATCAATGATCAAACCATTCAAGTAAATAACAAAGAAGAAGATCATCAAATACAAGCTATGACATTACGTTTGTTCAAAACCTTTTTGTCACAGTCAAGAGGGGCAGAACTAACAACTGAGCTGCAAAGAACACGTGGGACAGATGTAGCAGATGTTACAAAAACAAATGGCTGCACGCAACCTTGCAGAGGCCATACATCCAACTAATGGAAGATAGTTTAATTAACTTTAATTAACAGATTGCAGAATGGGTACAGTACAGTACAGCTCAATACACACAATTGTTAAGGGGATGCAGACCAGAGAAAGACTTTCGACTTGTTTACATCAGGGTCCACCATTTTCAATTCGTAATGAAATTGCTATTATGTGTCTGCATGAACACACAACTGTAACTGTACTAAAAAATAACAAAATAAGGGTTGTCTCAGTTCACAACTATATTGGTCAAGTTTTGGGTGGGACTTGTTTGCGTCCCTACAGCTTCTTATTCAATTGAGCGAGATGCTCGGTTATGTCACACAGCCAGTTTGCATCTGACAGTTCAGACAATATTTCTTCAACCCTTTGTTACCTATTCCGCCTGGATCTTTTTTGTATTTCGGGCTGTAAAATTGTCAAAGAATGTCTGAGGAGTAAGTGCTTTTGGCTTTTTTCCTTTGTTACTTCATCAATACCTCAGATGTTCAACATACATGTATGTGTAAGAATGTGTAATAACTAAGGCTGTCAAAGTTAAAGCTTTATTAACGCATTAACCCACAATTATTTTAACGCAGCTATTTTTTAACCCAAGATTAATGTTTAAACATTTTTTTTTTACCAGAGCTCTTGGGGGGCCAAATCAAATGACGTGGCGGGCCACATTTGGCCCGCGGGCCATGAGTTTGACACCTATGATATAGACCCTTCACTCTCTCATTTTTGTTCATCCGGTTTATCCCTAAACAATCAATCCATGCCAAAGCTAGATATGTAAAAGGTGAAAGACTCTCACAGCCATGCTGGTTTGGCAAAATGACATCCAGCCGTTTTCGTTTGAAACAACTTATAGTCAGAAAGCGTCATGGTTTCTCCATAGAGCTCCATAGAGCCCCATTATACTTTTAGTCAGGGGAGTGTCATGGTTTCTCCATAGAGCCCCATTATACTTTTAGTCAGGGGAGTATCATGGTTTTTCTGGTCTGCATCCTCTTAGCAGTTATTTTGTATTGTACTTATTCTGCAATCTGTTAATAAAGTTTTCAAACAATCAATCAATATATAGGCCTACTACTCTCAATCAGATTTCCACTAGAACGAGAGGTATTTATTGTAGTCACTGTCCTCACAAGTGCCTCTCTCTTCTAGTGTATTGTGCTCATAGATGATGATTTCCATGATGTTTTCACGATGCTGATCCATGCATGGATTCAATAACCACAAGTGTAAAAGTGAAATAGCTTGTTGTGATTATACGATTAAAAGGCTGCATTCAGTTGAAGGATTTACTTTAATGTTTAATCCAGTAAGAATAGTACTAGGCTATATAACATACATATGTGCAAGTAGATTACATTAACAAAATGTATTGTCCTTTTGACATGTAGCCTACATATTCATAATCATGAAAGTAAAAAAAAGTATTTTTTATTCTGTACTTAGTTTGAAAGTGGTCAGACAGTTCCCTCTGTGTGTAATACAGTCTTCACACATTCACAAATAACACTTACAGAAAAGCTGATTGTGCATGTTTGTGCACTGTAATAAAAGATGTTTTGTTTAATGGAAAAATGAATTGAACTTTTCCCCTTTTTTTTTTTTACTGTGAAACCGTGGTATTTTTGCCCAAGGTTATCATACCATCAAAATGTCATACATGCCTAGCCACACCACCCATCTTGTGCAAGCGGGTTCCCTTCGAACCACCATGTTACCTTGTGCCCAAACAGCCAGCGCATGCTTTGCGCTTCACTAAAATAGAGCCCTATGTGTTTGGACACAGTGAATGGTTGCTGGCAGCTATACTGTATTTATCATTTGTTTTTCTTTGTTCACAGTTATGGCCAGTTCCAGTCTCAGTTTCCGTCTGTCAGAGGATCAGTTCCAGTGTTCCATCTGTCTAGATGTGTTCACTGACCCGGTCACCACCCCCTGTGGCCACAACTTCTGTAAGACCTGTATCACGCGCTACTGGGATAGCAGTGACCGCTGCCTGTGTCCCATGTGCAAGAATGCCTTCGAGAGGCGACCGGATCTCAAAGTCAACACTTTAATCTCTGAAATGGCCGCTCAGGTTAATAAACTGGCTTCAGAGGACAGGGCCTGTAAGAAGCACAAAAGGCCTCTGGAATTGTTCTGTAAGAACGACAAGATGGGCGTGTGTTTTCTGAAGATACTCTCACACACCGAGGACCAACTCCACCTCCTCAAGAGCTCTGCATCCCTCTGCACCCTCCCCACAACCCAGACCTTGCCTGGAGTGAAGGTCCAGTTTGACGGAGGCCCCATGGAGGCCGTGAGGAGAGCTGTGGAAAATATGCAGAAGACGTTAGAGGAGACACTAGAGGTGATGGGAGTGAACACAGTGAGACAGTATGCTGTGGACGTGTCTCTGGACCCGGACACTGCTCATCGTCAACTCCTTCTCTCTGAGGACCGCAGACAAGTGAGATGGGGAGTAGCCAAACAGGCTCTCTCCCGTAATCCCAAAAGATTTAAGAACTACTACTGCATCCTGGGGAAGGAAGGGGTCGTCTCTGGGAGATTTTACTATGAGGTCGAGGTGACGGGAAGCCTCGACTGGTGGATAGGCGTCGCCACAGAGTCCATTGAGAGGAAGAGCAGCATCCAGTTGAATCCTGACAGCGGGTTCTGGATTGTGAGTTTGTACAGTGGTGTGTATACAGCTCATGCTGACCCTCCTGTCACCCTCTCCCTGACAGAGACGCTTCAGACACTAGGGGTGTTTGTGGATTATGAGGCCAAAGATGTCTCCTTTTACAACGCAGACACTGGAGCCAACATCTACAGGTTCAGTCGCTGCCCATTCTATGAGAAACTGTATCCGTTCTTCAGTACGGGAAACAGGAAGCCGCTGACCCTCCGCCGAGTCAGTCAGACCGGCTGAAGCAGTGATTTGACAACAAGGCAGATGATTGGCGGCAGAGTGAGGGGAGTATGGTGTATGTTGGACTGTATGACCTGGACAATGAAAGACAGGGGAGGAAGCAGTAGGAGAGAAAGAGGAAGTGAAGATAGGGGGTGGTAACATAATTATTATTATGATTATTAATAATAATGTATGAATATCTGTATTATTAATAATCGTATCTATATTACTAGGGCTGACCCCTATTAATCGATTAGTCGACTAATCGGTCGAAAGGGGCCGTAGTCGACTGGCAAACCTCTTAGTCGAATATAATAATTTTTTTTTATTTATTTTTTTATCGTTTTTTTTCAAAAGAAAAGAGGCCTAGAAGCGTGGCTAACGCTAATGGCACGCATACCAGAGGCTAACTGCCTACGAAAACAGGCACAGAGGCACTGAAAGAGGATTTCACCCATCTAATGAACACACTATACTAGACAAATATCAAGATGTATCCATCAGTGGACCAATTGCATGCTTTTGCAGAGGACAAGAAGCCTTCAGTCGACTCCTTCAGACATTAAGCACCCCCACAGCCCAAATGGAATGAAAATGAAAAAAACCCTCAGCTCAGAACTAGGCAAAATCTGCATATGGCTCGCTGATAACAAACTATCATTACACATGGGCAAAACAGAGTCCATTCTCTTCGGTTCAAATAACAAACTCAGCAAGACCGACGGCTTCTCAGTTACAGTGGGTGACAATATTGTCACAAGGAAAGAAGATATTACCTACCTGGGTTCCATCCTAGAGGCTAATCTTTCCTGTGACAAAATGGCATCCAATGTAATAAAAAAAGTCAACCAACGAACTCGATTCTTGTACCGGATCTCCTCACTGGTAAACAAGAATACCCTGAAGACTCTAGCAGGAGCACTCATTCAAGGGTACTACGACTATGCTTGCACCTCATGGTACCAAAGCACCTCAAAGGCGCTAAAAACAAAATTACAAACATCTCAAAACAAACTGGTCAGACTACTGCTTGACCTTACTCCTAGAACCCACCTCACCCCTGCCCACTTTGACAACCTAGGATGGCTTAGAGTAGACGACAGCAACGTACAGCAAGTAGTACAGCAACTTGCAATGGGCCTGGTCTACAAGATACACTACACGACCAAGGTACCCATGTACATGTCAAAATACTTCCCAAAGGTCAGTGAATACCACGATCACAACACCAGAGGGAGCTCCACAAATCATGTTAAACCCAGATTCGGCTCAAACAAGGGACTAAACACGTTTCGCAATTATGCCACATCAATGTGGAACGCCCTACCCAAAGCTGTAAAGGAATGTGAATCACTACCCACTTTCAAAAACACTCTCAAAAAACACCTAAGGGAGACTGCAACTCGAAACTGGCCCCTGTAAATGTCCGAACACAACCCCCTCCAATGTACAGTAAATTACCAAGTATGGTGTGGTAGTATTGACGTTGAATTTCATAATTAATAGGTGTGAATAATTAGAGAGTCATAATGTAGGAAAAACAGACATTCTACACCAACCCCCTTTCATAAGCAGACTGAGAACAGTTACAGGTCATCAAGCCCCCTCAGGCTAATGTAATCAGGAGACAACAAAGACTATGTAAATAAGTTGCACCCCACAGATGAAATGGGGACTCAATCTAAATCCTGGTATATTTAACACTGTTATATTATCTGGTAAATAAAGGTTGGTGTAGGTAACTTACAAAGAATACTACCATTTAGAATGTCACATGAAAGGAAGGGTGATTACACTCTGTATGGTAATAGGCCCTTCTGTTCCCGGGAGGACGACGACGACGGGGGCCATAGGCAGGCCCCCTCTCTGTCCAAACATGAGAAAGCTAAGGCCCAAAGGAGGGGGCTATTCACACCACCCCACCAGATGACATCACACCAGCCCCCACCCGTGGGACAAGACCCAACCTCCAGAAGAACCAGCCGGATTGGAGGACCATATTAGTAAAATGTGCTATTATTGGCTAGAAATTATAAGATATAAGGGGCGACAAAGTGTTGGACTGGAGCCCAGATCCCAACCCCGATCTGCGTGCTCCCCGCTCCCCACCATCGAGAGACTGCTGCTGTGCTGTTGTATGTAAGTAAGCCGAAATGGACACACCCTGTTTGGTTAGAATGTAATGTAAACTTAGCTTAGAAACCAGGCTTACTTACATACAAAAAGGGCTTACAGTATTGTCAATGTATGTTCAAATTATGTTAACCAAGTGACTGTTTCTGTACATATTGGGGTTTGAGAATGCAAACCTTATTGTGATTTCTGTACACGGCAGCCATGTTAATGTTTTCTGATAATCTTTTGTATGCAAAAGGCAACTTCTTATTCACCTTGGCCTCTGGCTCAAATAAATGCTGAGTTGAACTATAGTTCATGGTTTTGTCTGGCTACACGTTTATTTCTTCATCTGTTTTAAGTCAGATGAAGAGACCAACAATTCTATCAACATGATCCCTTCCTCCTCTTTCCAGATAAGCAATCTCATTGTACTGTACTACAATAACCTTAGATTATTGTAGGATTCTGTAGGAATTTACTACAATGGTCTTGTCAATAATCCAATGTACAGTTTTGTTTGTACAGTTGTACAGTGTCCCCCACCCACCCCTCCTACCCAACCCCCCCCCCCCCCACTCCTACCCAACCCCCCCCCCCCACCCACCCAACCACCTCCAATGTACAGTCCCCCCCCACCCCCACCTACCCAATCCAATGTACAGTTTCTACGTCAAATGTATATACTCTTTTTTTTCTGGACTCTTTTTGTATCACAAACAGTACTGTAATTGCAAATCTGGTATGTCATAAATGTATAGATGTAGCAATACTGTCTATTTGTATGTCATGTATGTCATATATGTTACGATGAATTGAAAATGGGGGACCCTGATGTAAACAAGACGAAAGTCTTTCTCTGGTCTGCATCCCCTTAACAATTGTATGTATTGAGCTGTACTGTACTGTACCCATTCTGCAATCTGTTAATACAGTTTTCAATCAATCAATCAATCAATGATATATTAAAAAAAAAAAAAAAAATTTTAAGTCGACCAATAGCAAATGTTGGCCAATCCTAGTCGACCATCCAAATCCTTAGTCGGGGACAGCCCTATATATTACTAATAATAATAACATCAACAATAGCATTAATAATAATAATAATATTGATATTGTTACAAAGGATCAGATTAAACCGAATATATATATTTATTGATTGATATATATTGCATAATATTTGTATATCGTTTGATATCCCTTGTACATATACATGGAATATCCCTTTAGCCTAGTACAGACCATAATATTTCATTCTCCTATTGGACAGCGGTCCACAGGCGCCAAGGCCATGCCTCCAAAGTCAGGTTCAAAGTCACCGCCGGGGACATGCCTGGACATGAATGGTATTGCGCAAGGATATGAGACAGGAATAAAGCTGGTACTAGTTTATTCATCTAAGCGTATAAATACGGCGCAGGTGAATACAGAAGTATGTTACCCAATAAGTTGAAGCCTCACCCACGATACTACGTGCAGTGAAGTATGGCCTGTTTGGCCCCAGATAGAGCATTGAGACCGCGTGCGAATTAATAACTGAAGTGTCAGAGTTTGGCGCTATACCGTCGAGTGCGACATATTCTATTAAGTCAGTAATAGTCTAATTGTGTATAGTGTATCGTGCGGCTAAAGTTCTACAGTGACCAGCATCACCAACGTTTTCCTCGTATCAGCTAGAGTGCTTATCCAGGCTGGGCTGCTTTCATGGCGCTTTCACCCGAGGAGCCCTAGACGAGGACCGTGTGGACATGTACACTGGATTATCTACCCGACGACTGCATAGCCCCTTACGGCTGGATTATATTTGCTTTTGGTCCTGTGATTAATGGAGCAGAGAATCGCCGACGCCCACACGTGTGTGGGATTTACCCTGTGAGGAGCCACGTCGAGTCTGCCCCTCAGAAGCCTGAGGCAGGCTAGCTTTCTTCCCTGTGGAGCTACAGGCTACGGAGAACAGCTGTATTCGTCTGTGGATCAAGATCTTATTGCACCGTCTCCCGTACTCGGAGTCTCCTTATCATCGTTGACCCAGACTCTATTACCGACAGATCCTCTACCCTTGCTGGCTTACAACCGGGGGGACCCTTCCAGTATCTCCCGCTATATATTACTAGTGTACCATAGATATAATTCCCTAAGATTCAGGTTGTATAATTACCTCCTGCGTAACCAGAGAATGGACATTCGTTATTGATTTGCCTACGCACATTCCTTTGCCTTATAAGCGCATTCAAAGTGAAATAGAGAAGTATATTATGTACCTTTTGCTGCAATAAATACTTAATTACAACTTTGTGTGGAACCGATTTCATTGTGGGAAGTGTTCATCATTATATATATCATGTACTGTATGGCCAGTAATTAAAGTGCATAAGACGGTAGTGGTTTAATGATACCATACTTATCAATACAGTCAGGGAATTATACCCCTCAGTTACAATTGGTCCTTCGAGCCGGAGGGTAACTAGTGTAATATTAATATAGTGGTATTAATATTGACATGGCCAATGATGAACACTCCACAAAACGGTTCTCCTAAAATAGATCGCCCGCAGCGTAGACGGCAGACACCTCAGTACTTAGAGGATTACGTTGCCAATATACTACCTAGCTTT
Organism: Notolepis coatsorum; assembly: GCF_963971535.1. Classification (NCBI taxonomy): domain Eukaryota; kingdom Metazoa; phylum Chordata; class Actinopteri; order Aulopiformes; family Paralepididae; genus Notolepis; species Notolepis coatsorum. The sequence goes on along the minus strand of NC_140173.1, from coordinate 30,668,267 downwards.
CTACAGACGGTAAACGCGGAAAAAGTAGATAGTAAAATTATGTCCGACCCTATCGACCAGGCTACCCCGCCAATAGAGGCCCTAGTGGGTTCTAACGTAACTGACCAAGCTCACGGAGGGGACCAGGAGGGACCTGACATGACTTTACCCCCCGCCAAGACCGAAGAAGTAGTCCCCGGAGAGCTCCAGGATAAAGACAGCCCTCCAGGGATGGAACTCGACCCACTACAAGAAGAGGCGAGCACCCCGGAGATGAATCTCCTCGACTCGCCACAGGAGAACGGATCTCCAACGAGTACTACCAGGAGCGGATCACCTCAACCAGCGTCTTCCCCCAGCGAGGCGGACAAGATGCTGGCACAGGCCTTCCTCGCCAGCCTGGCAGCCTCAACAGAGCGCGATCGACTCCAAGCACAGACGCTTAGTGAGCGCGAACATTCTTCCATGGAAAGAGAACGCCTTCAAGCGCAGCAACGGAGCGACGAAGATCGTACACGTCTAGAGATTAGACGCCTTCAGACGGAAGAGAATATGGGAAGGGACCGGGCCGAAGCCCAGCGCGCCGAATGTGCTTAGAGACAATGATGTCCGATGTAGCTGATGAACCGTACAAATATGCTATCCTACTGAAGCACCTCAAGGTGCCCCGAGCGCACAATATAGCGCTGGCCTATGCCACCTCTACTACCCCATACACCGCGGCTCTAGCAGCACTCGACCAAAGATATGGACGCATATGGGACTACGTAATACAAGAGATAAGGCATATTGACCGCCTACCCCCAGCCACAGACAATCGCTCACTAGATGACCTGTCTATCAAGGTACAATCCCTGGTAGGGATGCTGGGGGCGCAAAGAGAAAAGGGTATGCACGAACTGTACGCGAACTCTAATGTTGAGAGGATTTTAGAGAAGCTTCCGCCCGCCCGACAAGAGCGCTTCAGGCGGCAAAGAGACCACCGTGATCCTAACGGTCCCGAGCCATCCCTCCTAGACCTAGCCGACTTCCTGGCGAGAGAAGTCAACAGCCTACGGTTGGATACGTTCATGCGGAGCACACCAAGCTCCAGAGAGGGACCTAGGAGAGCAAACGATGGCCGCAGATTGGTGACCGTCATGCACCAATCAGAATCAGTACCGAGCAGCAAGAACCACAGTACCCCCTCGATGAAAGAGAAGTGGAAGATGGTGTGCCCGTACTGCGAAAATGAGCACTGGCTGTCACAATGTGACACGTTCAAGAAGATGACCGCCGACGAGGTGAGTCAATGGATAAAGGCCAACCGACGCTGTTGCCGATGTGCGCGCAGTCACATGGCGGCCGATTGCCGCTTAAAGAAGAGGTGTAGTCGGTGTGACGGAGCCCACTTAGACGTCCTGCACGACAGTAACAGAAGAAAGCCTGCACCCTCAAGCAGCACAAAGGCAAGTGTTATGTACATTGACCCCGCCAGCAGCGGGGGCGCCCGGGTGCTCTTAAAGGTGGTCCGCGTAACATTGAGTTACCAAGACAAGGTCATGGACACTTACGCCGTCCTTGACGACGGGTCAGAGAAGACCCTTCTCCTCGCGTCCGCTGCGGCCCAGCTGGGGCTGCGGGGGAGCGAAAACCAGATGACGATTCGGACAATAAGAAGAGATCTAAAGACGATAAAGGGCGAGAATGTCTCCTTCACTATCGCAGCAAGCGGGCAGCCAGAGAGACGGTATAGGATTACTAACGCTTTCACCAGCCAAGAAATAGGCCTGTCGCAGTACACCTACCCCATCGCCAAGCTGATGGATAAATATGTGCACCTGCGTCAACTACCTATACCGCTCATAGACGGTGCCACCCCGACCCTGCTGATAGGCTCCGACCATGCAGACCTCATCGTCCCGATGGACCGGGTCCACACAGGGCCCAGAGGCTGTCCTGCAGCAGTCGAGACCCGCCTAGGATGGACACTACAAGGCCCCCTCGCTAGGTCCCTTAACCGAACAGCAGCCACTAGCTGCCTCCACTCCAGAGTGACAGAAGAAGACACCACCCTCCTACAGCATGTCGAGAGGCTATGGACACTAGAGACAATGCCCTTTAAGAACGAAAAGAAAGACATTCGTTCCAAGGAAGACATTTACGCTATAGCCCTCCTCGAGCAGGGGACAAAGAGAGTCAAAGTCAACGGAGTGATGAGATACGCAACTCCACTCCTGAGGCGAGAGGGTATGCCTACCTTCCACGCCCCAAAAGAAGCGACGGAGCGGTATCTATTGAACACAGAGCGGCGCCTAGCCAGAGACCCCGCTCAAGAGACTGTGTACCACGCTGAGATTAACAAGCTAATCACAGCGGGACACATAAAGAAAATTGACATTAAATAGGCCGATCAGACGACCGAATCATGGTACGTGCCGCACCACAAAGTCCACCACAACGGCAAGGATCGTATTGTGTTCAACTGCAGCTACCAGATCGGATCACAAAATCTGAATAAAGAGCTCTTGCCCGGCCCAACACTAGGCCCCTCTCTACTAGGCGTGTTACTACGTTTCCGCCAAGACAAGGTGGCCATCAGCGGCGACATCAAAGGGATGTTCCTGCAGGTGAGACTAGTGGAGGAGGACAAGCCCCTGCTGCGGTTCCTTTGGAGAGAGAGGATCGGGGACGAGCAACCAGCCATCTATCAATGGGAAGTCCTCCCTTTCGGAACCACATGCAGCCCATGCTGTGCTACGTTTGCACAGCAAAAACACGTCGCAGAGGACCCAGCAGCTGATGAAGAGGTCCGACAAAGTGTAGGAAATAGTTTCTACGTGGACAACAGTCTGCAAAGCGTCTCGACGCCAGAAGAAGCCGAGGCCCTTCTACTCAAGCTCCGCGCCTCCCTGATCAAAGGCGGCTTTGATCTCAGGCAGTGGGCCAGCAGCGACCCGCAAGTATTGCGCAGCCTCTCCCCCGAGGACAAGGCAGCAAGCAGCGAGACCTGGATGGCGACCATCCCAGGAGAAGCCCAAGAAATGACATTAGGACTAGTCTGGCGCTTCAAAACAGACTCGCTCCATTATAAACACACACCCCTGACCAAGGAGCAGGGAAGGTCGACTGCACTACCGACCACCAGACGGAGTGTATACAGAACACTCGCCAGACAATATGACCCGTTGGGATGTATTCTACCTTACACCACCAGGGCAAAGATGATTGTAAGAGCGTTATGGGACAAGGACCAGGGCTGGGACGACCCCATACCCGAACACCTTGCATCCACATGGAGAGAGTGGGAGACAGAACTCAGCTCACTCCCAGGTGTCAACATACGCCGCAGCTACTTCCCACCCACAGTGAGGCCGGAGACGTGCCAGATGGACCTGCACGTCTTCAGCGACGCCTCCGAAGTAGCCTACGGTTCGGTGGCCTACTTTCGTGCCCGAGAGGAGGGAGGAGAAATACATACTGCCTTCATCCTGGCTCGCTCAAGAATAGCCCCACGCAAGCAACAATCTATCCCGCTGTATGTAAAGAAAGGAAGAGGAACCGAGAAGCGGTGGGGTATTGTATTCAAATGCATGACCACCCGAGCGATGCATATAGAACTCCTTCCAACCATGAGCACAGACTCATTCCTTATGGCCTTCCGAAGATTCACATCGCGGAAAGGCAAACCGTCTATATTATTGTCTGATCACGGGACAAACTTCAAAGGCGGAGAAAGAGAGCTGAGAGAGAGCTTCCAAGCTATGGGCCCAGAACTTAAGACCCACCTCGCTCCATCCCAGATTGACTTCCAGTTTAATCCCCCGAATGCACCTCACTTCGGTGGAACTTGGGAACGAGAAGTACGTTCAATAAAGACAGCCCTGTACGCCGTGCTTGGGGCCCAGACCGTGGCGGAAGAAGTCCTAATGACAGTCCTCGCGGAGATCGAGGGAGTATTGAACTCAAAGCCCCTCGGTTACGTCTCAAGTGATGTAGCAGATGTCGACCCAGTCACCCCCAACACACTCTTGATGGGGCGGCTGGACCCCGCGCTACCACAGACAATGTACAGGCCTGAAGAAGCGAACGGCCGAAGAATGTGGAGGTACAGTCAAGTATTGGCTGACAAGTTTTGGAACAGCTTCCTACTCCACTATCTACCGTCTCTACAGACCCGCCAGAAATGGGTGAAAGAGAGAGACAATTTGACAGAAGGAACAGTCGTCATGATTATCGACCAGTCACTACCCCGAGCTATGTGGCCGGCTGGCCGCGTAAGCAAAGTGATCACCGGTGCCGACGGAAAGGTCCGAGCAGCCGAAGTGCTCGTCCAAGGGCGGATCTACACCCGACCCGTGGCGAGGCTAATAGAGTTGCTAAGGCTCCCCGAGACTATTGATGACGACCATGACCCCATGACTTTGTGAACTGCCCTACCCCTCACAACAGACATTGAGTAGTGGACAGTGCGGTTAATCTGTCTCTGCTTAGCTAATTAGGTGGGACTAATTAGGAGGCGGCTGTTACAAAGGATCAGATTAAACCGAATATATATATTTATTGATTGATATATATTGCATAATATTTGTATATCGTTTGATATCCCTTGTATATTCCTTGTACATATACACGGAATATCCCTTTAGCCTAGTACAGACCATAATATTTCATTCTCCTATTGGACAGCGGTCCACAGGCGCCAAGGCCATGCCTCCAAAGTCAGGTTCAAAGTCACCGCCGGGGACATGCCTGGACATGAATGGTATTGCGCAAGGATATGAGACAGGAATAAAGCTGGTACTAGTTTATTCATCTAAGCGTATAAATACGGCGCAGGTGAATACAGAAGTATGTTACCCAATAAGTTGAAGCCTCACCCACGATACTACGTGCGGTGAAGTATGGCCTGTTTGGCCCCAGATAGAGCATTGAGACCGCGTGCGAATTAATAACTGAAGTGTCAGAGTTTGGCGCTATACCGTCGAGTGCGACATATTCTATTAAGTCAGTAATAGTCTAATTGTGTATAGTGTATCGTGCGGCTAAAGTTCTACAGTGACCAGCATCACCAACGTTTTCCTCGTATCAGCTAGAGTGCTTATCCAGGCTGGGCTGCTTTCATGGCGCTTTCACCCGAGGAGCCCTAGACGAGGACCGTGTGGACATGTACACTGGATTATCTACCCGACGACTGCATAGCCCTTTACGGCTGGATTATATTTGCTTTTGGTCCTGTGATTAATGGAGCGGAGAATCGCCGACGCCCACACGTGTGTGGGATTTACCCTGTGAGGAGCCACGTCGAGTCTGCCCCTCAGAAGCCTGAGGCAGGCTAGCTTTCTTCCCTGTGGAGCTACAGGCTACGGATAACAGCTGTATTCGTCTGTGGATCAAGATCTTATTGCACCGTCTCCCGTACTCGGAGTCTCCTTATCATCGTTGACCCAGACTCTATTACCGACAGATCCTCTACCCTTGCTGGCTTACAACCGGGGGGACCCTTCCAGTATCTCCCGCTATATATTACTAGTGTACCATAGATATAATTCCCTAAGATTCAGGTTGTATAATTACCTCCTGCGTAACCAGAGAATGGACATTCGTTATTGATTTGCCTACGCACATTCCTTTGCCTTATAAGCGCATTCAAAGTGAAATAGAGAAGTATATTATGTACCTTTTGCTGCAATAAATACTTAATTACAACTTTGTGTGGAACCGATTTCATTGTGGGAAGTGTTCATCATTATATATATCATGTACTGTATGGCCAGTAATTAAAGTGCATAAGACGGTAGTGGTTTAATGATACCATACTTATCAATACAGTCAGGGAATTGTACCCCTCAGTTACAGATATGATTATTAATAATAGATTCGATTTGTGCTTTTCACAGTGCTCAAGCTCAAAGACTCTTTACAGAATGGGATACTACAACTGGGTCAAAAGCAACATTTGTGAAAATGTCGATTTGAGGCTGATTTAAAGAACAGTAGTGTGAGGGTTCGCCTGTCCCTGGGACCTTCTCCTCTCCTCAACAGCCCCCACCCTTGCACGGACTTTCCTCTCCTCCTCACCAGCCCCCACCTTTGGACAAACTTTTACTCTTGGCTTTTGTGTTGCCTCCCATGTGTTTTAACCTTGTGTTATCTTTAGTCTTGTTCCCTTGTTGATTGTTTTATTTGTCCCTTGTATGGTTTTTACTCTGTCTAGTGTTCAGTCTTTTCTTGTGTGGTTAGTTTTGTTTGTTTCCCCAGAGTGTTTTGGTCTTGTGTTTCTCCCCATGTGTGCCTCGTTGGTAATTAGCCCTCCGGTGTCCCATGTCTTAATTAGTCTGTCTATATATGCTGTGTGTTTCCTGTCCTCCATTGTCGGTTCATTTTTGGAGTTCATGTTTTGAGATCCTTGTTTGATGTTCGGTCCCATATTTGTTATCCACGTCCTTGTTCTCCTGTTTCATAGTAAGTTTTCCCTGCAGTAACTTTGTTTTGTGTTTTTTGGACTTGCTCTCTTTATGAGATTATTGTTTGTTTTTGTATTTTGTTGCTGCCTTTGGAAGTATTTTTGTGAAGATCTTTGTTGCTGCCCTCTTTTGAAATAAAGACATTTGTTGATATAATTCACCTCTGGCTCCACGTCTCGTCTGCCTGTTCTCCCCTCGTTCTGTTCCGCGATTGGGTCCTCAGACAACACTATCCATAACAGAATGAACCGACCATGTTTGGACCCAGCGAACGGAACGAGGGAGGCCCTGAGCACCCTGGCTACCCTAGCCATGAGTGATGTCCGATCCTTCTCACTGATGGAGAAGGGGGCTGCCCAGCAGCTAATCCACTCGGTCATGGATTGGAACCCCGAGCCAACCTCACAGCTGGACATTTACCTAGGGACCTGGTTGGAGTGCCTATTCCCAGTTTCAGGCTCCAGCCAGGCCTCTACTGCCAGTCCAGTCTCCAGCCAAGCCTCTACTGCTGGTAAGGTCTCCACCACCAGCATGGCCTCTACTGCTAGCGTAGCTCACGCAGCTAGCACTAGCCCGATAGCTAACACTGCCCCTGTAGCAGTTAGCTTAGGCCCCGCAGCTCTCACTGCTCAGGCAGCTAGCACTAGCCCGATAGCTACCACTGCCCCTGTAGCAGTTCGCTTAGGCCCCGAAGCTCTCACTGCTCAGGCAGCTAGCACAAGCCCGATAGCTAACCCGGCCCCTGTGGTTAGCCTAGCCCTTGTAGCTTCGACAGCTACCCCGTTAGCCCCTACTGCTACCAAGTCACGGAGAGCTAGAAAGTCTAGGAAAGCTAGCACTAGCCCGATAGCTAACCCTGTCCCTGTGGTTAGCCTAGCCCTTGTAGCTTCGACAGCTACCCCGTTAGCTCCTACTGCCAGCATGGCCCCAGTCGTTAGCATAGCTACTGCTAGCACCTCAGTCCTGTCTGCCAGCTTAGCCTCTGCAGCTAACCAGGCCTCAACAGCTAGTACAGCCCCGTCTGATAGCTTAGCCTCTGCAGCTAATCAGGCCTCAACAGCTAGTACAGCCCTGTCTGATAGCTTAGCCTCTGCAGCTAATCAGGCCTCAACAGCTAGTACAGCCCCATCTGATAGCTTAGCCCCTGCTGCTAACCAGGCCTCAACAGCTAGTACAGCCCCGTCTGATAGCTTAGCCTCTGCAGCAAACCAGGCCTCAACAGCTAGGACTGCCCCGTCAGCTAGCTCGTTCCCTATGGCCCCAGTTTCTCTGGCAGTTCCCAGGTTCCTTGGTCTGGCCCTCCAGCCAGCGTTAACTATCCTGCTAGAACTGCCCCATCAGTTATCAGGATGGGTTATTTCCATGTTACTCTGACTAACACCTCAGTCTCGTCAGCTAGAGCCCCTGCTGCTAGCACCTTCAGTCTCGTCCGCTAGAGCCCCTGCTGCTAGCCTCTTAGTCTTGTCTGCTAGAGCCCTTGCTGCTAGCACCTCAGTCTCGTCTGCTAGAGCCCCTGCTGCTAGCACCTCAGTCTCGTCCGCTAGAGCCCCTGCTGCTAGCCTCTTAGTCCTGTCCGTTAGAGCCCTTGCTAATAGCGTTTCAGTCTTGTCTGCTAGAGCCCCTGCTGCTAGCCTCTTAGTCCTGTCTGCTAGAGCCCCTGCTACTAGCACCTCAGTCTCGTCGGCTAGAGCCCCTGCTGCTAGCACTAGCCAGGTAGCTAACCCGGTCTCTACTGCCAGTTTAGCCCCTGCTAGAGCGGCTCTTGCTGCCCCTGTTCCTCCTCCAGCTCCCGGGGAGGTCCTGACGTCTGGTCCCGGCTCATCTGGTCCCGGCTCCTCATCTGGTCCCGGCTCCTCATCTGGTCCCGGCTCCTTGTCTGGTCCCGGCTCCTGATCTAGTCCCGGCTCCTCGTCTGGTCCCGGCTCGTCATCTGGTCCCGGCTCCTCGTCTGGTCCCGGCTCGTCGTCTGGTCCCGGCTCGTCATCTGGTCCCGGCTCGTCGTCTGGTCCCGGCTCCTCATCTGGTCCCGGCTCTTCATCTGGTCTCGGCTCCTCGTCCGGTCCCGACTCCTCTTCTGGTCCAGTCCGACGCCGTGGTCTACGCCGTGGTATACGCCGTGTTCTACGCCGTGTTCTACGCCGTGGTCTTCGGCTGCAGGGAACCCCGTCCGGGGTTCTGCGTCCGGCCCCAAGTCCGGCGCCTGGTGGGTCCCCCGTCCGGGGTCCTGCTCCGGGCCTGTCACCCTCACCCCTTTGCCCTCGACCCCCTCATCGGCCCTCTGTCCCTGCTTCCAGTTCCCCTCGACCTCCTCATCGGCCCTCTGTCCCTGCTTCCAGTTCCCCTCGACCCCCTCATCGGCCCTCTGTCCCTGCTTCCAGTTCCCCTCAACCCCCTCATCGGCCCTCTGTCCCTGCTTCCAGCTCCCCTCGTCCCCCTCATCGGCCCTCTGTCCCCGTTTCGAGCCCCCCTCACCGCGTCCCTGTTCCCCTCTCTAGCCCCCTCTCCGGCCCCGTTCCTCTGCCCCGTTTCTCCTGTGCCCCTCCTGGGTTTCTGTCGCCGCACCCCTGCCCCAGTGTCGCTCGTCCCGGCCTTGTCCGTCCTGACTTTTTCCGCCGGAATCTCCCTGTGTTCCCCTTCCCTGGCTCTCGGCCCCCTGTCCTGCCCGTTCCCAGACTGTCCCTTTTGACGTCTGGCAGCCGTCCCTGGAGGGGGGGGTACTGTGAGGGTTCGCCTGTCCCTGGGACCTTCTCCTCTCCTCAACAGCCCCCACCCTTGCACGGACTTTCCTCTCCTCCTCACCAGCCCCCACCTTTGGACAAACTTTTACTCTTGGCTTTTGTGTTGCCTCCCATGTGTTTTAACCTTGTGTTATCTTTAGTCTTGTTCCCTTGTTGATTGTTTTATTTGTCCCTTGTATGGTTTTTACTCTGTCTAGTGTTCAGTCTTTTCTTGTGTGGTTAGTTTTGTTTGTTTCCCTGTTTATTTCCCCAGAATGTTTTGGTCTTGTGTTTCTCCCCATGTGTGCCTCGTTGGTAATTAGCCCTCCGGTGTCCCATGTCTTAATTAGTCTGTCTATATATGCTGTGTGTTTCCTGTCCTCCATTGTCGGTTCATTTTTGGAGTTCATGTTTTGAGATCCTTGTTTGATGTTCGGTCCCATGATTGTTATCCACGTCCTTGTTCTCCTGTTTCATAGTAAGTTTTCTCAGCAGTAACTTTGTTTTCTGTTTTTTGGACTTGCTCTCTTTATGAGATTATTGTTTGTTTTTGTATTTTGTTGCTGCATTTGGAAGTATTTTTATTTTAAATTTTTTTTATTGATATTTTTCCCCCTCCATTTTCCTCCGATTTTCTCCCATCCCAATGTTAGTCGTATGCCAATTCCCAATCCCCTTCCTGGTCGCTGCGCACTTACCCCCCACAGTCGGTCTGGGAGAGTGGAGGCTATCACATGCTTCCTCCGACACACGTCCAGCCAATCACCGCTTCTTTTCACCTGGCAGCGCGGATTCTCATTGAGAGGGCGTAGCGTGTGGAAGGATCACACTATCCCACTCAGGTCCTATCCGCGCTTAGCAGGCGCCCCGACCGAACTGTAGGAGTCGCTGTTTACAACGACCCGGACCCACCCCTCCAGCTTCTCCCACCCTCTAATACTGCCAATTGTATTAGTGTGAACGGCCAGCCAAGCTGGTGACAACCCCGGAGCTGTGAGCTGGATTCGAACAGGCGAATCGAGCCGCTCCGGGGTTTGGTGACGAACGCAATCTCCGTTACACCACCCGACCGCCCTTGGAAGTATTTTTGTGAAGATCTTTGTTGCTGCCCTCTTTTGAAGTAAAGACATTTGTTGATATAATTCACCTCTGGCTCCACGTCTCGTCTGCCTGTTCTCCCCTCGTTCTGTTCCGCGATTGGGTCCTCAGACAACACTATCCATAACAAGTAGGGTGTTTTTTTGTGTGTTTGATTTAAAGGACGGTAGGGTGTTGGCAGTTGGGTTTTGAGGCTGTTTTAAAGAACAGTAGGGTGTTGGCAGGTGGGTTTTGAGGCTGTTTTAAAGAACAGTAGGGTGTTGGCAGGTGGGTTTTGAGGCTGTTTTAAAGAACAGTAGGGTGTTGGCAGGTGGGTTTTGAGGCTGTTTTAAAGAACGGTAGGCTGTTGGCAGTTGGGTTTTGAGGCTGTTTTAAAGAACAGTTTGGTGTTGGCAGGTGGGTTTTGAGGCTGTTTTAAAGAACGGTAGGGTGTTGGCAGGTGGTTTTTTAGGCTGCCAACTTAGAGGAGGTGGAGGAGGAGGTCAGAGAGGTAGAGGAGGTGGAGGAGGAGGTCAGAGAGGTAGAGGAGGTGGAGGAGGAGGTCAGAGAGTTAGAGGAGGTGGAGAAGGAGGTCAGAGAGCTAGAGGAGGTGGAGGAGGAGGTCAGAGAGTTAGAGGAGGTGGAGGAGGAGGTCAGAGAGGTAGAGGAGGTGGAGGAGGTCAGAGAGGTAGAGGAGGTGGAGGAGTAGGTCAGAGAGGTAGAGGTGCTACATACTAATGTATGTACCATACATACATTAGTGTACCCACACTCACTACCACACCACATTCAACAGGACCAATTATCTTTATATACCTAATTTTGTGTTTTCAGTATATGGTGACTTTTTTTTGTCTGTGACCCTTTTCTTAAAATGTTTCTATTCATGTTCTCTTATGTTTGGTGATAGTTGGATGTTTGATTGTTTAAGAATTAAAGTAATTAATCTCTAAAGCAACATTAAAGAATGGCTCCTAATATGTCAGAATCAGAACCTTACAAACCACGTTCATTATACTAACTGATACTGAATCTGATTCTCTAGAAGCTCTGAGCTCAAACTACTGATGGACAAAGTGCATAAAGATGGCTGCCTCCATTCCCTGTGGTTAGGGGTGCCATTCCCTGTGGTTAGGGGTTCCATACCCTGTGGTTAGGGGTTCCATTCCCTGTGGTTAGGGGTTCCATTCCCTGTGTAGTAGAGTAGAAGTAGAAAGTTTTATTGTCGTTGCACAACACAGTACAACAAAATGTGTTTATGCAGCACCTAACAAATTATACACACACTACCACACAACACATTCCATGTACCCATACACACACTACCATACATACATTAGTGTACCCATACACACACTACCATACATGCATTAGTGTACCCATACACACACTACCATACATACATTAGTGTACCCATACATACATTAGTGTACCCATACACACACTACCATACATACATTCCCTGTGTGTGACATCCTCCGGCCACGACGCAATTAACACAAGTAGATTTCTTTTAACTGATTTTAATGAAGCTTGTTCATTCTCCATCCAAACCGTAAAATCTGTATAACATACAAATGCATACAAAAGATACCCCCAGCCCCCTCCCCCCCTCCTACGTGTATGCAGCGCCTGTATGGCAGCTAACTCGTTGCGTGCTGGAGGGGGGAGCCAAGGCTGTCAAGTCAACCCCCCCCCCGGTGCTCCGCGCCAAACATGGCAGCGGTAATACGCATACGTCTGTCTCAAAGAGTCCTGCATGTATAACAAATGCGCATGTTGGTGAATTTATGACTATGTGCCATTATTACTATCAATGTAATAATTGTGGAATATTACTATAATGAGCTGTATGTGTATGAACCAAGCATCCTTTGTGAAGCACTTTGGTTGACAAGTGTCATGTTTAAATGTGCTATATAAATAAATTTGATTGATTGATTGATTGATTGATACCATTAACATTGAAAGTCCATTAAAACCATGGTCAGAACATCACTGTAACATATTCCAAAATTATCATCCAAAACAATCAATACCTTATTGGCTGCGTGCCAGTATAAGAGAACATCGATACGTTATGGTAGTATGTCTTTGATCCTTATCTTGGAAGATTGTCTTGTTAAGTTGTCTTGAAGGATTGTCCTTTGCTTATTAAGATTGACAGGTAAGTCAATAATCCATCCAAGTTCATTGTCGCAACTCAAGAGAAAGAGGGCGGAAACACGTCACCGGATACCAGGTGTGCCAAGTCTCGTGAGATGAAATAATTTCACAAACAAATAGAAAAATAGTGCGCCACTAATATATATCTTATATAAACCAATAAGAAATACAGTGAAATACAATTGAGTATTATTACTAATATACAAAAATAAGCATATAAAATTGTAAACGAAAATAACTATTAACCAACTGTTAACCATAGCTCCAGTTACACTCCCACCAATTACACATACTAATAAATGTGGAATGTCTTATTGCACATACTTATAGAATGTGGAATTTCTTATTGTGGATACTTCAAAGGATATGTCTCTAAGATCAATTGGACTCAACCAGGTAAGTATCTCTTTCCAGTGTAAGACCAAACAAAAAACTGGGTAAGTGCCAAAACAGCTTAATGTTGAATAACTCACTAGTGCTCTAATCTGCTTCTATCAATGTAATGATCTTGTGTATTGGTCTCTCTAAATACACTGTACTGGTTGTGGCTTTCCCTTTGCTATCGTATGTGGTGTGGCTTACTAGCAGCTTCAACTTTCTGACTCTACCATCTTGTCCTGGGTAGACTTCAGTGACTCTTGTTCTGTATCGTATAGCTCTCGCTCGGCGTCACTCTCTGCACTGTCCTCGCACACGTGCACGCGCACTGAATAAAGACCACAATGTACCTTTAATCCCAATATTTGTCTGACCACACCCCTATCAGCTTACCCATATAAGCAGGGGTGGGGCCACCCACTCGCCTCCTTCTCGCTTTTCACCACAAGGAAGTGCCTCGGTAGATCCCCACTTGAAGTGATGTTAGGAGAAGAGTTGGAAAACAAGGATACGTTGACATCATATCTTTATTTTCTCTCTCACTATTTTCGAGAAAATACGGCAATATTGTCTTCGTACTGGAGTGTCTGGAAGATGATGATCATTCTAAAAATCCTCCACCGTTTTTTTGTATTGGGAGCACGCCGCTGCATGCCTCTCAACTGCAGTTCCTTGCTGTGTTGGTTGGGGTGAAACCTTTCAGGACACAGCTGAACTGTAGGACGTGCCGCTGTTGTGAGAAGTGGTGGGTTTCAGGTTGGGTGAGTACTGTTTGCTTGCGGCTCCACTTGTCTGTTAGTGCTATGGGGGCTAACTGACAATGTTTACGAACACCGGCCCCAGTTTAAGGTCTTTTGGTTCAGCCTCTTGGGCAGCAGCGGAAGACCTTGATCTGAAGCCCATTATAGTTTAACTAGTTGGCCACGACCATTAACACTGGTGATCCCTGTGTTTTCTGGACGAGTGGATATCTCTCTGTCACCGTGTTAGGCCCCATCTTTCATATCCAAATGAGAGTATTCCCTCACGAGGAGATATGGGCATAGATGTTCATTAGCGGAAGATCTGTGTTCAAAGTCAGCTACACAGGCCAGTTGGGTATTCTGCTGGCTCCGTCGGGTGTTGGTAAAATCACCGTTGTAAAACTGTGTTATCATCTTGTTTCTCTTTTCTCTTAAAAAGTGGTTTCAGAACGGCGGCCTGTCTGGGTGAGTGTTATATCATTGTGTACAAGTTCAGGTGATAGCTGCTTAGCTTACGTGCTAGTGGTGGCCTACTGTTAGCCAGTCAGCTGCGGCACTAGCCTGCTGTGATCACTGCGTGGCCTACCTAGGTTGGGCCTACTGTTAGCCAGTCAGCTGTTAGCTGCGGCGCTGGCCTGCTGTGATCACTAGGAAACGTTAGCTTGCTGCTATCGGCCAAGGCCCAGCGCGGGGTGGCTCCGGCCTCTCGCGCGCCGCAGCGGTTCCCAACTCCCCTCTCCCTCACGGGGAGAGGCGGGGGGGGATTCGAAGCTCCCCTCTGGTCGCGTGCGCCGTTCGCTCTGCGTCTCGCGGGCAGGGGCGGTAGCGACCGACGGTTGGAGCGGCCGTTAGCTTAATGCTACTCTGTTGAACGTGCTTTGATTATAACATGTTTTAAACACTCTTGACTACGACGTCATCTTTGACAGAGGATGTTCGTCGAACCTGCCCTGGGCCAGGACGGCAAAGCCTGCATCAACAAAGGGGACCGTAGCGACGGGTTGGAGCGGCGACGCTGGCCGGGTCGGCAACACAGGACGGCTGTGTTTACTACGGTGCCTTGAGACTGCACTTCGTTGATCTACGCTCCGGGTAGGCAAGGTTTGGCCAGACTTTGTACACTGCTTCTGGCTTTCCCTTCTAAATGTTTTGTAAATAATGATGTTTTCCAAAACGAGTGTTACTGCACTACATTTAGGATACGACGCAAGTTATGTGTGAATTGTTTGTCACTGGTATTTAGCTTCTCCATGCAAATCGGGTTGTTGTTACAGAAATGATCTGGTTTGTTGTGTTGAGAAACATCATGTGTGTTTATATGTACCGTGTACTCACAACTAAGGGGGTTAACTAACCTATAAAGCTATGCTTAGTAACAAATGAGTAAAGAATGATTCTTTTCTCAGCCTGTAATGACAATGAACAGTGTGTTCACATATTAACAGGTTTTCCTGTTTTAACTGGCCGTATTAAGGGTAAAGTAGGAGGATTGTGTTTCCCCCCGGTTCCCTGGGGACTTCTTCATCCTCCTATCAGACATGTTGTTGCACTACATTGTGTCACTGTGTGGTAGGGATGCGATGTAACCCTTAGCTTGATTGCTGAGGTTGAGCTAAAACTGCTGGAGAAACTTTATTTTCCTAAAAGAAAAGATTGTTTGGTCGCTTTCGTGTGTGCTTAGCAAGGCCTGTGGCCGATACTAATCGAGAATTATGTATTCTCTCATTATGAAAAACGGCGTTCCTCTGTAGAGTGTTTTTGCCATTTTTGTAGGTGATGATGGGTTGTGTGTGTCATGTGACCTACAACTGGGTTGGACTGGCCACAGAAGCACATGTGTAAGTTTGGTACCGGGGCTCTTGGAGAGCCCTCTCTATTCTGTATTTTTTCCTTAGTAAAAATCAGATAGCAGGTTAGCTCATGCGCTGTGTGAAGCTGTCAGACGCTTCATAGAGCTGACTATGACTGTGTCATACTCTCTTTTTGTCATTACATCGTATCATGGGTGTGGGGTCATAAAGGGGTGAACTGGTAACCTTTCCTCCCCTTTTTTCTGTTGGTCAGGGGTAAACCCACCTGTCCTTCAAGGTTCCTGTCACGTTGCGGTTCGGCGCGTTACAGGGTGAGGGGGGGGGGGGGGGAGTTTCCTGGTTCCACGGCCTGGAATATTGGGCGTGTGCACCGCAGAAATTCCCCCGCCATAGAGTACGTCACCGTGCACGTCTCTGTTGGTAGGACTTCCGTGTGCTGTTCAGGTCCATGTGATGGATCTGTTTCGGGGGGTGGTCAGGGCTCCTCCTCACCAAGCTCCTATTCGGGCCTTCTGTGAGTTGGGACTCCTTCCATGTGAGGGAGCCTCCTTCAGAGTACAGAGCCTCCTCCTCAGATTGTCAAGGTGAGTGGACCCTCAAGAAGGAGTCCTACTCTATTGTGTATGTATTCGATTCAATTCGATTATTGAGTGTGTATGGGTTCAGTGCCTCCTCCCCGGAGAGCCCTAAAACCAATTTTTTACATGGCTCAAGGTGCAATATATTCTTTTCAATCTGTACAGCTCGCGTGGGAAGTCTCTCTGGGGATTCCCGTCTTCTTCCTATGGGAGGGTAGTGGGATGTAAAAATGTGAATTTTTTTTACCCCCGGCTGTGTAGACTGGGATACATACTGTTGGTGCTTCCTGCTTTTCTATTAAAAAGAGTTGGAGTTAGGAAGTGTCACACCCCTCTTGTCGTTCCCCTGGGCGCCTTGGGGATTCAATGACAGGTCTAAATAGCCTGTTCATTGATGTGGGTGTGTCCCGACGCACGTATAGTGCTAGCTCAGGGTGTTCTGTAAACAGGCGACTGACTGGCACGCCTTGGTTGCTTGAGGTTAAAACAGCGTTTTTATAAAGCAACTGGGATGGAGGTTTTTCCTTTTCCGACGACCAAATCCGACGACCTGGTTTTGGTTATCGACGGGTTCTCGTTCATATCTGGGGGATGATGACGGAATGGATCTGAACATATGTAGAGGGGTCTCACGCCCCGGGGGTGGGCCACCGGGCGCGGTTCGCCTGAACGTCTGGGTGGCGCCTTCTTTTCATGTTTAAGATCAACACGCATATCTGCCCTTTCTCCTGGAGTAGGCATGTCGGCGTGGTTAGGGCACGGGACTGGTTCTGGTCACGCTGGTCCGGATCAGTTGAATCCGTTGTCCGCCGGGGATGCAGATCTGCTGTTCTGGTACCCTGAGGGACTTGGGCTTTTTTCAGGGGGAAAAATGCCAGGTCGGTCCGGGTGTCACAGGGTTAAGCACTATGGAGACCCTGGTTGGGTACGTTTTTTACTCAGCACTGTCGTAATGGCTTACGGCCATGCCAACCTGTACACGCTCGATCTCGTCAGATCTCGGCCGCTACACAGGTTGGTCCTGGTTAGTACTTGGTTAGGGGGACCGCCTGGGAATACCAAGTATGGTGTGCTTGGGGCTGGTTCTCCATTCTTTTTCGCTCCTCTCTCACGCATGGCGAAGAGGGGCCTGTTGGGGTGGTCTTTGACCTCCTCTGGTGACCCTGTGCTTCCCGTATCGCCGGGCCCGGTCCGAAGTAATGTTTCGTCGACCCGTAGGCCTGGGTTAACCCTTTTTTGAAAAACTGAAACACTTGTACTGCGGTATAGCCGGTGTATACCCGCAGGTGTGTTTTGGAGTTTTTTCTTGAGGGGTTATTGGAACAACCACCGCATTGGGTAACACCAAGGTGGTTGATTCCCTGGTGTGTTGGAGCAGTGTCAACTCCCGGGTTCACCGGTTGAGGGTGCCCCTGCACGTTCATGACGTCTGCCAATCGTGTCAGCCTTCTCTGCCTCAACCCCTCTGGGTGGGTCTTTTTTAAATGGAGGCTTGGTCATGCAACACCGCCAGCTTACGCCCCTTCCGCCGGGGCGGCTGTGTTCAGCGGTCCCCTCTGGCGCCTGTCTCGTCCGCAGTCTCCAGGCTAGGGTTAACAGCCTGTTGCCTGGTTTTTCCCTGGTGCGCTGCCTGCTTCCGTTGGTTAACCTTTTTTGTGTGCTTACGGCCATGCTGACTGCCAGTTCTGCAGGGTCAGTGTGCCAGGCGGTGTACTATTGGGGAGACAGGGCCCGCTCGGCTGAGGGGCCTTTGTCCGAATACGCTGGCGATGTGGGGGGCGGGGTCACTAAGTGCCCACCTGGTGGGGTCTTGATGCTGGCATCATGGACTTCTCCGGCCCCCGTTCCAGGGGGTCCAGTCCCTTTGGTGGGTCTGGGTCTTCCTTCGCTTCCTAACCCGCTGCTACGGCCTTGCCACGGGGTTAGGTTTGCCCTTGACCCCGTGATTCTGGGGGCAGTAACAAGGTTGTTTCCTCCGTTCGTTCCCGGGTGGCATGCGGGTTGTGCGTGTGTGTAGTCGTGGGGTCAAGCCACGGTCTGCTCACCCTGTGCGTTGAGTTGCTTGAGTGCCTCTTCGCACGGTCGGGTCCGTCGCCCTCCCGTGAAGCCCCCAATAGGGGGGGTGCCCTCCATTAGGGTGGGTCGGGGGGGCTCGGCCCTCCCTGTCCTGATGGTTGTGGGGGGCTTTCAGCGGGGTGTATTTGTCGGCCGATGGCTCTCGCTCGGCCTCCCTTGTGCAGAGAGTGACGGCGAGCGAGAGCTATACGATACAGAACGTTAGGTTATGACTATAACCAAGTTCTGTTAGTATAGCGACGCTCGGCGTCCGACGCCGCTGCAGCCCTTGATCTCGCCTTGTGGTGAAAGCTTGGGAAGGAGGCGAGTGGGTGGCCCCACCCCTGCTTATATGGGTAAGCTGATAGGGGTGTGGTCAGACAAATATTGGGATTAAAGGTACATTGTGGTCCTTATTCAGTGCGCGTGCACGTGTGCGAGGACAGTGCAGAGAGTGACGCCGAGCGTCGCTATACTAACAGAACTTGGTTATAGTCATAACCTAACGTTAGTCGCCATTCATTGCGTGGTGTCAGTTCATCTTGGAGAAGGACGATGTCGTTGACTTTAGAGTTCCTTCTGGTTTTACACCACTTCTGTCTCTGAAGATATTCTTTCCTCCATCTTGTCCAAAACCCGTTGGCCAAATACTGAACTCGGCGCCACCTCTTTTGTATGTACAAATCTTGTTTGATGAATTGTCCAGGTGGGGGCAGAATGATTGTAGATTTCATCGTTAGAATGTGGTTCGGGGTCAAAGGGTCAGGTCCGGATGGGTCATTCAGAAACTCAGCGGAGAGCGGCCTGCTATTGATTATGGACATGACCTCGTACAGGTACGTCCGGAGAGAGGTGCTGTCAAGCCTTTGTGAGGACTGGTCCAGAATGGTAGTCAATATGCTTCTTATCGTTATTATTTGCCTCTCCCATACACCGCCCATGTGGCTTGCCGCTGGAGGATTCATGAGAAACTCACATCCCAGAGCCTTCAGTCTTTCTTCATTCATTCCCTTCATGAGTTCTGTAAATTCTCTTCTCGCGCCAACAAAACTGGTTCCTTGATCGTGCAGTGGTTTAGGAATCGAACAAGGAACGTTCTGATTACCAGACGACCGCTCTACTTGCTGAGCCTGTTTAATGCTGTATAGTCCCTCGTAAAGCAGGAGGCAGACACAGGTGCAGTGGTTTAGGTTCATGGCCTGTGAGCTGATTTTACTCTGTTACAAAGCAACGCGTCGACAAATACAAGACATCCAGAGTGGGGTTCCCCCTTTAAGAAGATAAAATGTGATATGAATCTAGTATAGAGTGCAGACGCAGAACACAGCAAAGTCATCTTGGACAGTTCTTTTTTATTAGTGATGTCACGCGTAACATCACATAAATATACTGCTCATATAACATCAATATCATCAGAGCACATGTAAGTTATGAGTTATGAGGTAACGGTGCAGTGGTTAAAGTTAGGTTATGTAGATAACCAAGTTCTGTTAGTTATGGTGCGCTCAGCACCAGTTGCATATATCTCGCTTCAGCATATATACACTGAATAATTTCACAAATGTACCTTTAAATGCCAGCATTCATCTGGCCACACCCCCATCCGCTTACCTATATAAGCAGGGATGGTGCCACACACTCATCTCCTTCCCAACAAATTTCATCACAATGAAAAATCAAGGGCCGCAGCGGCGTCCTGGTGCTGAGCGCACCATAACTAACAGAACTTGGTTATCTACATAACCTAACGTTCTGTTCCGTTATGGCTTCGCTCAGCACCAGTTGCATAACAGGAGCTGAGCGGGAGCCATAGCTCGACAAATACACCCCGCTGAGGCCCCCCACAGCCATCAGATCAGGGAGGGCCGAGCACCCCCGACCCACCCTAATGGAGGGCACCCCCCCTATTGGTGGCTTCACGGGAGGGCAACGGACCCGACCGTGCGAAGAGGCACTCAAGCAACTCAACGCACAGGGTGAGCAGAGCGTGGCTTGACCCCACGACTACACACACGCACAACCCGCATGCCACCCGGGAACGAACGGAGGAAACAACCTCGTTACTGCCCCCAGAATCACGGGGTCAAGGGCAAACCCAACCCCGTGGCAAGGCCGTAGCAGCGGAGCGCGAAGGAAGACCCAGACCCACCAAAAGGGCTGGACTCCCTGGAATGGGGGCCCGGAGAAGTCCATGATGCCAGCATCAAGACCCCACCAGGTGGGCACGTAGTGCCCCACATCGCCAGCGTATTCAGACAAAGGCCCCTCATTAAAGCTTACTGCACCTGGTATTCCCAGGCGGTCTCCCATCCAAGTACTAACCAGGCGCGAACCTGCTTAGCTTCCGAGATCGGACGAGATCGGGCGTGTTCAGGTTGGTATGGCCGTAAGCCGAGCGGGCCCCGTCCCCCCAATAGTACACCGCCTGGCACACTGACCCTGCAGAACAGGCAGTCAGCATGGCCATAAGCACACAAAAAAGGTTAACCAACGGAAGCAGGCAGCGCACCGGGGAAAAACCAGGCAACAGGCTGTTAACCCTAGCCTGGAGACTGCGGACGAGACAGGCGCCAGAGAGGACAGCTGAACACAGCCGCCCCGGCGGAAGGGGCGTATGCTGGCGTTGTTGCATGACCAAGCCTCCATTTAAAAACCCCCACCCAGAGGGGTTGAGGCCGAGAAGGCTGACACGACTGGCAGACGTCATGAACGTGCAGGGGCACCCTCAACCGGTGAACCCGAGAGTTGACACTGCTCCAACACACCAGGGAATCAACCACCTTGGCGTTACCCAATGCGGTGGTTGTTCCTATAACCCCTCAAGAAAAAACTCCAAAACACACCTGCGGGTATACACCGGCTATACCACAGTACAAGTGTTTCAGTTTTCAAAAAAGGGTTAACCCAGGCCTACGGGTCGACGAAACATTACTTCGGACCGGGCCTGGCGGTACGGGAAGCACAGGGTCACCAGAGGAAGTCAAAAACCACCCCCACAGGCCCCTCTTCGCCATGCGTGAGAGAGGCGCGAAAAAGAATGGAGAACCAGCCCCTAAGCACACCGTACTTGGTATTCCCAGGCGGTCTCCCAACCAAGTACTAACCAGGACCAACCTGTGTAGCGGCCGAGATCCGACGAGATCGAGCGTGCACAGGATGGCATGGCCGTAAGCCATTACGACAGTGCTGAGTAAAAACGTACCCAACCAGGGTCTCCATAGCGCTTAACCCTGTGACACCCGGACCGACCTGGCATTTTTCCCCCTGAAAAAAGCCCAAGTCCCTCAGGGTACCAGAACAGCAGATCTGCATCCCCGGCGGACAACGGGTTCAACTGATCCGGACCAGCGTGACCAGAACCAGTCCCGTGCCCTAACCACGCCGACATGCCTACTCCAGGAGAAAGGGCAGATATGCGTGTCGATCTTAATATGAAAAGAAGGCGCCACCCAGACGTTCGGGCGAACCGCGCCTGGTGGCCCACCCCAAGGGCGTGAGACCCCTCTACATATGTTCAGATCCATTCCGTCATCATCCCCCAGACATGAACGAGAATCCGTCGAAAACCAACCCAGGTCGTGGGATTTGGTCGTCGGAAGAGGAAAAACCCCCATCTCAGTTGCTTTATAAAAACGCCGTTTTAACCACAAGCAACCAAGGCGCGCCAGTCAGTCGCCTGTTTACAGCAAGCTAGCACTATACGTGCGTCGGGACACACCCCCATCAATGAACAGGCTATTTAGACCTGTCATTGAATCCCCAAGGCGCCCAGGGGAACGACAAGAGGGGTGTGACACTCCCTAACTCCAACACTTTTTGAATAGAAAAGAAGGAAGCATCAACAGTATGTATCCCAGTCTACACAGCCGGGGGTAAATTTTTTTCACATTTTTACATCCCACCACCCTCCCATAGGAAGGAGACGGGGATCCCCAGAGAGACTTCCCACGCGAGCTGTACAGATTGAAAAGAATATATTGCACCTTGAGCCATGTAAAAAAATGGTTTTAGGGCTCTCCGGGGAAGAGGCACTGAACCCATACACACTCAATAATCGAATTGAACCGAATACATATACAATAGAATAGGACCCTTCTAGAGGGTCCACTCACTTTGACAATCTGAGGAGGAAGGCTCTGTACTCTGATGGAGGCTCCCTCACATGGAAGAAGGAGTCCGAACTCACAGAAGGCCCGAATAGGCGCTTGGTAAGGAGGAGCCCTGACCACCCCCCTGAAACAGATCCATCACATGGACCTGAACAGCACACGGAAGTCCTACCAACAGAGACGCGCACGGTGACGTACTCTATGGTGGGGGAATTCCTGCGGTGCACACGCCCAATATACCAAGCCGTGGGACCAGGAAACTCCCTCCCCCCCCCCCCCCCCCGTAACGTGCCGAACCGCCACGTGACGGGAACCTTGAGTTTTCAAGTTCAAGTTTCTTTAATAGTTGTCATACAGAAGTACAGAATACTTTTGTACAAAATGCTTTTTACTGTTGCGCTCCAGAGACTGTGCAAGACAAGATAAGTATGAAATAAAATAACATAGTAAAATTAGAAGTAAAAATGAGGTCACAGTGTTCAGTTTAGACATATGTACAATGTTCGATGCAGAATAGACGTAGTTACCATACAATATACAATACTGTGCAGTGTACTAATATACAATACTATATAGTGCAAGGCAGAAATGGAGAAATGGGACGAGGTGCAATTTAGGTACAATTCACAGTAGGTGTACGAGTTGTAGTGCAAATCCTTTATCAATAAATATAAAGTGTAAGTGTGTTTGTGTGATCTAAAGTGTGGAGAGTGGGTGCTGCAGTGTGTTGTTTGTTTGAGTGAGTGTGTGCGTGTGGGTGTGTGTGCTGTGTGCATTTGATGGTTGTTGCATAGTGATTATTGTTCGTTTAGCAGCCTGATGGCCTGGGGATAGAAGCTTCTTCTGAGTCTTTCTGTGCTCGCCTTAAGACTCCGGTATCGCTTGCCTGACCGCAGCAGTTCAAAGAGGCAGTTGTTCGGGTGGCTCGAGTCCTTAATAATTCTCTTAGCCTTCCCCTTGCACCGCTTGTTGTAAATGTTCTGGAGGGTGGGAAGCCCCCCTCCAATTGTGCGTTCAGCTGAACGTGTCACTCTTTGTAGTCTGCTACGGTCTTGTGCAGTGCTATTCCCAAACCAGGAGGTGATGTTGCCGGTCAGGATGCTCTCTATTGTACATGAGTAGAAGTTCCTAAGGATCTTCTGACTGACTTGGAACTTCCTTAGGCGCCTGAGGAAGTAGAGGCGTTGTCGTGCCTTCTTCACAACACTGTCAATGTGTGTGGTCCATGTCAAGTCCTCGGATATGTGGGCTCCGAGGTACTTGAAACTGTTCACTCTCTCAACCGGTGCCCCGTCGATGCTGAGGGGGCTGTAGTCCTTGACCCCCGACCTCCTGAAGTCCACAATCATCTCTTTTGTTTTGCTGACGTTCAGGGAGAGGCAGTTCTCCTGACACCACTGTGACAGGTTCTCTACCTCTTCCAGGTAGGCCCTTTCGTCGTTGGCAGAGATCAGGCCCACCACTACTGTGTCATCAGCAAATTTGATGATGGTGTTGTTGTTCCGCTGTGCTACGCAGTCATGTGTGTACAGGGAGTAGAGGAGGGGGCTCAGAACACAGCACTGGGGGGCCCCTATGTTGAGCGTGATGGATGAGGAGGTGCAGTTGCCGGCTCTTACCACCTGGGGTCTGCCCGTCAGGAAGTCCAAGACCCACTGGCAGAGGTCATAGTTCAAGCCCAGGTCCCTGAGCTTGGCTATGAGTTTGGAGGGGACTATGGTATTGAATGCTGAGCTGTAGTCGATGAACAGCATTCTCACATAGTTCCCCTGCCTCTTGTCCAGGTGTGATGCTGCTGTGTGCAGCACATGGGCTATGGCGTCCTTTGTGGACCTGTTGGGGCGATATGCAAATTGCAGAGGGTCCAGGTTGATGGGGAGGGAGGAACAGATGTAGCCCTTCACTAGCTTCTCAAAGCACTTCATGGCTATGGAGGTGAGGGCTACAGGGCGGTAGTCGTTGAGGCAAGCGGGCGTAGATTTTTTGGGTACAGGGATGATGGTGGACTTCTTCAGACAGGTGGGGATGACAGCCTGTTCCAAGGACAGGTTGAAGATGTCAGTGAATACCGGGGCCAGTTGGTCGGCACAGACTTTTAGGACGCGGCCGGGGATGCCGTCCGGTCCTGCTGCCTTCCTGATATTCACTTTTTTAAAGATCCGTCTCACCTCATGCTCTGTTACCCTGAACACTGAGTCTCCATCAGCAGACCCCCCCCCCCCCCCATTGCCGTGGTTTGTAGGCTGGTGTTGTTATTCACAGCCTCAAACCTCGCATAGAAGGAATTGAGATCATTTGCTAAGGAGATGTCACTGTTCAGTTTGAGGGGGGTGCCTTTGTAGTCTGTCATTGTTCTGAGGCCCTGCCACATGCCTCTAGAGTCAGCCTGTTCAAACTGAAGTTCAACTTTATCCCTGTAACGCCGTTTTGCCTCTATTACTGCTCTCCTGACGTTGTATCTTGCCATCTTGTGTTCTTCCATGTTGCCTGTCACCAGCCCGGTGTTGTATGCTGATGTGCGCACTTTCAGAGCCTCACGGACGGATTTGTCTACCCAGGGCTTTTGATTTGGGTAGATTTTAATTTTGGTGGAGGGGATTGTTTCTTCTATCAGAGTACAGACATAGTCAATCACCGTTTCGGTGTATTCGTTAATATTGGCTGTGTTATCACGGAATACACTCCAGTCTGTGCATCCAAGTGCAGCTTGGAGTGACTCCTCTGACGTCACGGCCCAACGCTTAACCTCTCGCGAGACCACCGGCGTTCGCTTGAGACTTTGTTTGTACTTTGGCAAAAGAAATATGGCGGCGTGATCGCTTTTACCGAATTGACTAAGAGCCTGTGACTTGTACCCATTCTTAAATTGCGAGTATACATGGTCTAATATGTTCTCGCCTCTGGTGGGACAGGTCACATGCTGATAGAAATTCGGCAACACCTTTTTAAGACGCGCGCTGTTGAAATCACCCAGAACCAAAATGGCAGCGTCAACATTAGCTGTCTGGAGTTTGTTTACCTCGTCGTGAAGTTTTGAAAGTGAGGATGAGGATGATGGACGTTAACTCTCTTGGGAGGAAGAAGGGTCGACATTTTATCGTGATAAACTCCAGGTCTGGGGAGCAGTGGTTAGACATGTCTTCCGTCGTCTAGGAGACTGAACAAAGGACCCTAGCCTGGGCCCGGTTTCCATAAACATTGTCAATTAGTCCCCATAGCACTAACAGACAAGTGGAGCCTGCCAGCAAAACACTACTCACCCAACCTGGAACGCACCGCCTCTCACAACAGCGGCGCGCCACTACAGTCCCTGCACCGCCGGAGGGTTTCACTCCGTCCAGCCGCATCCAAGAAGACTGTAGCTGGGAGGTATGTAGCGGCGTGAACCCCCAATACGAAACCGGTGGAGTTTGTGGAATGATCACCATCTTCCAGACACTCCAGTACGAAGACAATATCGCCGTATTTTCTCGTTTTAAAATAGTGAGAGAGAAAATAAAGATATGATGTCAACGTATTCTCCTTATTCTTCCTTTCCTTAGAGCAATATTTTTCTCCACGTCAAGTGGGCATATAGCAACACGTTGCTTGTGATGAAATTTGAGAAGGAGATGAGTGTGTGGCACCATCCCTGCTTATATAGGTAAGCGGATGGGGGTGTGGCCAGATGAATGCTGGCATTTAAAGGTACATTTGTGAAATTATTCAGTGTATATATGCTGAAGCGAGATATATGCAACTGGTGCTGAGCGAAGCCATAACGGAACAGAACTGGTACATCTCAGACAGACAGATCAGTGGTTAACTGGTACATCTCAGACAGACAGATCAGTGGTTAACTGGTACATCTCAGACAGACAGATCAGTGGTTAACTGGTACATCTCAGACAGACAGATCAGTGGTTAACTGGTACATCTCAGACAGACAGATCAGTGGTTAACTGGTACATCTCAGACAGACAGATCAGTGGTTAACTGGTACATCTCAGACAGACAGATCAGTGGTTAACTGGTACATCTCAGACAGACAGATCAGTGGTTAACTGGTACATCTCAGACAGACAGATCAGTGGTTAACTGGTACATCTCAGACAGACAGATCAGTGGTTAACTGGTACATCTCAGACAGACAGATCAGTTGTTAACTGGTACATCTCAGACAGACAGATCAGTGGTTAACTGGTACATCTCAGACAGACAACATTCAGATCAGTGGTTAACTGGTACATCTCAGACAGACAACATTCAGATCAGTGGTTAGGTGGTACATCTCAGACAGACACCATTCAGATCAGTGGTTAACTGGTACATCTCAGACAGACAACATTCAGATCAGTGGTTAGGTGGTACATCTCAGACAGACACCATTCAGATCAGTGGTTAACTGGTACATCTCAGAGACACAGTAGTGAGATGCTCCACCAGAGAGACACAGTAGTGAGATGCAAGGATGCAGGCTGTGGTTGTGGTGAGAAGAGAGGGAGGATAAACAGTCTGATTAGACTGTCCCAGAGAAGGGAAGGGTAGTGTCTCTAGATTCTATAGCCGAAAAGGACGTCTGCAGGGACGGAGGTAGGAGGGATGGAGAGAGATAGAGAGGGGGCAGGAGAGATGAGAGAGAGAGGGCAGGAGAGATGAGAGAGAGAGAGGGCAGGAGAGATGAGAGAGAGAGAGGGCAGGAGAGATGAGAGAGAGAGGGTAGGAGAGATGAGAGAGAGAGAGGGCAGGAGAGATGAGAGAGAGAGGGTAGGAGAGATGAGAGAGAGAGAGGGCAGGAGAGATGAGAGAGAGGGTAGGAGAGATGAGAGAGAGAGGGTAGGAGGGATGGAGAGAGAGGGTAGGAGGGATGGAGAGGGAAAGAGAGTATGGAGACGCTCTATACCAGGGGTGGGCAATTATTTTTCCCAGGGGGCCGAATGAGCAACTGAAAATATGTTGGGGGGCCGGGCCAAAATTCCAAACTCAATTATGCATAATATACATTTTATTTCTATATAAAAAGCAGTAAATTGCATTGTTTTGACCCCTGGTAAGAGTGTATGTTATTATTTGGCAATTAAAAGGTGAGGTTAGCTTTCAAAAATATCATTTATTCAAATAGAATTTATTTCCAAAATGATAAACAAAATGTGAAACATTAATAACAAAGGGCATTTTGAGTTTCATATACTATTGAAACAAGGATTTTCTTAGCTTTCTAAAGACATCACATCATCTTATAGCAAAAATAAACAAGACATGTCACTGAACTGTGTAAAGAAAAGTGTCCCAGTTTTGTAGCCTTTTTTACTTTACATGCCTATATTAAACATTTAATGTTTTCAGAACTGTGCAAAAAAAAGAAAAAAAAACATCAAGTGTCCCATTTCACTTGTTATATTTCCACATTTTAGTGTTCTTCAGTTCTTTTTTTTTCATTCAGTGTGAGAAATCCAGTCTCTGTTGAGCTTTAACAAGTCCATCAAAGTCAGGTTGCATGTCTGAGGTGGAGATGCGAAGCACAGCTGCCAGATGTTCATCAGTGAGAGAGGATCTGTACCTGGACTTGGTAAACGTCATGACTGAGAATGTCTGTTCACATATGTAGGTGGATCCAAAGAGAACCAACATCTTCTGAGCATGTCTCCTAAGCGTATATTGTGCGTGTGAACATTGACATGAAAAGAAAAAATTTAAAAAAAAAGAAAAAATTAAAAAAAAATGTTTTTTTTATTTTATTTTATTATCATGTAATCTTTCGCGGGCCGGTCAGAATCATACGGCCCGCGGGCCGTACAATGCCCAGGTCTGCTCTATACAGACAGGTGGTTAGGGGTTTTATTCCCTGTGTAGCTCAATGGATAGAGCAAGGCACCAATACTACCAGGGTTAGGAGTTTCATTCCCACTGGAGACACCAGACCAATAGCATAATAGGCCGATGCAAGTAATGTGGAGGGTGTAGACTACCGTACTGTCGGTCTGTGGAGGGTGTAGACTACCCTACTGTTGGTCTGGGGAGGGTGTAGACTACCCTACTGTCGGTCTGGGGAGGTGTAGACTACCCTACTGTTGGTCTGGGGAGGGTGTAGACTACCCTACTGTCTGTCTGGGGAGGGTGTAGACTACCCTACTGTCAGTCTGTGGAGGGTGTAGAGACTACCCTACTGTCGGTCTGTGGAGGGTGTAGACTACCCTACTGTCGGTCTGTGGAGGGTGTAGACTACCCTACTGTCGGTCTGTGGAGGGTGTAGACTACCCTACTGTCGGTCTGTGGAGGGTGTAGACTACCGTACTGTCAGTCTGTGGAGGGTGTAGACTACCCTACTACCAGTCTGTGGAGGGTGTAGACTACCCTACTGTCGGCCTGTGGAGGGTGTAGACTACCCTACTACCAGTCTGTGGAGGGTGTAGACTACCCTACTACCAGTCTGTGGAGGGTGTAGACTACCCTACTGTCAGTCTGTGGAGGGTGTAGACTACCCTACTGTCAGTCTGTGGAGGGTGTAGACTACCCTACTACCAGTCTGTGGAGGGTGTAGACTACCCTACTGTCAGTCTGTGGAGGGCGTAGACTACCCTACTGTCGGTCTGGGGAGGGTGTAGACTACCCTACTGTCGGTCTGTGGAGGGTGTAGATGAAGTATCAAGGGGTCTATGGTTCTGATATACAGAACCAGCTAAGCTACCCTGCGTTGTGATTTGTCCGTTACTAATTCCCTTGTACTTTCAAAAGACCAAGAAAGTGGCCTTGTTCGACGGCAGCTATGCAGGAGAATGAAGAGGAGAAGTTGTATCAGCATCTGTTTTTAATTCAAAGTAACAAGTGAATAACAAAAGGTTCTGGTTCAATTACAATGCTATAGTATTGATATACGAGACCCTATGCCGTCTGTAACTAGACTAAGAAAGTAGATTAAAGAATGGTAGTTGTTGATTGTCTTTGTTCTCTGCTGACAACAAAGAAAGTATTTTCTCCCTCCAAAAAGCTTCTTCTCCGTGTTCCTCTGCTTGCTGTCCTCTCTGTGAATGGGGAGGTGTCTTCTGTGTCGGTTCCGTTCTTGTGTCCTTCTACCTCCCCATTTTATCCATGAGCGAGAAACCCTGGGCGTGACGTCACCAAGTGATCTCACGCATAGGATTTCACCCAATCGCAAGCATTCACAGTGGGTATTTGAAAAGGAGGTGGCCCTTAAGCAGACCAACTTACTTAGGCCTTTTTTAAGTCAGAGAGTTGAATTGCCTAAACTAAACTTAATACCTTTTAGTATTTAAGCTTCAAGATATATCTAATTGATTTGAGATTGATTTTCTGAACACCGACATATTACTTTTAACTAATAGAATCGTTATATGAGATGAGAATCACCGTCTGTTACCATCAAGCCCAGTTTCATAAAAGGCTTGATTGTAACCTCGATGATTTTCTGTCATAAACACAGCATTTTCATATCATTCTGTTCAGCATTATCAGTCCAACATAATAGTAATCTTTACAGGTATTTCACATTGATGGTAAATATATTAAAACACAGTTGAACGTAGATCTAAATTACTCAAAATAGTTCATCCTTGGCCCCTCTTCTCTCTACTCACTGTGTCACAAGACTCAGCTATATAACAACTTCATGATGTGCCCCGCTCTATTGTTCTAACTTTTAGCCAACACCCATTGTAAACAGTTTCTGTTTTACCACCCTGTAACTAAATCCTCCTGGTTGCAGCTGCTTGAAGGAAACCTGTTCTTTTGCCGTTCTTCAGTAGATAACAGAAGAATGTGACTTCTCCCTCTATTGTCTTCAGCTGTTGCCAATACTTATATATAAATTTACTCAGTGGATAACAGAAGAATGTGACTTCTCCCCCACTGTCCCAACTGCTGACAACACTTTTGACTGTTTCTATAAGACTAGACACATGATCCATTAATTTTGCACATGACTTAATGATTAGTTACTAAGTTCCTTAACCTAGAAACAGACATCCTTTTCTCTTATCTGATTTTCCAGTACATTTTAGGATTTATGGTTATCAAATAATACTACATAGACTACCCTACTGTCAGTCTGTTGAGGGTGTAGACTACCCTACTGTCGGTCTGTGGAGGGTGTAGACTACCCTACTGTCAGTCTGGGGAGGGTGTAGACTTCCCTACTGTCGGTCTGCGACGGCGCCAGAGAATTGGCCTCGCGGGAGCTTTGGAGGGGCTGGATTGTTTATAGCAGGGGCTAATGAATTTTAATGCAACAAACAAAATACCGGCTAATATGGCTAGGGGTCGGCTATTAGGTTTGGCCACGGGCCATATTTTCCACAAGCCGTTTCTTGGCGGGCCAGGATAAAAAACAATGGCTAATTTAATATACTGATATTGAAAAAAAATAAAAACGTTTTTCTCTGGTCTGCATCCCCTTAACAATTGTGTGTATTGCGCCGTACTGTATTGTACCCGTTCTGCAATCTGTTTTTCATTAATTCATTCATGAACAGCAGATCAGCTGTTGCAGTCAGATCACCGCGGCGGGTGACGAACAGATCAGAATGCATGCAAACACGACTCACCCTACCTTGTTTGTTGTTAAGTCCTCCAAAATCCCTGCTAATGTTTGAAACATGTCACATATCCACTCGCCGTCCTCCAATTCCAGATTGGCGTTGAATGCAGCAGCTACTTTATCTGCCAACTTGCCTCGTTGTTGTTGTTGTTGTTGTTGTCGCCACATATTATGCAGAGAGGACGTCGGCTCGGCACGCAAGAATCACCGACCTGTTGCGATAAACCCGTATTTTATGTATGGCTCCTGTTTATTAAAAGAAGCGTTATATTTCCCCGAATCGTTCTTATTTATATCCAAAGATGTTTGTTTTGTTTTTTGAACTCGCACGCATCTCGAACGCGGAAGTGAAAGTGCGTTAGGGACTATTGGTGTAGTCCCGGTGGGACTATTCCATTGGTTCTCCCAGTCCACGTGACCATTTCTAGCATTTCAATTGGCTATAGTGACAGACATGCTTTTGATGACGTCCGGTAGATAGATACAGCTTCACAATAAAAGAGGTGGAGATACTCATCACGCAAACCCACGATAATGTTGCCGTCTCTCTGCCAAATTTCTCAGTTCTTCGCTAAAATACATTCGTAATGTATTTTATATATAAATAAAATAAAAAACATAACTGGGAGGGGGGGCTTAGAGGGGGCTAAGCCTTTTTCAGAGGGGGCTTAAGACCCTGCTAGCTCCTCCCCCCCGCCGCCCCTGTGTAGACTACCCTACTGTCGGTCTGTGGAGGGTGTAGACTACCACCTGCCTCCTCTGATACAGTCGCCAGCCGTTTCTCTTCACCTGACAGCGAGGAGTTTCACTGGGAGCGAGTGACACGTGGAGGTTAACTATCTCCCGGATCCTCCCGACAGGACAGGCTCCTTGTGGCATAGATCAGTTTATAATACATAGTTGATATGGTTGCAAATACCAGAATTGTTTTGTATTTGATAGAACATACCAAACTTCAGTCTTGTCATGTGTCAACCCTTACTGTGTGTGTGTGTGTGTGTGTGATCCTCTCATCTGAGCACTCTCAGAAGAGAGAGAGAGAGAGAGAAAGAGTGAGAGAGGATCAGAACGACATGTCTGTTTCCTGGCTTAGAGCTCCATCGTGTGGCCTTTCAGTGAATTACAGTCACAGTAGATTCTACCAGATTGGTTCTAGTCCTGTTGAGCTAAACACAGAGATGAGAGGAAGATCACTACCTTCTATTTATCCTCATGCGAAATGTTTATTGTTTTACTTTATTTAACCAGGAAGGTCAATTAACACTATCAGTGCCTACCTTGTTTACCTTTTTACCCCGTTGAATGCCATCATCCACTTCAATGTTAGCATTAAAAACGCCTAATCTATGTTTTAAATGATGGCTATGTGTCTTGTTTTTTTATCTGTTCATTTTCGTTTTATAGCATTTTGAAAAGCCCTAGTTTTCAAGGAAAATATAAAGATTCCGTGATAAAAGGCATTTACTGGAATATTCTAGAATACACAAAAACGTTGTAATTTTTCGGCCTATTTATGAATAGTTTTCAAATAAACGCTAGATTATCGATAGTATATGTGTACTTATGCACGCTATAGACGCAGGCTGAAATATCGATTATCTTATTTCCTCATCAGCGATCACAGCCACACAGCATACACACATACACACAGCATAGGGCAAATGCTTATAAATATCTCTGTGAAAACAGGTCTGATTATCCTAAGACTGGTAAAATAGATTCCTTACCTGAGATCAGATGTTATCCAAAAAGATTATTCCAATTCCTGATTGCCATTCCAAATATCGATCACGCTTATTGATT
This sequence comes from Notolepis coatsorum, assembly GCF_963971535.1. Classification (NCBI taxonomy): domain Eukaryota; kingdom Metazoa; phylum Chordata; class Actinopteri; order Aulopiformes; family Paralepididae; genus Notolepis; species Notolepis coatsorum. The sequence goes on along the minus strand of NC_140173.1, from coordinate 30,635,872 downwards.
GATTATTGGCTGCTGTAAATATATATATTCCACGTTGTTTTCCGTCTCGCGATCAGATCCCTCTTGATCAGACAGCTCGCCAGCACAATGGAGCCAGTTGGCTCCACCTCTAAAGATGGTAGGCACTTCGGAGGTCCAGCTTGGTGAAGAACGAGGCCTGGGTCAGTGGCTCGAAGGTGGAGCTCATGAGAGGTAGGGGGTATTTGTTCTTGATGGTGATTTCGTTGAGCTGACGATAGTCGATGCAGGGTCGCAGGTCCCCATCCTTCTTGCCAACAAAGAAGAACCCGGCCGCCACCGGGGAGGAGGAAGGCCGAATGAGTCCTGCTTCCAATGACTCAGAGATGTAGAGATCCATCGCCTTCTTCTCTGGGACAGTCAGACTGTAGAGGCGGCTGCCGGGAAGGGGAGCCCCTTGGCGGAGGTCGATGGCGCAGTCATAGGGGCGGTGAGGTGGAAGGGCCTGAGCCCTGGTCTTACTGAATACCTCCATGAGGTCGTGGTACTCGGGAGGAATGGACGAGGGGTCTGGGGGCAACTCACCAGCCGGCCTCCGGGGCGGGGGACAGGACGCCGCCTGCAGACAGCGGGCGTGACAGGAGGAGCTCCAGCCCCTGATGGTACCGGAGGACCAGGCGATGTGGGGCTCGTGCAGCGCGAGCCAGGGCCTACCCAGGACCACCGGGACAAGGGGGGATTGGGTAATGAGGAACTGGATTCTCTCGACGTGGTTCCCAGCGATGGTCAGCACGACTGGGCCGGTGCGTTGAGAGATGTCGGCCAGGCGGTGTTGGTCCAACGAAAAGATCTCCAAGGGCCTCACAAGGTCCTCAAGAGGTATGTTGGCTCGGGTGGCAAACTCGAAGTCGAGGAAGTTCTCGTCCGCCCCAGAGTCGATGAGGGCCTCCACCGTGGCACGTTGGTCCCCCCAGGCCAGGGTGACGCTCATCAGATGGTCAGGTGGTGCGCGGCGCTGGGAATGGGAAAAACGGCTCACCAGGATCTCCCGGGGTCTCGGTGAGCCTGATCTTTTGGCCGGGTAGGGCAGTCGGCGATACGGTGTCCCGCACCTCCGCAGTAGAGGCAGAGACCGGACCTGAGCCTTGCCTCACGCTCCGCCTGGCTCAGATAAGAGCGTCCCAGCTGCATGGGTTCCTCCTCGCGAACCGGACGGGGAAGCCTGTTACCACCAGTAGTGTTGGGGACGGGGCGTCCAGGAGTCCGGGGTGCTTCAGGAGGTAACAGTCGGGTCCTCTCGCGCCTTCTCTCCAGGAGGCGTCCGTCAATACGGATGACAAGGCTAAACAGCTCCTCGAGGGAGTCGGGCAACTCCCGGGTAGCGAGCTGGTCCCGGACTGCGTCACTGAGCCCCCTCAAGAAGGTTAGGCGAAGAGCAGGTTCGTTCCATCCACTCTCCACCGCCGCCAGTCGAAACTCCATGACATAGTCCGTCACCCTGCCGCTCCCCTGTCGGAAGGTCCCCAACCGGGCTCCAGGGTCCAGACCTCGGGCTGGATGGTGGAACACTCTGCGGAGCTCCGCCACGAAGTCTGGGTAGGAAAACAAAAAATCTGCTTCCATTGCCCAGGAGGAAGTGACCCACTGGGCAGCATGGCCTGAAAGTAGGTTTGTTATATAAGCCACTTGGGACCCATGAGCAGAAAAACGGCTTGGTTGATGACGGAAAACCAACTCACATTGCATGATGAATGTGGCACACTCCTCGGGATTACCGTCGAACAGCCGTGGGACGGAGAGACGGGGCTCCCGAGATGCGAGATCTGCTGGGGCTGCGGGGAATGTTCCTGAAGGGTGTGAGAGATTAAAGGTATTAACGGTGTCGCCCAGCGAGTGAAGCTGAGCGAGAATCTCGGACTGTTGTCCCGCCATAGCGGCCATTGAACCCTGCATAGGCAGGACCTGATCCCTGAGGTTCTGCACCGCAGCCGCAGCCCGCTCTAATTGGAGACCGTGATCCCTGGTCAACTCGACTTGAATTGCAAGTGCGGTTCTGACCCTCTCTGTGTCGGCTGGGGTCGTCATATTGGTTGGATCGTAATGTTATGGTTTGATACCGACCCCAAACGCACGACACAAGAGAGTAGGAATTCAGAGTTGCCAAATACGAGGGCTTGTTTATTTGATACTAAATATAAAGAGTACAGGAAAGGCAAGTCAACAAGACAGGTACATAGGACGAGGGGCAAAGTTCTGCTGCTCTGCAGCTTCTCCCGTGATGGTAGTCTTGGGGATAGCAGGTGTTGACGTCAGAACCGCTCTGTAGAATTCTCTCGGCAGAATCTCAGATGTGTTGCGAGACCGAGAGAGGGAGAGAGGGAACGAGTCAACACAGTGCAGCTTGAACGAGCAGGAGAACAGGGTGAACAATTCTTCGTGTAATTTAAACACAGTGAGCACAATTCCAAAACAGCCCAAGTGAATCTCTTCGTGTAATACACACAGTGAGCAAACTCCAAACACAGTCCCAGTGAATATCTTCGTGTAATGTACACACTGTAACTGAGGGGTACAATTCCCTGACTGTATTGTTAGATATGGTATTTAATACCACTACCTCTTGTACTTTAACTTCTGGCCATCCAGTACATGATATAAATATGATGAACACTTTCCCACCTGATGAAACGAAGTCCACACAAATGTACATGTTACATCCCAATGTATATATTCCCCAGTGTGTGTCTCCATGTGTGTGTGTTCTCCATTTTGTTTGTTTCCTCCCTCCAGCCATTGTTCCCTTCACCATTGGTCAATTCTTCCATTATTGCAATACAGCACCGATTGGTGGATGGCTTCAGACTCCAACACTCAATCCACACCACCCAATCATGGATCACCCCACACCTGTTAAAACATGGCTTCTCACTTCAGTCTTTCTCTCTCTCTGGCATGAGGCTAGGCATGTTGTGTTGTTGGTAAACCTGTAACTTTGACAGTATTGCATTTCGTTTATTGCCTTTGGTGCTTAGTAGTAATTTCCTTGTGTGTGTATGGCCACAGAGAGAGCATTGTCAGCCATAGTTTGTTTTTGTATATATTCTGCTTTTGTTTCTGTATAATTAATGTGTTTTTCTCTCTTTCTCAGGAAGCACAGATGGGGTGAGCTGCCATTTCCTTTGGACATTGTTTTCTCCTGTTTTGGTTAGGTAAGAGTAGTTTAGGTAATGTAATCTCTTTTACCATAGATTAGATTGTGTTTATTTGGAGTATAGTGGTGTTTGTTTGTTGTTTTGGCCTGGGCTCACCCCTGAGCTACATGTGCTTCCTTTGCCTCTATTCAATAAATATCATTGTTGTTTACAAACCTGGTCCATCTTTTCTGTCAACCAACTGTTATGTTACAGCCCTTTACCCTTAGACTCACAGGGGTCGTAACAGTACAAATCGAATATTTAATATAGCAAAAGGTATATACAACGTTCACTTGTTTACACTTATGATTTGAAATATGCACTTGTATGGCAAATGAGTATTCGTAGGTAAATCAACATTGAATGTCCAATCTCTGGTTACGCAGGGAGTAAGTATACAACCTGTTTCTTTAGGAAACTATAGCGATGGTACTTAAATGATTATAGCTGGATACACTAAGGGGGGGGGGGGTCCCGCTGGTTGTAAGACAGTAGGAGGGGGGGGTTAGAGAAGCCGCTGGCGGTATCCCATCTGGCCGACGATTTCTTGGGAGAATTCAAAGTCTTGAACACGGTGCCCACAGAACCTCGGTCCGCAGACGAATACAGCTGGACCCTCTGGTGGACGGTAGCTGCCGGTCCACAACGGAGAGACGTGAGGCGACCTCACTGGTGTAGAGCGCCGTCTCACCTGGAGTCCTCTCCGGGGGGTAGTTCCAACACTCCGCAGTGTTGGCCGTTATCCATGGAATAATCAAAGCACCCAAAGCATAATCCAAGCCGTGGAAGGCTCGCCGTCGTCCAGGTAGAGTAATCCAATATACAGGTCCAGTCGCCCTGGCCCGGAGCTCCTCGGATGCAAGCACCACTAGTGGTCTGCCCAGCCTGGTTAAGCGTCCAGATAACGTCAGGAACGATGGGGGTACTGATAACTTTATAACTCTAACCGAACGATGCACCATACATAAATAGACTATTATTAGCTTAATAGAATACGTCCAACTCGACGGTATAGTGCCAAACTATGACTATTCAACTATTAATCCACACGATATCTCAATGCCTATTCTGAGGCCAAGTAGGCCTTACTACACCACACGTGCGTCGTGGGTGAGGCTTCGCGTCTGTTACTCTGTTGGAGGGTAAAGAACTGGACTAAAAGAAAGTTCTACTTTACTTGCGCCATATATATATGCGCTATGAACAAATAGTACCATTCGTATTTCGCCAGACGTATTCCTACGCGGAACCGGGGCTTGCCACGACATGTTGGGCGGCACGATTGAACTTGAACCTAGGGGTATGGCTGATGGCGCCAGGTTCTCGTCCAATGGTGGAATGAAACTATTATGGGCTGTTTAGTAGACTAAAGGGATATTCAGTGCATATTGTACAAGGAATATACAGGGGATATCAAACGATATACAAATACTATTTAAATATATATATATAAATAAATATATATATTCGGTTTAATCTGATCCTTCACAACACACACCGTTAGCAAAAATCCAAACACAGTCCCAGTGAATATCTTCGTGTAATATACACACAGTTAGTGAAGTCCAAAACAATCCAATAGTGAAATAATATCTTCGGTGTGAGCAACACACAGAGGGAGATGGAAGGTCCCAAAAATATTATCCCATAAGGGAACAAGCAAAAATAGAAAAGCTGGGTGAGTGACTGTCTGACAAAAGGTGGTAGTCTTCAGTGTAATAGTTACACACGAAAAACGGAATAGATCAAGACAGTCAATAAAAACTCACCCAGACGTAATGCGTAATGGTGCTGGAACAAACAGCGGAGCGAGGGCGCGCCACGGGAACAGGTGTCCAAGGGAAGGCTTCTTGGAAATTCCTGGAGATAGCACAAGGAGCAAAAAGCAGCAGCAGCAGCAACACGGGGAAATGCAACCAGAGAAAAATCAAGACGATCCAACAAACTTAGAGTGGAGAAACGGGGTATAAATAATAGGGGATCGATTGATTGAAAAGCAGTGACAGCTGGGGAATGTGATTGAAAAGCGCGCGGTCCTGAGAGAACCAATCAGCGACGTCTCTGATGACGTCACTGGGGAGAAGCGTGTGAATGAGGGAATTGAAAATATTAACAGAAAAACAAATGAAAACAGAGCGAGGGTGGTTAAAGGAACAGAACGAGTGAGAGAGCAAGGACAGAAACCTCACAAAAATATGCTGATACTGACGTTAAGTACAACGAACGCACAGTTCAGGATGTCTTTCTTCACACTGTGTACCAAGGTCTAGGACACAAACATGATGACATTCATAGGGAACTTAAACCCTTACTTGAAGACAGAGTACCTGATGAGGCCATTCTCAGACAGATGAAAAAGGTAATGAGCGATGAGAGTGAAAGACAGCAACGGTTAGGGCCTACCAACCACAATAGACCCCCCCATGTACATAGCGCAGATGCTGAGGTGAAGGGAGCACAGTGTCCCCCCCCCTCCCGCATTAGGGAAGAAAATACAGGAAAGAAACTTAAAGTAGACCCGATCCAACAGTTAACAGAGAAAGTAGAGAAACTTACCAATCTAGTTGAGCTCCTGCAACAGCAGCCACTGGTCAGAACAGGGAGGATAAATAGGCAGAGAGACAGGCCATATGGCTGTAGCAAATGTGTAGAACAGAATTTACCTAACTGCCCCCACTGTTTCCATTGTGGTGACGAAGGCCACAGAGCGTTAGGTTGCCTAAAGAGACCACCACGTCAGGGAAACTGGGATTGGTCCCTGCAGGGGGACAAACATTGACTGGTTCCCCTTTACTGTCCCAAACTGACACCCGTCTTACAGTACTTGTGAGCCTGAGAAGGAAAGAGTAAAAGAGGAGAAGACTGCACCTAGAACAAGAACCAAGGTGGTAAATCAGATACAGAAGCACACAGACACCCTTGATTTACCGTACACCAAGAGTGAATGCCTCGGCAAGCTCGTAGGGAGAAGAGCTCTCACCCATTGTAACATAAACGGTTTAGCAGTCCAAGCCCTGCTTGTTACAGGGGCCCAAGTAAGCATGATTGACAGTGCTTGGAAGAACAGATACTTACCTGACATGCCAGTCAGACCCCTTAGCGAAATAATTGAATAAGAAGAGGAGTTGAAAGTATATGCGGTAACCGGTGAGGTCCTCCCATTTGATGGCTGGGTGGCCCTTACAGTGAACTTAAAGGGGAATGAAGATCCTAACCTGTCAATCACTGTGCCTTTCCTTGTAAGCAGCCTTGTTCTTGAGAGACCCCTACTGGGTGTTAATGTGCTGGAAGTGATGATACAGGAACAACCTGGAAGACTGATCCCAACTCTCACCAGCCTGCTCTGTAACGCCATGGTGATACCAGCCGAGAAGGCAGAACTCCTGGTGAACTATATTCAGACTGACAGACCCCATGTGCAAGTTGGTCGCCTATGAACAGGTAAACAAGACACTGTCATCCCCGCAGGTCAAGTGGCCTGGGTCAGGTGCCAAGTCCCACCCCACGTGGAACTGTCTGACCCCACCTTCCTGTTGAACCAGATGATAACAGTTTACAGCTGGCGGAACTGGATGTTGGAGAAGGCCTGCTGCAGGTGCAAAACCCATATGTCACCGTGCCTGTGGGAAACAACACAAAGCATACCGTCACTCTCCCCAGGAAGACAGCTCTGGTCAGCATCCATTGTGTTGGGAAAGTCATCACAACAGACTCCCCGGAGAACCCCCGACCGCTAGCGACCGTCAGCAGCGCCGTCACCACCCCCGTCATCACTGACCCGTCTCCATGGCAAACCCCCATCCCAACCTACTCACCTGAAATCTCCCAGCCCACGGTGCCTCCCAACCGTGCTGCTACAACGTCAGCTGTTCCCAGCTCCATCCCATTCCAACCCCCCGTCGATCTCAATCACCTCGATGACGAACAACAGACAATCGTCAACAGGATGCTTTGGACCTGAGTGGGATAGTGTGATCCTTCCACACGCTACGCCCTCTCAATGAGAATCCGCGCTGCCAGGTGAAAAGAAGCGGTTGATTGGCTGGACGTGGGGGGTAAGTGCGCAGCGACCAGGAAGGGGATTGGGAATTGGCATAACGACTAACATTGGGATGGGAGAAAATCGGAGGAAAATGGAGGGGGAAAAAAGATCAATAAAGAAAAAAGAAAAAAAAAGAAAGAAGGACGGCAGCCTACGGCTATGCATCGACTACCGCCTCCTGAACAAAAAGACTGTCCTCGATCGTCACCCATTACCTAGAATACAAGACCTGACTGACACGGTGAGCTATCTGCTACAGAAGAGGGACGACGGCTGGCTTCACGTCGCCTTCGTCATGGCGAAGGTGAGAGTGGCACCGCTCAAGCCTCTTACTGTCCCGCGCATGGAACTATCAGCCGCTACATTGGCAGCGCGCATGGACCGGACCTTGAGATCCGAGCTGGAGCTCCCCCTCCACCCATCCATTTTCTGGTCCGACAGCACCAACAGAACCAGTAGGTTTCGCACCTTCGTAGCGAATCGAGTGGAGACCATCTTGAAGCTGTCAGAAGTAGGACAGTGGCGGTACGTAAATACTGAAACCAATCCTGCGGAATCATTCCTGCGCAACGAGACTTGGATACAGGGGCCGGAATTCCTCATGAAGCCCGAAGAGGAATGGCCTCGTAACCCCGAAACCCAGGAGGACCTAACCACGGAGGATCCAGAGGTGAAGAACGCCGTGGTCAGCGCTACTGCAGCTGAAGAACAGTTCGACCCGGTTCAGCAGTTCCTGGAATATTACTCCAATTGGAACCGGCTCAAGAAAGCAGTAGGTTGGATGCTGAAGCTTAGAAGCATTCTGCGGATGCTGGGCCGCGAGAGACAGAAGATGAATGCCTCGCTCCCACCGTCGGAGGTACAGATACAAATGGAGATATTCAAGGCAAGCCTAGAGAAGGCACCTCACCGTGGAGAATATGAAGGAAGCAGAACTGGAGATCATTCGTTACAGCCAGCGACAAAAATACCCTGAAGAAATCGCCGCGCTTAGGAAGGGCGACTATGTCAAGAAGAGCAGTCATATCGCTAAGCTCCAGCCAATACTGCAAGAGGGAATCCTCTGAGTAGGTGGAAGGCTTGACAAAGCGGCGATGCCGGAAGAGGCTAAACACCCAGCCATCCTACCCAAGGATTCCCATGTAACGGAGCTTATACTCCAAGACATCCACCAGAATGTGGGTCACAGCGGTCGCAACCACGTATTGTACAAGCTGCGACTCAAGTTTTGGATCCCTGGAGCTCATGCGGCCATACGAAGAGTCCTCTCTAGGTGTTTAACCTGTCGACGCTCACATGGAGCTGCGGGACAGCAACAGATGGCGGATTTACCCCATGATAGGGTTCTGCCAGACGACCCCCCTTTCACCAACACTGGGGTGGACTACTTCGGGCCGTTCGAAGTCAAACGCGGCAGAAGTGTAGTGAAGAGGTGGGGTTGCATCTTCACCTGTCTGGCTATCCGTGCCGTCCACCTGGAGGTGGCCGCGTCGTTGGATACAGATTCCTTCATCGACGCTCTCCGGCACTTCCTCGCGAGAAGAGGACAGGTGAAAATCCTCCGTTCAGACAACGGGACCAACTTCGTGGGAGCAGAGAGCGAGCTAGGAAGAGCTATGAAACCATGCTACGACAGAGGGGAATTCAATGGATGTCTGGGAGCGGATTATCAGGTCGGTCAGGAAGATCCTCAGCACCACTTTAAGGCAGCAGACACTGGATGACGAGGGCCTACACACCGTTTTGTGTGAGGCCGAAGCCATCATTAACAGTCGACCGATAACCAAGGCTTCTAGTGATCCGGATGACCTGGAAGCGCTTACCCCCAACCACCTCTGGCTACTCCAGTCGAAGCCTGCCCTGCCTCCCGGTCTTTTCGTGAAGGAAGATCTCTACGCACGCAGGAGATGGAAACATGTCCAGTATATGGTCGACCTATTCTGGAAACGATGGACGCAGGAATATCTACCTCAGCTCCAGGCGAGACAGAAGTGGACCTGTGTGTCACGCAACTTCGCTGAGGGAGATGTCGTCCTGATCATCGACGACTCGGCCCCCCACAACACCTGGGTACTGGCCAGGGTCATCGAGGTGGTTCCTGACCAACACGGGCTTGTGCGTCGGGTTCGTGTCAATAATAATAATAATAATAATCTTCATTTATATAGCACCTTTCATACACGGAGTGCAGCTCAAAGTGCTTAACAGAGACACGTCTTCTTTAAACAAGTCAAGAAGAAAAAAAAGGAAAGAATACATAGTAACACAGTAAGTCAAGAAAAAACAAGAATACCATAAGCTCAAAATAAATGCATGCATGCATGCAACACTCCCAGACGTACCCCACGCGAAGGTAAGGAAAAACTCACGAAACCTAACAATAGGAAAAAATGCTCCACAGGCAATGTGGAGGAGAGAAACCTTAGAAGGGCCAATTCAAGGGGGGATCTCCCTTCTTAGATGTCGGTGATAATAGTGTTGCATGTTGCATTAAAAAGAGGCGAACAGCTGGTAAGCATGCACCCATGTGTGTAGTGAAACACAGATGAGTGCATGCGATAGCAACTGAACATTTAGAAAATTTGTATATAGAGCTGATAGTGATAACAACTGAACATTTTATAAGATTAAAGATAGAACTGATAGCGGCTCCAGCCGAGACAGCAGGGGTGCATCCTCCCGGGACGTTCCACACTCCGGCCACCACTTCGAGACAGCTGAAGATGGCCGCATCCCCCCGGCCATCATGGGACGTCGAACACTCCGGCCACCACCACGAGACAGCCGGAGACAGGGGGGAACGCAGAGGGGCCAGCAGGGGTCGCATCCTGGGTGGGCGTCATCACGGGACGTCCAGCACTCTAGTCATCACTCCGGCCGGCGATAGGGAGACAGGGGGGCACGCAGAGGGGGATCGCATCCTGGGTGGGTGTGGGTGGGTGTCACTCCAGGACAGCCACCCACAGGGAGACAGGGAGACGGGAAAGGCGTTAGACTGCATGCGTGATTGTGATGGTGATGGGCAAACATAGCAATAGAGGAATTGCCTGTCAAGACAAAGACGACCATTTTAGATAGACCTATCACCAAGGTCTGTCTTCTCCAAGAAGCTGCATGAGGCGGTGGTAAAGACCGTCCTCCTCCGGTGTGCCACGTACTAGTGACCTCTGGCACCAGGTATTGGTAATCGTTTCTAGAATGGCCGGCTATAATGAACACTCACCTGACCAGGTTATTTGTTTTGTAATTGTGTAGACACAATTAGGGGCCGGTGTAAAGGCCATATGAGTGTTTTGGTTATTATTATTATTATTATTATTATTATTATTATTATTATTATTATTTCCAATAGAAGGATATGATTTATCGGTGTAAGAGCCAAAAGGCTATATAGATTTCGGTTATTGTATTATAGGAATGTTTAATATTGATTGGATTTAGATAAAGTCATTGAACCGTCGTATTTGTCATAATAGAGCCTTCTGGCACCTAGAACCTTCTAGAACGTTGGGGGCGATGTCATAGTAGAACATGCTAGAACGTAAAACATTCCGGACTTACCGTATGACATCATGATAGAAGATTCTGGAACCTTCGTGAAGGCTCCGAATGAGGTCATAAACCGAACATTCTAGAACCTTTGGGTGCCTATATAATCGAGCACTCCTTCAGGATGTAGAGGAATGGGGAGACAAGTGGGGTTTTAAAATCTCCGCCTCTAAGTCTAATTATATGATTTTTGGTTTTAGAAAGAAGGTGCCTAGGGGAAGGCTGGTTATGTATGGATCTCCCTTAGAGAGAGTGAAGGTGTTTAAATTTTTGGGAGTTTGGTTCGATGAAAGACTGAATTGGGCTGTTCATATAGAGAAAACCCTGGCAAAGTGTGAAAGAATAGTGAATGTGCTGAGAAATTTGGCTGGGAGTGGGTGGGGAGCGGATAGAGATACCACGTGCATGATATATCAGGCGATGATCAGGTCAGTAATTGATTATGGCTGTTATGTGTACGGCTCTGCGGCCAGGTCTAATTTACAAAAGCTGGATGTGCTTCAGTGCAAGGCTCTGAGAATCTGCTGTGGAGCTTTTAAGACCACCCCAGTTTCAGCACTATTGGTGGAAATGGGGGAGTTGCCCTTAAACCTGAGGAGAGTAATGTTAGGGCTACAGTACTGGGCAAAATTGGGTGGGACAAGTCTGTCCTTCCCAGCTAGGTGTTTACTTTCAGGAGATGGGGATAAGTATAAGCCTTTTTTGGCCAGTATTGATCAGTAGGCCAGGAAGTTGAGATTGCATCAAGGGGGGGGGGTTGCGGAGCACACTCATTGGCTGTCAGTGCCATTTTGGCTAGTGCCTGATCGAGTCATTGAATTTAGGTTCTTGATGGAGGATGATAAGGGCGAGATTGTGGGAGAAATAGAGAGGTTCCTTCTGGACTCAGGGTCTCTGGAGGTTTTCACTGATGGCTCTGTGGATCCTGAAAGTGGGAGGGCAGGCTTTGGGTGGTGTGTGCCTCGGTTAGGGATCGGTAAGGGACAAAGAATATCTGATGGCAGCTCTGTATTTGTGACAGAGTTGCTTGCCATCCTCTGGGCATTGTGGTGGGTGGAGGAAGTGGGACCAAGCCAGGTGATTATATGCTCTGACTCGGCTGCTGCACTGATGGCTCTGAGTGCAGGTGGGTCTAAAGCTCGCCCTGATCTCATTCAGGAAATAATGTTGGTTTTATATAGGATTGCGAAGGCAGGCTGGTCAGTGGAGTTTTGTTGGGTCCCGGGGCACGCTGGGATTGCGGGAAATGAGATGGCTGACTCCCTTGCCAAACAGAGCCTGGGAAGGGAGGAAGAGATAGGCATTTCAATGGGAAGAGTAGAACTCAGAGAAAAGATAAAGAAAGGAGTTGAGGCTGAGTGGCAGGCTGAGTGGGAAAGGGGGACCAAGGGAAGGCACTATTTCTCTCTGCAGCCTCGGATCAAAATCAAGGTGGATGGATATGGGTCGAGGAGTGATAGGGTGAAGATGTGTAGATTGAGGCTGGGACACTGTGGGTTGAACAGTACCTTGTGCATTGTGGGAAAACATCCAGATGGGGGGTGTGAATGTGGAGAGACTGAAACTGTCGGGCATGTCTTCCTAAAATGTGAAAGGTATAGGAAAGAGAGGGAAATCTTTTATAAAAGTTTGGTAGAGTTGGGAGTCTCTTCCTTCTCTCTTAAATCTTTCTTTGGCATGGATAATGAGAACCACCAGCTGATCACAGAGGCAGTGCTGACATTTCTGCATGCTTCAGAGTTGTACCAGAGGATATAGCGTTATTGTATTTATTAGTATTGGACAGGCAAGAGGAGCAGAGAAGAAGGAGATAGTGTGTTTTGAAGATGAGAAGAAGAAGAGGGTAAACAATCAAAAGTTGGTTTACCAGAGGCCTAACTATGGCACACCACTAGCGTAGTATAAGAACTGATGAGGGCAGTAATACGCCTGCGGGAAATTCAAAAGAAGAAAGAAGAAGAAGAAGAAGAGCTCATCAAAAGAATTGCGGAGGGCAGTAATATGCCACGATGCGTCTACACTGCCGGAAATTCTAAAGAAGAAGAAGAAGAAGAAGAAGAAGAAGAAGAAGAAGAAGAAGAAGAAGAAGAAGAAGAAGAAGAAGAAGAAGAAGAAGAAGAAGAAGAAGAAGAAGAAGAAGAAGAAGAAGAAGAAGAAGAAGAAGAAGAAGAAGAAGAAGAAGAAGAAGAAGAAGAAGAAGAAAGAGCCTTTTTGCATCTTCGACCAGACTGGAGAGGACCGAACAGAGGCTATACCTGATTTAGTATCCTAGATCAAGGGAAAGCTTACCACCAGGGCTTCGTTGCAGAGGGTTCACAACCTTTCACCACCTTCATCACTCCGTGGGGTCTTTACGAGTGGGTTCGCATCCCATTTGGATTCTCAAATGCAACGTTCCAACGGAGCATGAAGGAGATGCTAGATCCCCTCAGGGACGAATGCTGTATCCCGTATCTTGACGATGTACTCTGTTACGCAAAGACATTTGAAGAACATGTAGAGACCCTCCGCAAGGTTCTCCAAGCCCTTCAACGTCACGGAGTGAAATTGAGACCTGAGAAGTGTGACCTCTTCAAGCAAGAAGTCAGGTACGTGGATCGGTTTGTGTCAGCAGAAGGGGTCAAGATAGACCCACGAGACATTGAAGCCGTGAAAGCCCTGTCAAGTAAGACGCCCAGAACTGTCGGCGAAGTGAGGAAAATAACAGGATTCCTGGGATATTTCCGTTCATACATTCAGGATTTTCCCCGGATTGCCAGACCCATCTACGAGCTACTCCAAATCAAGCCAGGAAAGACCCCAGCCCCAACACGGAGTAAGAGCACCAGACGCCCCCAGTTGCCCTCCCGAGAGCCCACAGAGTGGACCAGGGAACAGCAGAGAGCACTTGAACAACTGATTGACCTTCTCACAAACCCCCCTGTCTTGGCATATCCCGATTTCAACCTACCTTTCAGGCTGCACACTGATGCCTCCGACCAAGGCCTGGGAGCTGTTCTGTATCAACATCAAGATGGAAAACTGAGAGTCATTGGGTACGGGTCAAGAACATTGTCACCAGCTGAACGTAATTACCATATGCACAGTGGAAAACTGGAGTTCCTTGCATTGAAATGGGCTGTCTGTGTGAAATTCCGTGACTACCTGTATTATGCCCCACACTTCACTATCTACACCGACAACAACCCGTTGACCTATGTAATGAGTACTGCCAAGCTCAATGTGGCTGGTCATCGGTGGGTTGGGGAACTTGCAGACTTCCGGTTTGACGTCAAATACAGACCTGGAAAGTCCAACATAGATGCAGACACTCTTTCCCGCCTTCCCCTGGATATGGAGAGATATGAAAGAACCTGCACAGAAGAGCTCTCCAATGAAGCAGTGCGAGCAACATGGGAAGGAAGCCAAGCAGCTGAAAGGAAAGACGTGGCGTGGGTTGCAGCGCTTAACATCGCGTCCCCAGACTCAAACCAGCAGTCTCACCCACACCTACAAACAATCAGTCACGATGAACTGGTGAAGGCCCAAAAAGAGGACCAAGCCATCAACACGATCAGGGAATTGAAAGAGTCGAACACGAAGTTATCAGACGACGTACGAAGAACTGTAAGCGCAGCGACCCGAAAGCTACTTCATGAATGGAGCAGATTACATATTGACAATGATCTCCTTTACAGAAAGACCAATCAATACCAACAGTTGGTCCTCCCTGTAAAATACAGAACACTTGCCCTGAAACATCTACATAAGGAGATGGGTCATGTTGGAACGGAAAGAGTGATCCACCTCGCAAGAGAAAGATTCTACTGGCCTTTTATGTCCAGAGGGATTGAAGAATATGTGACCCGAAGATGTCCTTGTATCAAGTCTAAGAAGCCTGTCACACATGTCCGAGCTCCCATGGGCAGCATTACCTCCAACTTCCCATTAGAACTTGTGTGTATCGACTATCTACATCTGGAAACCAGTTGATCGACCATTTCACTAGGTTCGCCCAGGCGTACCCCACCAAGAACAAGAGTGGGAAAACAGCTGCAGAGCGTATCTTTAATGACTTTATACCCAAATTCGGTTATCCCTCGAAACTACATCATGACCAGGGTAGAGAATTTGAGAATAAACTGTTCCAAGCACTGCAACGGCTGTCTGGGGTCGGCCACTCTAGAACATCACCCTACCATCCACAGAGCAACCCAGCGGAGCGGCTCAACCGAACCATACTCCAGATGTTGAGGACATTGACTGAAAATGAGAAATTGCGGTGGAAGGATCACCTCCTGCATGTGTTACACGCGTACAACTGTACCAAACATGAATCGACTGGTTACTCACCCTTTTTCCTCCTCTACGGTCGTCATCCACACCTCCCAGTTGACCTGTTGTTTGGGTTAACGAAGAAAGAGGAACCGTACTCACCCAGAGGATACGCAGAGAAATGGGCTGAGAAGATGTCTGAAGCCTACCGGATTGCTTGTGAGCATAGCAAAAAGTCCAGTGCAAGGGGAAAAGTGGCTTATGACAAGAAAACAAAAGGAGTAGTACTGCAGTCAGGAGACAGAGTTCTGGTAAGAAACCTCAGTCAGCGTGGAGGACCAGGCAAGTTGAGGTCGTACTGGGAGAAGGCGATCTACGTGGTCAAAAGCCAGCTCGCTGAGAGTCCAGTATACATTGTCTGCCCTGAACACGGAGACCAGAAGAAGACCAGAACATTACACCGCAATCTCTTATTGCTGGTAAATTATTTACCCGTGGAAATGGCTCCACCCCCAGCCAGAACTGTCCCTGTGAAGAAAACAATGACAGACCAAGACAAGGAAGAATGTCAGACACACAAAGACAAGTAGAGACAAGGGACAGCACTGACAGTGATTCGGATGATGACAGTAACAGGATACTGGCTAAGGATACCTGTTGAAAGGACAGAGGAAAGACCACTTGGACACCGTGAACGACGACCTGAAGTCGTGCCAGGCCTGTGCCCTGAGAGTGAAGACGACAGGGGAGGAAACACGGATGGAAACTTACCTGTCTTGGCCAGACCTGATGAAGATGTTAGCGAATCTGAGGAAGAAGAGGAAAGGGAGGCCCCCCAAGCTCACTCTCCAATAACCCAACCCCATTCCTAAGCTCACTCTCCAATAATCCAACCCCGTCCCCAAGCTCACTCTCCAATAACCAAACCCCATCCCCAAGCTCACTCTCCAAGAGCCCAACCCTGTTCCCAAGATCACTCCCCCATAGCCCAGCTCAATCCCTGAACCCCTCCACTCTCACCGGTGGAGCAGGTCCAGTCAGAGGTTAGGAGGTCTGCCCGTGACAGAAGGCCTAGACAATGTCTCACATATTATGATATGCTAGGTGAACCGTCAGTGCAGAACAAGGTGACCGTGAATTCGGTAGTAGGACACACAGTGCAATGCCCACCGATAGTGCCCGCACCACAGTCCACTACCACATCCATTGATACCCTTCGTTATGCCATATTTGCATAACATTTTTTACAGCCTTCCACAACATGCCCAGTATACTTACCATCCAACCAACACCCACGGCCCACTCACATTGGGAGTTTGTTAGGGGTTCAAGCCTGAGGGTGAAATTGAATGATAGTGTCTTGTGTTTGGTGATTTTCGTCAATGTCAGGAGCCATTTTTTAAGGTCAGGGAGTGTGTGATGCCCACTAGAAGTGGTATCACGTTAATATCATTAGATTATGTGTCAAAACGGTGTGAACATACTGGTACAGGATTACCTCCATCAGAAACAAGGTAGAACAGTCATGTCATACTTAATGGACAACATTAATATAATTTGGTCAATAGGTGGCAGTATAGAACTTGTGTTCAGTAACTTCGCCTTCTAGGGAACCGTACTTTGCTACCTACAGGCGCACGAGGCGAGCTGATCCTCACAACTGAGAGGATTCAGAACCAGTAACATCATGTCCACGCCTCCTTTTGTCCATGACTAACTACAACCTGTTTCATAGGTGGGTAATACATTACAAAACACACATAAAGGTTAACAATGATACATGCAATATCGAGAGCCCAATGAGGTGATGTTTGAGTCAAGTTTAAGAAGTTTAAGATGACAAGTAAAGTGATTTAGAAGTTGACTGTCTATTGATGGTGCCGTGTCTCGTGGTACATTAAAATAGAGTGTTGAAATACAATTTCCCATTAATCATTAAAGTGTCGGAGCTAAGTATCTCCAAGGGGATTATAAAGGTTATGTTTGGGAAATATGTACTCTTTGAGTTGAAATGTTGTTTGGTAAATGAATATTGACATATTTGGTACAAGTGTTAAAAGGTGGTTTAGAGGACTAGAATTAGGTCACACTAGCTAGAAGTTAGCTAGGCACTGGGGCTGTCCCACGTGCTCTCTCTCTCTCTCTCTTTCTATCCCGCTCTCCGTTAAATGTAAATATAAATCTATTCCTTTGGGTTTAACCATGGCCACGGTTTAGCAAATTCCTAGTAAGGCTGAGATCGGCCATATACATAAATATAAATGCACTTTCGATGCACATTTGATTAGAGGTTCAAACGAACTTGAGCTGGAACACAAATATGAGTGACACAGAGGTGTTGAGGTATTCCTGTGCACTATAGAATAGTGGATATGACTGATGATAAACGAATGATGATAAAGGTAACAGCTATTGATGATGTAAGGAATTGTTTGACAGACAATTAGAATGACAGTGTTATTAACACTTTAACTGCCGGATACGTGTTTAGGCGTCTTTCCTAGCCATGCTCAAGTTGCCTAGGACGCCGTAACTCGTCTTTGATATCAATATTTCAAAAATCTGTGATCGAAATCATATTTCCCCTCCGCAGCCTTGACACACAGTTCTGATCTCCTCTCAACCCTCTAGCGGTTCAAGAGCGCCATCTGGTGGCCGATCGGCAGATCGAAACCGGATGTCAACCTTTAACCCGGCAGGACTCACTCCATATGTGGTCCGGGCACTCTCTAATATTAGAGAGACTCCGTCTTCACACAGTGAACATCAATCGGTGGAAATAACTCGAAAAAACAACATGATTTGGATGTATATACTATTATACAACCTGGAAATAGATCCGCCATTTCAACATCCCATAATTGAAAACTGTCTACTCCACGCTGATCGCCCAACGGCCCGAGTAGACTGGGGTGAGTTTGTCATGTCCGCGCCTCCTTTTGTCCATGACTAACTACAACCTGTTTCATAGGTTGAACATATTTCTGCTATCAGGTGCCATATCCTGGTACCTGTAACATTACCATCTTCAGATAATAAAACACTCAACCTCTACTGTTAACTATGAATGAGCACGACACTCTAACTTACCATCTTTAGATAATAAACTACTCAACCTCTACTGTTAACTATGAATGAACACAACACTAACTTACCATCTTTAGATAATAAAGTACTCAACCTCTACTGTCTTTAACTACGAATGAACACAACACACTAACTTACCATCTTTAGATAATAAAGTACTCAACCTCTACTGTCTTTAACTATGAATGAACACAACACTCTAACTTACCATCTTTAGATAATAAACTACTCAACCTCTACTGTCTTTAACTATGAATGAACACGACACTCTAACTCACCATCTTTAGATAATAAAGTGCTCAACCTCTCCTGTCTTTAACTATGAATGAACACGACACTCTAACTCACCATCTTTAGATAATAAAGTACTCAACCTCTACTATCTTTAACTATGAATGAACACGACACTCTAACTTACCATCTTTAGATAATAAACTACTCAACCTCTACTATCTTTAACTATGAATGAACACAACACTCTAACTTACCATCTTTAGATAATAAACTACTCAACCTGTAGCCTACTGTCTAACTATGAATGAACACAACACTCTAACTTACCATCTTTAGATAATAAAGTACTCAACATCTACTGTCTTTCACTATGAATGAACACGATACTCTAACTTACCATCTTTAGATAATAAAACACTCAACCTCTACTGTCTTTAACTATGAATGAACACAACACTCTAACTTACCATATTTAGATAATAAAGTACTCAACATCTACTGTCTTTAACTATGAATGAACACAACACTCTAACTTACCATCTTTAGATAATGAAACACTCAACCTCTACTGTCTTTAACTATGAATGAACACAACACTCTAACTTACCATCTTTAGATAATAAAATACTCAACCTCTACTGTACACTATGAATGAACACAACACTCTTAACTTACCATCTTCAGATAATAAACTACTCAACCTCTACTGTCTTTAACTATGAATGAACACGACACTCTAACTTACCATCTTTAGATAATAAACTACTCAACCTCTACTGTCTTTATCTATGAATGAAGACAACACTATAACTCACCATATTTAGATAATAAACTACTCAACCTCTACTGTCTTTAACTATGAATGAACACAACACTCTAACTTACCATCTTTAGATAATAAACAGTAGGTTATGAATATAACCGTGTTCTATGAGTATAGTGACGCTCAGCATCATATTGCACATATCTCACTCCAGTGCATGTGCACAGAAATTTTTAATAAAAACTCACAATGTACCTTTACATACCAACATCCGTCTGGCCACACCCCCATCTGCTACCTATATAAGCAGGGGTGTGGCCACACACTCATCTCCTTCTCAATCTTTCACCACAAGGTAAGATCAAGGGCTGCAGTGGCGTCCTGACGCTGAGCGTCACTATACTCATAGAACACGGTTATATTCATAACCTACTCTTCTATGTCGTAGAGCTTCCGCTCAGCGTCATATTGCACAACAGGAGCTGAGCGGGAGCTGATGCTCGACAAATGTACCCCACTGAGGCCCCCCACAACCATCAGAACCGGGGAGGACCGAGCCCCCCGACCCTCCCTAATGGAGGGATACCCTCCCTATTGGAGGACGCGAGGGAGACGGATCCAACCGTGCGAAGAGGAACTCGAGCAACTTAACTCACAGGGTGAGCAGACCGTGGCTTGACCCCACGATTACGCACACGCACAACCCGCATGCCACCAGGGAACAAACGGAAGGAACAAACCTCGTTACCGCCCCCAAAATCACGGGGTCAAGAGCAAAGCTCAACCCCGTGGCAAGGCCGTAGCAGCGGAGCGCGAAGGAAGACCCAGACCCAGAAGGGACTGGATCCCCCCGGAAAAAGGGGGCCCGGAGAGGCCAATGACGCCACAGCATCAAGACCTCACCAGGCGGTCACTAGTGACACCGCCCCCCACATCGCCAGCGTATTCGGACAGGGCCCATCCAAGAGCAGGCCCTTCCCCCCACTAGCACGCCGCCTGGCTCACTGACCCTGGCATACTCAGGCAGTCAGCATGGCTATAACTCGAAGCACTCAAGAGGCTACACTACAGCGGGAGCAGGCAGCGCACTGGGGAGACAACCTCCAGAAGAGGCCGATCCCTCAATCCAGGCAGCAGGCACTTGACCCGAGCCTGGAGCACTGCGGACGAGACAGGCGCCAAAGGGGTCAACTGAAAACAGTACCCCGGCGGAAGGGGCGTATGCTGGCATTGTTGAGCACCATGTCAAAGCCTCCACCAAAATTCCCAGACGCTCTAGAGGGGCCGAGGCAGAGAAGGCTGACACGATTGGCAGACGTCATGAACGTGCAGGGGCACACTCAAACGGGTAACCCGGGAGTTGACTCCGCTCCAACATACCAGGGAATCAACCACCCTCTTGGTTCAACATGCGGTGGGTGTTCCTATAACCCATCAGGAAGAAACTCCAAAACACACCTGCGGGTATACACTGGCTATACCGCAGTACAAGTGTTTTAGTTTTCAAAAAGGGGTTATCCCAGGCCTACGAGTCGATGAAAACAACTTCGGACCGGGCCCGGCGGACCGGGACGTACACAGGGATGCCAGAGGAGTACTATAAAAACCACCTCAACAGCCCCCTCTCAGCCATGCGTAAACGGGAGAAGAGAGGGGCGAAAAGAATGGAGAACGAACATCTCCATAAAATCAAACCCTGTGACACCCGGGCCGACCCGGCATTTTTCTCCCTGAAAAAAGCACAAGTCCCTCAGGGTACCAGAACAGCAGATCTGCGTCCCCGGCGGACAACGGGTTAACTGACCTGGACCAGCGTGACCAGAACCAGTCCCGTGCCCTAATCATGCCGACATCCCCAACTCTAGGAGGGGGGGTAGGTACGCGTGTCGATCTAAAACATTATAGAGGGCGCCACCCAGACGGTCCCTATTCGTACCGCGCTCAGTGGCCCACCCCAAGGGCGTGAGACCCCTCTACCTATGCTTTGATCTATTCCGTTAACATCCCCCAGATATGAACGAGAATTCGTCGAGACAGACCTAGTAAACTGGCGCTCGGAAGAGACAAACTCCATCCCAGTTGCCCCATAAAAACGCTGTTTTAATGATGAGCAACCAAGGCGCACAAGCCTCATGCGTGATTCCTATCAGAAACACCCAGGGCCAGCACTATGTACACGTCGAGACCCAAAACACATCAATGGATAGTCTAACAAGACACCAGATACTCCAAGCAGCCTGGGGGAACGACAAGAAGACGCTTTTTTTTATTTTAAAGGGGAACTATTTTACTATTTCTTTCACTATTTGGGCACTTTTACACAATTCCTGTGAGTCTATGGAACACCTCTGTAATATTTTTTATTTTTTTATTCATTGTTTTGTATTTCTAATCAAGTCCTCAAAAACAGCATTTTTCTACCTCAAGATCTCGAGCCGTTTTGAGCCTGGGCTCCAACCACTGTGTGCAGCTCATCTTGTACCTCGCCATTATCATGCAGCGGTGTCTTTCTGACATCACAAATCATCACATTTTCAGATGACTCAGTTCAGTGAGGGTGAATATTGTGAGAGGAGAATTGGAAGAATGCGTCAATATGAGAATTAGAGACATAGATCATATTAATATAAGTCCACATAGCTAGGAAACAATGTTAAACACTCAAAAAGGCCATTTATAAGATAGTTCCCCTTTAAATTTTTTCAGAAAAAAGAAAAAATAATACGGACATGGGTCGGTCCCATGCGACACGGCTGAGAAAAACACCACCCCGTCAACCACACTACATAAAAAGGGACGGTGAGCGACGTACCCCTATGACGGGGGGAAACCCATGACTCAACAGACCTGTAAGGCGAGGAGTCAGGGAAACCCTAAACAATACCCCGTCCACCTACTCCAAAAAGGAGAGGACGGGGAACCCCCAGAGAGACTTCCCACATGAGCTGTATAGATTGAAAAGACATATTGCAGCATTGAGCTATGTAACAATTGGGTTAGGACCATAGGCGGAGTTTGAACTTGACGCCAGGGGGTGCGACTGCTTGGCGAACGATACCCCCGCGCACCTTTATTTTATTATTTTAGCGTTTTTACAATGCCCTAACTCCTAATTTTTTATTTTATTTAGGTAGTACAGCAGCACACACACACACTCACACACAGCACTACGGGGGATCATTTTTAACTGACTTACTCTTACAAAGTGACAAAGATAAAGAAGGAAATACTAAAATAAAAAGACCACAACAAGTATATTGCTGCTCCACTAGACCACTTTACTGTACCAAACATGACATACAAAAATAACAAAATACTGTGCAACACTCTGCCAAGCGCACAGCCGCGCACACGTATGCATACAGTAGGTTGTCAAAGGCTGTACAAACAAAAGTTCACATTTTCTAATAACAGCATTATTAGACATGCCAATCCAACGAAAGATGTGCTGGTCGCGCTGGAGAAAATAAAATAAAAAGATGTTGCGTTTGTCTTTTATGTGTTATTTGTTATTCTAAGATGCTAATTCATCTGTATCTGGATAACCAATGAACGGATTCTGTCGGGGCAGGTAGCATTATTTCGGGGACATTGATATCTATAGTCTGGTATATTTTTCGTCCATGAAAAATGGAGTTTCTAATTATTATTATTCATAGAGACTCTCGAGCAATAATAATTATTACAGCCTCCATTTTTCGTGGACAAAAAATATACCAGACTATAGATATCAATTTTCCCGAAATAACGCTACCTGCCTCGACAAAATCCATGCATTGGTTATCCAGATACATTAATTATCATCTCAGAATAAGTGGCTTTGTACAAGCGTTACAATAACTATCGCGCGGGGCATTCTGCTGCTGCTGCTGCGAATGGTGGTGCTTGGCCGCGCGTTAACCCTTTCACTGCCACACTACAGAAGGTTCGCCTTATAATGTGACATGATTACTACTATAAAATGAATGTATTGTAAAACAAAACATAATAGAATTCAGATTTGTTTCTCACAATTATTATAATTTTATTAAAATAAAAATAATCAGGCGGTTAGGTGGCCGAGCGGAGATTGCGTTCGTCACCAGCCCCGGAGCTGAGCTGGATTTGCCTGTTCGAATCCAGCTCACAGCTCCGGGGTTGTCACCAGCTTGGCTGGCCGTCTGCACTGATACAATTGGCTGTATCAGAGGGTGGGAGAAGCTGGCGGGGTGGGTCCGGGTCGTTGTAAACAGCGACTCCTACAGTTCGGTCGGGGCGCCTGCTAAGCGCGGATTGGACGTGAGGGGGATAGTGTGGTCCTCCCACACGCTACGCCCTCTCAATGAGAATCCGCGCTGCCAGGTGAAAAGAAGCGGTGGACGTGTGTCGGAGGAAGCACGTGGTAGCCTCCACTCTCCCAGATGATCTGACTGTGGGGGGTAAGTGCGCAGCGACCAGGAAGGGACTGGGAATTGGCATACGACTAACATTGGGATGGGAGAAAATCGGAGGAAAATGGAGGGGGAAAAAGACACACAAAAAAAAAAAAAAAATCTCGATAAAAAAAATAAAAAAAAAAATAAGCAATTTCACCCCCGGCCACCAGGGGGTGCAATGCACCCCCTGCACCCCCATAAACTCTGCCCATGGTTAGGACTCTCCGAGGAGGAGCTCTGAACTCCCAGAGGAGAAGACTCCGAACACCAGAGGAGGAGGCTCTGACCCAATACACACACTACCAGTAGGGAGCAGCGCAGAAGAACCACGTCTCTAATGCGTTGCATCACCCACCAAGCTCAATAATCGAATTGAATTGAATCGAATACACATACAACAGAGCAGAACTCCTTTTCGAAGTTCTACTCACCTTGACAATCTGAGGAGGAGGCTCTGAAAATCTGAGGAGGCTCCCTCACTGGGAGGGAGGGTCCGAACTCACAGAAGGCTCTTCTCCCTGAAGAAGAGCTCTGTGAGGAGGAGGCTCTGAAAACTCCCTGAAACAGAACCATAACATGGAACCTGAACAACTCACGGAAGTCTTACCAATAGAAACGCGCCCAGTGACATACTCTATGGCGGGGGAATTTCCGCGGTGCACACACCCAATCTTTCAGGGCGTGGGACCTACTCAATACTCTGCAAATTGCTTTGTAAGCAGCAGGGGCGGCTGACTAATTATAGCGATTTGTGCGTCACCCTCCCTGCCACAGGCGATTTTATAAAAAAAAATTTACATAATTTTTTTTTCAAAATAATGATGATGTATGATAAATATAATAATAATTAAAAAAATCATGCCTCTGAATATCATAGTCCAATCAGCCGCAGCATCTAATTTTGTTCTGGAATGAATCTCAGAATCACTGTCTGACACTCCATGGGCGACTTCTCTCTGGCTGCCGATTGCCCCTCAGTCCTCTCGTTCATTCATGTGTTAAATTTTTTTTCCAACACCACGACCTCAATGTATTTCTATGGGTTGTTTTAGTGCAAGCCCTTACGTGCTTTCGTCATACCTAAGTCACACGAGGCTGAGCATGTGGCATTCGTTTGACATCACGTCCGGAATCACGCCAACCTGGAAATAACTAACGCTAATAGTTGTTGACTTGTTTTCGTTGTCGAAAATTTAAATAATAATCACAAGATACATTCAGTGCTGGATCTAACAAAATGGATTTATAGACACATTTATGGAAAGTTCAAACCCGGACCACAAAGCTTCTCAAAGGGTTAGCGCGACACACGACGGCTCTTCCAATTCATACGCGATGTTCTACCGGCACCAAAGTGAGTCTCTGATATTATTATATGAAAATGTAATTATAGTGCTGTCAGACCTGGATACGGGTTGTCTTTTCCCTTTATTTTCTTCTCAGAGTGCTTCATTTACATGTTAAAATCACAACGATTTTCTTCTGGGGGACAATGCCCACAAACCCCTACAGGTTTTTTTTTTTTTTTTTTTTTTACCTCTTAACAGTTTGCAGGTCTGGTTATATACTGTACACTGTAAGAAAAAAAGCTGCAAGAAAACGGTAAATGTCTGGCATCAATGGTTTCCAAATACTTATACATTCAAGTCAAGTCAAGTCAAGAGTTTTATTTGTCACGGCATACAATGCATACAGTGAAATGCGGGTGGTCATGCCCAATACAAGTAATAAGAATAAGACATAACAGGTATAATGTACATAAAGTAAAAACAAATGCATGGTAAAAGACATGCTAAGGTCCTGCGATAGTGCAATACAGTGTTAAGCTACGGATGAGGCACTGGGTCTTATGTAGGCCTACAATACTATACAATATACAGTTATACTATATATCCTTATGCTATCTTGATATCCATCTATTTCTATACAAGAACCACTCTCGTTCTTTATTTTTTATTTTATTTTAAAGTGACCTTTCATTGGTAAAGTGACCGTTTAGTGTGAGCGTGTACAGCATGTGTGTGTGTGTGTGTGTTTGTGCTAAAGTGACTGTTAGTGTGTGAGCGTATACAGTATGTGTGTTGTGTGTGTGCTCATGTGTGCTTGTGTGTGGAGAGTTCAGTGTTCAAGACTCTGATGGCCTGGGGGAAGAAGCTGAGCCGAAGTCTCTCTGTCCTAGTTGCTGGTGTGCGCAGGCGTTTGCATGACCGCAGCAGCTTGAACAGGCTGTTGTTGGGGTGGTGAGGGTCTTTCATTATTCTGCAGGCTCTGGATTTGCACCTCTTGTTATATAAGCCCTGCAGGTGTGGTAGTGCAATACCCGTAGTACGCTCAGCTGAGCGCACCACTCTCTGTAGGGCCTTCTTGTCCTGTGCCTTGCTGTTTCCATACCAGGCAGTGATGTTTCCAGTCAAGATGCTCTCTACAGCTCGGGAGTAGAAGGACTGGAGTATCTTCCCCGATACTCTGAACTTCCTTAACTGTCTCAGGTGGTAGAGGCGCTGCTTCGCCTTTTTTACAACTGAGTCTACAGTATGTGTGTTGTCCATGTCAGGTCTTCTGAGATGTGGACCCCCAGGTACTTCTTTTTTTAACACATTTTTTTTTTGACAAGACAAACATTAACAGTAAATATCTCAATAAATCACAGGAATATACATTCCTGTATTTGAATCAATAAATGTAGGTTACAAGATATACATAATCCCCATTATACAATACAGTACATACATATGCTCTTGCTCGTTCTTCTTCCCCCCCCCCTCAGGACCCCCCTAGGATAACCCACTATTATTCGTTTCTAACCAGAGATTACAATTCATATGCTAACCTATGACCCCCAGGTACTTGAAGCTGCTCACCCTGTCCACGGTAGCCCCGTTTATCCACAGTGGTGTGTGTGTCCCCTGCTGTGTTCTCCTAAAATCCACGATCAGCTCCTTGGTTTTACCAATGTTCAGGAGCATCCTGTTGTCCTGGCACCAGCGTGCCAGTACATCAACCTCCTTCCGGTAGGCCTTCTCGTTGTTGTCAGAGATCAGCCCCACCACCACTGTGTCGTCCAAAACTTCACTATGGAGTTGGAGCTGAACCTGGCCACACAGTCATGTGTGTAGAGTGAATACAGCAGGGGGCTCAGAACACAGCCCTGGGGGGACCCAATACTCAGGGTGATGGTGTTGGAGGTCTGACCCCCCACCCTGACCGCCTGGGGCCTTTCACTCAGAAAGTCCAGTATCCAGGCGCTCAGAGCGGAGCTCAGACCCAGCTCAATCAGCTTGTCCACCAGTCTGGTGGGGACTATGGTGTTGAACGCTGAGCTATAGTCAATGAACAACAGTCTCACATAGCCCCCATTCTGGCTGTCTAGGTGAGAGAGGGTGTTGTGTAGTACCTGAGAGACTGCATCGTCAGTGGACCTGTTTGGCCTGTATGCAAATTGCAAAGGGTCCATATCACTGGGGAGGGAGGCACAAATGTAATCCTTGACCGCAGCCTCTCAAAACATTTCATGAGCACAGAGGTGAGTGCCACCGGTCTGTAGTCATTAATACATTTACAGATTACAACCTTTATTTAATGGTTAATATTTTGATAAAAGGTCATTTACTGTATTTTTATGGTATTTACAATTAAAGTAGAAAAACAAAAGTAATCTGTAAAATAATATAATGAATTTCCTGTGAAAATACTTTTTCTTTTTTACAGTGTAGTTACTGAAACTGATTGAATAGGGCACCGCCACCCCACCTAGAATATCTTTCACCAGCCGCCACTGGTAAGCAGTAGTTTCACAGGGTGGCAAGGAACACTGACTGAACACACCATCTGCTACTCCGGCTGTAAGAGCCATTATCCCTACGGTCTGCCTTTTATAGTACTATACATTTATTGAATATACTGAGCTCTATAGGGAAACACTGAGAAAATCGCTGCTGTCAATGTGTGGGACGATTGCAATATGTTCTCACAATACTAAAAGCGTTCTATCCCTCAGCACTGAAAGACACACGACAGAATTGCATATTGCACTAGTGTTTTTATTAATTCACTATTATTATATTATTATTACTATTATTTATTATTACTTTATTATCCTTACTTCCTTTTGGGAGGGGGGTGCTTTCTATATGTCTATTTTGCCATCTGCACAGTATAGGGACATGTTTGTTTTTAGTTTTTTCCCTTACATTTTATTATTGAGTTATTGTTTTACATGTTTTGCCTCTGGTTTTAATAAATGTTTGTGAAACTGATGAAAGTCTTTGTTTACGGCTTCACCTCCACCCTTTTTTTTTAATCATTCTTTCCAAAAGAAAAGAGGCCTAGAAGCGTGGCTAACGCTAATGGCACGCATACCAGAGGCTAACTGCCTACGAAAACAGGCACAGAGGCACTGAAAGAGGATTTCACCCATCTAATGAACACACTAGACTAGACAAATATCAAGATGTATCCATCAGTGGACCAATTGCATGCTTTTGCAGAGGACAAGAAGCCTTCAGTCGACTCCTTCAGACATTAAGCACCCCCCACAGCCCAAATGGAATGAAAAAAAAAAAAAAAAAAAGAAAAATTGTTAGTCGACCAATAGTCGACTAACAGCAAATTTTGTCCAATCATAGTCGACAATCCAAATCCTTAGTCGGGGACAGCCCTACCTGCCTCACACACCCCCCTGCACTTCAGCTCAACCCTCCATACCTGCCTCACACACCCCCTGCTCAAACCTCCATACCTGCCTCACACACCCCCTGCTCAACCCTCCATACCTGCCTCACACACCCCCTGCTCAACCCTCCATACCTGCCTCACACACCCCCTGCTCAACCCTCCATACCTGCCTCACACACCCTCTGCACTTCAGCTCGGGCACTACACTGTAAAAGAGATGCTCACAAAGAAATTTCAGATGAAGGATATGGGCAGATTGACACACTTCCTAGGAATCGACTTTGAACAGTGTGATGAATGTGTGACAATGTCACAGAAGAAGTGTGTAAAGAACATGCTAGAGAGGTTTGACATGCAGGACTGTAAACCCAGATCAACACCATGTGAGCGGGCACTCAATTACACTGAAGGGGCAGGACTAATGAGTGATGTCACCCGGTACAGAGAGGTGGTCGGTAGCCTAATCTATCTTACTATGTGTACTAGGCCAGATCTGTGTTTCATAGTGAGTAAACTGTCTCAGTATTTTAACAAACCAACTGAGGAACATTGGGCTACTGTCAAGCATGTATTGAGGTTCTTAAAGGGCACCAGTGATAGAATGTTGTGTTACAAGAAGTGTAATTCTGATTTGAGGTTACAGGCTTACAGTGATGCTGACTGGGCAGCAGATGTCACAGACCGACGTAGCACAACAGGGTACTGTGTTAGTCTACATGAGACTGGTCCATTGGTCTCATGGAAGACCAGAAAGCAACCGACGGTGGCATTGTCCACATGTGAAGCAGAGTACATGGCACTAGCTGCAACCACCCAAGAGTGTTTACACCTGGTACAACTGCTGACACATATGGATGCATGTAAGTATGCACCACCCATTGTCCATGGGGACAATCAGGGAACCATAGCATTAGCTAAGAACCCAGTCCGCAGACAAAGATGCAAACACATAGACATAAAGTACCATTTTGTCAGATCTACAGTCAGGCACGTTGGAACTTTAAATCGGTAGGGGGTGCAGCCTTTGAGCCGCCACGGGGGGGGGGGGGGGGGGGGGGGGGGGTCGCCAGATGATAACAAAAAATTATAATAAAGTACAATTATTATTTTTTTTGTGCAGTCAGGCCACTGAACTTAGAAGCAGGCCAGGCCAGTGTTTCTAGTTGCACCAGCGCAATAGTTAGATAACCTAGGTGGGGAACAACCAGGAGATCACTGCAACTCACACAAGTTGGAGAACTATCTCTCTCTCTCTCTTGCTCTCACACACACACAAAGGGAGCCGCATGTGATTGGTGGAGGCGGGACCCTTACAAAAAACTGCTAATCATTGACACATGCTAGCCTGTAATAATCCCCCCCAGAAAAATCTACTTTGCATTTGATATATTGCAAATATATGCCATCACACACACTAACATTTAAAGGGTTAGAATTATAAAATGAATATGTGGTGTTATGATCAGGGCTGAAGTTGAATAAAATATTGTATTTATCAATTACAAAAAAACTGAAAATCCATAAAAATCTGTGTTGTTGCTAATCATACATATGCTAGCCTGTTTTTTAACAATAATTTGTGATGCCATCACAAACACTGGCATTTAAAGGGTACAAATAAAAAAAATGCCTGCACCAGAATGCAGGAAATGAAGTCTTTGTAACAAAAAAATTCCTGGTGGGGGACCCCAGACCCCCTGCTTAAAAAGTGGCCTGACTGGGACTATATTTTGCACTATATTTCCTGGCCTGAATGATTTCCCCAGTCCGGCCCTGGTTAAAAGCCTCCAATGCTTATTAGTGTGTGTGCGTTTGAACGTTTGCATGTTTCAACCATACATTTCCATTTATAAAATAAAATAAAATAAAAATTAATATTATTTATTTTTTTACCTCCTATAATAGTGGGGGTCGTGGCTCTCTGACACCGTTTTTTTTGGGTTGCGGCCTGAAAAGTTTGGGAACCCCTAGTCTAGCCTGTACCCCCCAGACATGTTGCTGGCCCCGTCAAAACAGTATCCTATCAGCCTCTCCATGGGCAGGTCGAGGCGTAAAAGTCTTTTATACACAAAAACAGCGTCTCGGCTGTTGTGTCTGGGCCGGGCATTGTAAAAACCCCAAAAGAAGTTCTGAGCTTCCAAGTTGTCATCGGTGAACTGTATATTACACAAGAATTGTTCTTTTCTAGTGAGTGACATCAGTGGTTCCGTCAGCGCTCAAGCCAAAGAATGGGCTTTTGGATGCTTTGCCTCTAATTTGTCGCTGAATATCATGGGCAAACAGCTGTAAGATTTCGTTTTGGATGTTGTTGGACATCCAGTTGTCTCTCTTTTGGAGCCAATTCTTCAACTCGGGATCAGACTCGGTGCGCACTCTTTCCATCATGAGCTGCCATAACACCCCATCCCTATTTGCATCACCCCTCAGTGGAAGCCCCTGGCGCCCGAAGGGGGGTATAGGGGAACAGACTCAGTTAACTCATCAATACCTGATGCTGAGGCTGAACCTGTCGTCTCGGTCTCTCTCTGACGTTTATCAGATTTAGTGGGACTGTCACTGGGACCGGCGGGACGTTTAGAAAATAAATCTAATATTTGTCTTTTCTGCGAGTGAGACATTCTGTGCTAGCAAAGTCTGACTACTACTGTAGCTCAAATCGACTGACTGCGCAAGCACTGTATGTATCACAGTAGCTCAGTGGTCCGTGGCGCGTGGGAAGGGCGGGAGACGGGAGGTGAATACAATGAGTTGTTTCACCTGTCATTCAATCAGTCTGTGACAGTCTGTCATCACTCGAAAATCTACTCTGCTGCAATCTTGTCGGTTTTACACGTATGATTGTGTACGTACAATAGTGTAATGAATGAATGAAAACTTTGTTTAACAGATTGGAGAATGGCTACAATACAGTACGGCACAATACACACAATATTAAAATGGTGAAGTGCTTTGAGCAGGATAAACTTATAATATACAGTGTTACAGTTATACAGTTACAGTATATAATATACCAATATATAAATACTGTCATAAAAAAAAACATAAAAAAAAATAAAAATTGTTTGTTTTTTGCAATAACTGCCGCACCCCCCCTTCCAACGTGCCTGTCTACAGTACTAAATGGACAGATCTGTTTGCGATACTGTCCCACAGATCAAACCAGTAAGGACAAATTAAATAGGTTCACAAAGGTTATGTTTGGGAGATAAACCACATCAGTGTGAGTAGTGACCAAGCGGTCACATTTTTTAGTTTTTCTTGTTTTATTTCAAATTGTTATAAGAGTACCAGTGGAAAACTGACTGTTTGTAAATAATGAAATCTAATGATTTATGTTCTTGTTTCACTCAGGAGAGGAACCATATCAATGACAGCCTTCGTTTGATTAATGAAATGTAAAAGTGTTACAATAACTGATTGTTATTAAATAGTTTTTTTTATTTTTCTTCTCCAGTTTAGATAGGTCAGTAGAGAGCAAGTGGGGGTGTTGACAATCATGAGTGTGCTCTCCCGTCATCCATGAGAATGATTGACTCATTGACACCAGCTGAGTGATGGACTCATTGACACCAGCTGAGTGTGTGTATATTAAGAGCGACCTTCACAAATACAATTGTTGCTTCCTTGATACACGGATCCTGTTTGTCAGCGTTTTATTCCTTCTTTCTATATACTGTATAGTCTGTGTTATGATGTCTAGCCAATACGCAATAGCCGACATTCAACACATTGTAATGATTATGTGTTCCCTTTATTTCTTTTGAGCAGTGTATATATATACTTGACCACATTGTGCACAATTGCACAGCCCTGGCCTATTTCATTTAATAATTAGATTATATTCTATTGTGCTTCTATTTAAAAAAATTTAAAAATAAAATGTATTCCTTGTTTGTGTAAACTACTTGGCAATAAAGACCTTTCTGATTCTGATTCTGATTTTCAGGCTCAGTGAATTATGCACACAATTTACAATTTTACAATTGAGTAATTTAGGTGACACTTTTGTACAAAGGGACGTACAGATTGTGAACAACGTGTCAGCAGGAGGGGTGCATCTCTGGCAGCTAAGGGTCAGTGGCATCGTTCGTCAAATAGTATCGAGCTTGAGTGTTATACCCTGAGTGCATACTAGTAGTAACGTAGTAGTAGACATATTAGCAAGATAGGTAGTAGTATAAGAATAGTAGCATAGTAGTAGGGTACATAATAGTACAAAGACAGTAACTAAAATAGTTAGTATTTATTAAAATAATTTGTAATAAAAAAAAAAAAAAAGTATTTCCAAATATTATTGTTTATTACAGATTGTACCTTTAAATATGATTTCAGACAGATGTCATTACAGATGCTACCTTTAAATGTGAACGAACACAACATTCTACAGGGGCTCAGGAAGTAGAGTGGTCATCAGAAGGTTCCCGGTTCGATTCCCTCTCCTCCCGGCAGCGTGCCGAAGGGTCCTTGAGCAAGACACTTAACCCCTAACTGCCCACGATGAGCAGGTTGGCACCTTGCATGGTTGCCTCTGGCATCAGTGTTTTGTCATTGTAAATTGTAAAGCGCTTTGGATAAAAGTGCTCTATAAATGCACCATTTACCATTCTAACTTAAAATCTTTTGATGATGAAGTTTGATAATGATAACTTAAAATGGAGTCATGGTTCTTCATCTGAGAGACTGAATTGATTTGACATTGGTCTGCTACGTAATGGATTTTCCTACGGGGCACACAATACAGTATGTGTAATGGTCTTTAATGATGGGATGTTTAATGGCTCTGACGCGGTCACATGGGCGAACGCACGAACGCGTGCACACAGCTAACACAGCAGTGTACTACTAGCTGGAGGCTGCCGGGAACAGGTGTCCTCGCTAAGTGAGATGGAAACCGCTAACAAGCCTGTAATTATCTCTCTCTCCCTCTCCCTCTCTCTCTCTCTGTCTCTGTCTCTGTCTCTCTCTCTCTCCTCTCTCTCTCTATCTCTCTATATTACCTCTCATCATGTCCCTCCTGTCACTCCGCCCCTCCCCACACACAAACACACACCCACACACCAACCCCCCCCCACACACACCCCCCCCCCACACACACACCCACCCACTCACACACACCAACCCCCCCCACACACACCCACCCACTCACACACACCAACTCACCCCCACACACACACCCACCCACTCACACATACCAACCCCCCCCCCACACACACACACCCACCCACTCACACACACCAACTCACTCACCCCCCACACACACACACCCACCCAGTCACACACATAAACCCCCCCCCCCACACACAAACCCACCCACTCACACACACCAACTCACCCCCCACACACACACACACACACACACCCAGTCACACACATCAACCCCCCCCCCACACACACACCCACCCACTCACACACACCAACTCACCCCCCCCACACACACACTGTATTTGTTATTGAATGTACGTAAGTATCTAACGTAAAAAGTAAAAGCATTCTACATGATGTTTGTGTATTCCAGTACTTGGGAGCATTCAATCCTCAATCCATTGACCTCTAAAGGTTATATTAAAGTGGTATGTGGTCCAGTTATGCTGCTCTGATTATGTCCATGTGAAAGTACATCATCTTCATACATTTTTGCCATGTTTTCTAAAAAAAAATTCTTCAAAGTAACTAGTAGTTACTACGAGTACAAAGTACAACATTTCCTATTGATATGTAGGGGAGTAAAAGTATAAAGTTCTATAAAATGAAAATTCTCACGTAAGGTACAAGTAGCTTGAAATTGTACTTAAAAAATACTCGTACTTTCCACCATCGCCCCTAACTGCTCCCGGCGAGCAGGTTGGCAGCTAGCGTGGTTACAACAGCCGTCGGTGTGCCAGTGTGTGAGTGAACGGGTGAATGTGAGGCACGAGTTGTAGAGCGCTTTGGATAAAAGCTGCTATATAAATGCAGTCCATTCCATTTACCCCACACACACGTCAGCCGTACATTGGCAGAATGAGCTGCAGTTGTACTCCAGGGCTGAGTCCAGTCTACTCTCACTTCAATCACCTCACGGAGTGTATTAGGGTTCTGGTCATCTATTATTCTATTGTAATAGAGGCCTTGCACAGGAGGTTTGTGTGGTTCTTTCTTCCAGCATGACTGCTTGTAACCATTGGTAACCACTTTCAAAAGAAACCTCAGATTTGTGTCTCACATTGTGATCAAATGGAGTTATTGTTTGGCTTACAATAGCTAAATGCAACTGCAATCTCAAACATATGTAGGGATGGGTATCGTTAGGATTTTATCGATACTACTACTCTTATTGATACTGCTTAACGGTTCGGTACTTTATCGATACTCTTATCGGTTCTTTTTTATTTAGCAAAACAAAACAAAAAAGATTACAGAATCGACATTGCTTTATTATTCTTTTATATAACTATATTACTGCACATGGCTACTTTTTTATCAATTAATACAAGCAGTCATATAAATGAACTATTTTGGGACTTTCTATTTTATTTAGAAAGTTCTTAAATCAGAATGTCCCACCCAATACCCAGCTGTTAAAAACGGTTCAATACTCCATGTTATTAGTAGAGGCTGTGTGTCCTGGTGGCGTCTATTCGAAAGGCAACCGGTTCATGCGTTTTGCTAATCTGATTGGCCACTGACGTTTCTGGTCATGTGACATGTGCGCCCAATCCGGGTTCTGTTTACGGTTTGCGTTTTGAGCGTGTACGCTTGCCGTAGGTGATGATGTCACGCTCGAATGTAACCACAGGAAGAGTTTAACAACTGAAAACTGGATGCCTGATATAAAGAAACAAATAACCAATAAATATGAAGTTATATTTGAACCTCTGTTGTCAAGCCATGTCAATATAACCCACCCCCCTTTCTCGTGGAGTCCGCTTTGAGCGTTTTCCATGGTTAACGCTAAGCTAACGGCTAACACTAGTTAGCTTAGCCTATTTAGTACTAGTTAGCAGCTAACATTGCTCGCATCAATTATATTGCATGTCATTGATCTACCGGTCGATCACGGCCGACTGGTTGGGCACCACTGGTCTATAGAAATAAATGCATTCGAACCAATGTATAGTAGACATAGCAATGGCAAAAAAAGTTTAGTGTGAGTAATAATGGCTCGCTGCGGCTCGCTTCTCGTGCAGAGACAGAGAGAAGAGATAGTTCGCAACGTTTAAATTCCTCGAAAAAAAACTCAAAGTAATAATAATTTCTAGAGTATCGATAGCAGTACGATAACGTCGGAGCTTATCAATACTCTGTTTTTTTCTAATTTAGTACCGGTTCCCGTTTAGAACCGGGGTCCGGGGGGCATTCCTAAACATATGTCAAGAAAGGATGTAGGCCTAACTTTTGTACTAGACTTGTCATTTGGACCACAGAAGCAACAATTATTTTACTCTATTACCTTACTATTTCCTTGCATTGTTATTTCTCATAATTGTAATATATACCAGAATATATACCAGAATCTAAAATGTAACTGCAAAATGAAGAGGACAAGAGGACTGAAACCTGTCACTGGTTTCATTGGAGGATTCTGACTGGAGATCAGTCTCTCTGTCTATTTTGCTCAGCCTCTCGGTCTCACGTTCCTCGGTCTCCATCTCGCTCTTGCGGTCAGTGATTTTAGGCAATTTCCTGTCAACATTGGATTGGTATTGTCCCTTAAAACAGGTTCAGCGCCAGAGGTCGCTATGGGCATATGGCCATTGTGTGCCAGCGCTTTGTTCAATGGGGATAAATGCCGGTGTTTGCAATTGGCCGTATTACGGGGAGGGAAACTGAAGGGTGGGGATCGGCCGTTGTGGACAGCGACTCCTACAGGTCGGTTGGTGCGCCTGCGCAGTAGAATCAAGAAGCGACGGGGGCGGGGCCGCTCCAAAGCCCAGACCCCGACGCTGAAAGATCGAGCCGCGCAGGTGAAAAGATGCGACGGCTGTTACCTCGAGTATCGGAGGGGACTCGTGCTATGTATGACTTAGTCCACATTGCAGCCGGCTTGTGGGAGGCAAGAAACAACGTTCAAAAGACAGGGGAGGGTTGAATTGGACGATATGAAAATTGGAGAAAAAGTGGATAAAAAAAAAAAATAATGCCAGTGTTTGCAGTGCTAAAACTATATTAAATATTATAACTATGGATCTAATAACAACATCGATTGTCAGTGAGAAACTGGAGTGCAATAGCGGCCGCAAGGCGTTAGGCGGCAGTATTGGCCGTTTGCGATCTCAGACCCATTCCCAATGATGAATTACAAATGGATATAGCGAATAAAAGAAATAACGATTAAAACCCGACTTTTCTCGGGTTTGGCGCTCAAGCGATGGCGAGTTAACCAGATTTTTCTCCGGTCTGGCATCCAATGTGTTAAAAACAAACTCAACCCCCAAACCACATTTCCTGACAGTCATTTACAATCAGATGATTAAAACACACACACAAACCCCCTTCCTCACTGAAAATCACTTGCCCCCCACCCCTTATGAAAGCTAAACTAAACTATATACTGTAGCAGAGTGGCCTATTGGCACTGCCCCTTTAAGACAGGCAGTCTAATTGCCATCTAGGACTCAGCTGAGTTGATTGCAGAGGGTGAAGCAGAGCAAGTGGAGCAGAGCAAGGACGCAGAGCCGGAGAGAGGAGTGAAGTGAGAGCAAGGGAAATACAGAGATGAAAACGTAAGTTAAGAAGGCAAAGAACAAGTCGATTTGGAGGGAACGGTGACAGACTCCTCATATCCCCTGTGGCCTACAGCATGGCCGATCAAAGAGAGTATCACCTGTCCCTCGAGGACACCAGCGCTGGCAAGCTTCCATGAACTGTCTCTTCAAACCCCCCAACTATCCCGGACTTGACCACCTTTACTCAAGATCTCCAACATTCCTGTTCTCCCAGCTTCCCGCTACCAATCTCCAAGCTCTCCTCAGCCACCACTTCAGCCTACCACAGCCTGCTGCCCCCCACACACACACTCACTGAGCACACACAATCTGGACTGTTGGTTTTGTTTGACTTATTGCCGTATTTGCACTTGTGTTTAATGTATCTGGTTGCACTTGTTTTTTTTGTGTGTTGAAGAATGCAGCATATCATTTCACTAAATACTGTTTACTTACTTTATTTTTATTTTTATTTTTTTTAACTCATCCTCTTCGTCCCGGTTGTGGAATAAGGCCGCAATCATACACTGCCACTGAATCCTGTCTCGTGCTTTGGCCTGCGCTTCGTCCCAGGAAAGACCCATCTCCTTCAGCTCCATCATCACTGTCCTTCGCCAGGTGTTCTTTGGTCTACCCCTCTTTCTCTTCCCAACTGGGGTCCATCTCAAGGCAACTTTGGGTAACCATTCATTGGGCATCCTCAATACATGACCGAGCCATCTTAACCTCCGTCTCCTTATCTCAAGGGACATATGCAAGCTGCCTGTCTTCTTATAAAGTTCCTCATTCGAGATTCTATTTGGCCAAAAGATGTTGCAGATCCTACGTAAGCAGCTATTGTGGAAGACGTCAACCTTTCTCATATCCTGTTTTGTTACTCTCCAGCACTCAGAGCCATATAGCATGACAGACTTAACATTGCTGTTGTAGAGCCTGAGTTTTGTTTTAAGGCTATATTGTTTAGACTTCCAGATGTTGCAAAGTTGGCTGAAAGCACCTCTTGCTTTGTTGAGACACGTCTTGATGTCTTTTTGCGTTCCACTTTCACTGCTTATGAGGCTTCCGAGGTATGTAAAGTCTTCTACACATTCCAACGCCTCTCCATCGATGGTGATTGGAGGTGCTGTTGGGGCATTGATGCACATCACCTGGGTCTTTTTCTGGTTGATGTAGAGACCAGTTCGCTTTGTATAATTGCTTAGCCAGTCAGACTTCTCCTGGAGGTGGCTACGAGTGGATGACATGACTGCCAGATCGTCTGCAAAGTCAAGGTCTTCCATAAAGGAGAACAGGGTCCATTGGATTCCACGGGGACGGTCTGATGTAGTTTGACGCATAACCCAGTCGATGGTAATCAGGAACAGAATAGGGGAGAGGATGCAGTCTTGTCTTACTCCAGATTTAATGGGAAATGACTCTGTCAAGGTGTTATCAAGGATGACACTGCATTCAAAGTGTTCATAGAATTTTCCAATGATGTTGACCATTTTGGAAGGTATTCCATATGCCCTTAGGATCTTCCATAGGCTCTCGCGATGAATACTGTCAAATGCCTTCTTAAAATCGATAAAGTTTTGGACCCCAGGAAGAGTAGTCTCACTTTGGTGTAGACTAATGGGGATCCACAATAAAACAATAAAGTTAATATACAAGGGGGCGTTCCACTCAATACACTGTTCGATGATGTTGCGTAAGGTAAAGATCTGATCGATACAACCTCAACCTTTGCGAAATCCTGCCTGTTCCTCTCTTAGCTTGACATCTATGGCACCATCAAATCTCTTAAGAAGGATTCTGCAAACGACTTTGCTATGGACGGACAGAAGTGTTATGCCTCGCCAGTTGTCACCGTTTTTCAGGTCACCTTTCTTAGGAAGCTTGCATATGAGGCCCTTGCTCCATTCCCTTGGTATGGCATTGTGCTCCCATATCTTGGCGAAGAGGTCGGTCAGCACCCTGGAGACTGTGGTGATATCTGCCATCAACATTTCTGCATGTAGCATGTCGATTCCATACTTGATACTGTTTGCCTGCCTCTTATTTAAACCCTTATCACAATCACATTTCTTGTAGTGGAGGTTACTAAGAGCTAACCGGTATTGACAGTACGCTTTATTTAGCTTATTTGATTTGTTGACAGGTTTAGCCTGTCTGGCGCCCAAAGCACAATTATAACATTTTAATATTTGATTATATTGGGCTGACCACCGCTACAATACACATAAGGTGCGGTATGCATGAGGTCAGTATGCCGTGATATACATCATATGATATCTATTGTCCTTTTAGGTGGGAGTCAGACACACTCAGTGATGGAGGTTCCTAGTAGTTGGATGTCTGGCAGCGGTCCCTGCCCACAGTTGTGGAGCCTGGTGGCCGCTGGTATGAAGGACTGGCCGAGGCGGTTAGTTGAGTGTCGGGGGGGGGGGGGTAACCAAACGTGCTTCTCATCTTGACTAGCTCATCGTAGAGGGGGTGGGAGGGGATTCTCCAGGATAGCAGCCAGCTTCCTTCTCATCCCCCTCTCTGCCACCACCTCTAGTCTGACCAGCTTGACTCCCACCATGGAACTAGCCTTCCTCACCAGCTTGTTCAGTTTGTTGGTGTCCCTCGAGTTGATGTAGCCCCCCCCCCCCCCCCCCAGCATGCCACAGCATAGAAGAGGACGCTGGCCACTACAGACTGGTAGAATGACTGCAGCAGTCTATTGCACATGTTGAAGGACCTGAGTCTCCTCAGGAAGAACAGCCTGCTCTGTCCCTTCCTGTAGAGGGCCTCTGTGTTGTCCGACCAGTCCAGTTTATTGTTCAGGTGTACCCCAAGGAACTTATATGACTCCACCACCTCCACCTCATCCCCTCGGATGGTGATGGGAATCGGGGGGGGGGGCCTCTTCTCGCCCCTCCGGAAGTCCAACACCAGCTCCTTGGTTTTACTGGTGTTGAGTTGGAGGTGGCTGCTGTCGCTCCACCCCACAAAGCTCTCCACCAGGGCTCTATACTCCTCCTCATCGTCGTCGGTGATGTAGCTTACGATGGAGGAGTCGTCAGAGAACTTCTGCAGGTGGCACCCACTTGAGTTGTGGCAGAAGTCGGAGGTATAGAGGGTGTCAAGGAAGGGTGACAGCACAGTTCCTTGGGGGGCGCCGGTGTTGCTCACCAGTACATCAGACTGACTGTCCTGTAGTCTGACGTACTGCGGTCGGCCAGTGAGGTAGTCCTTGATCCAGGCCACCAAGCCTTGCCCCAGCTGCATCATGGAGAGCTTCTCCGCTAGCAGTGGCGGCTGGATGGTGTGGAAGGTACTGGAGATGTCGAAGAACATAATCCTCACTGAGCTGCGTGGCTTCTCCAGGTGCTTGTAAACTCTGTGGAGCATATAGATGATGGCGTCCTCCACCCCGATGTTTGCCTGGTATGCAAACTGCAGGGGGTTGAGGGAGTCACACACCAGGGGCTTGAGGTGTTGCAGGACCAGCCTGTTAACACATCCACCGCCAAAAACGGCATACGACGGGTTTCAAGGTCATGCGAATTCCGCCAGATCACGGCGTACGATGTTATTGACATCATATTTCATTTTTTCGCCATTGCATTCATAACTCCGCCAGCCAGCCTCTGCTGATACAGTGGGAGCCTGCACAACAGTGCAACGCTTCAATACCGCCGCCTGGTGGATGATCGGCGAGTTACAACCGGAAGTGGATCTCTGGTTATCTCTGTGCATCTGGGAAATACATCCGGCAGTCACATCTCGTTACGGTACTCCAGACAAACACTGGCGTGCATATGGATCGCTGCCATAACTCAATAATCGATATGATTTGGGCGTTTATTGCGCCATACAAACCGGAAATGGATCTAGTCGATCGCCGTCAAATAAGTGGGATCTTTTTCCTCCAGTCTCATCGGCGAACGGTAAGAGGACAGTAACTTTCAGCTTGATTGTTTATTCTTTTCAATGCAAACCGCTCTGATCAATATATCACCCATACTACATAAAGCATTTACTGACGATCACGGCATTATAAACCCCCCCCCCCTTTCATTTGCGCATGACGAGTCATAACGTTTAGGATCGTATTCAGTTGGATTTTTTAATATAGCGTGTATCGCAAACAAACTGCAATCGATCATCTATATTATGCGTTTAGGCCTATAACTAGCGTTCTAGTAATTACTGCAGAAAACGATAAAAACATATTTATATTCTAGACGGTATTTTCGTATGAATCTATGAATGAAAAAGTATAACGTTCCTACATCCTGAATGATAGATAATCGATGTTGAATGGGCCATAGTAATGTCAATTTAGCAATACAATTTAAAAAGTTATAGCCCTGCAAAGAAGGTGAACATCTCCATAGACTTAGACTGGTGGCAGTGATCATACATTGATGGATATAAGCGTGGCAGTTAATGTGTTAAGGAGAGTTCTATCATAATGCTTGATAAAGAGAATCTTCACAAACACAATTGGTTAAGGAGAGTTCTACCATCTACTAAATTATGTTCTGTATCACTCTAGCTCCCGCTCTGCGTCTCTATGCATATATCTCGCTTCAGCATATATACACTGAATAATTTCACAAATGTACCTTTAAATGCCAGCATTCATCTGGCCACACCCCCATCCGCTTACCTATATAAGCAGGGATGGTGCCACACACTCATCTCCTTCTCAAATTTCATCACAAGCAACGTGTTGCTATATGCCCACTTGACGTGGAGAAAAATATTGGCTGGAAAAGCAATGTTACAAGGAAAGGAAGAACAAGGAGATACGTTGACATCATATCTTTATTTTCTCTCTCACTATTTTCGAGAAAATACGGCGATATTGTCTTCGTCACTGGAGTGTCTGGAAGATGGTGATCATTCTAAAAATCCTCCACCGGTTTTCGTATTGGGAGCACGCCGCTGCATGCCTCTCAACTGCAGTTCCTTGCTGTGTTGGTTGGGGTGAAACCTTTCAGGACACAGCTGAAACTGTAGGACGCGCCGCTGTTGGGAGAAGCGGTGGGTTTCAGGTTGGGTGAGTACTGTTGCTTGCGGCTCCACTTGTCTGTTAGTGCTATGGGGGCTAACTGACAATGTTTACGAACACCGGCCCCAGTTTAAGGTCTTTTGGTTCAGCCTCTTGGGCAGCAGCGGAAGACCTTGATCTGAAGCCCATTATAGTTTTAACTAGTGGGCCGCGACCATTAACACTGGTGATCCCTGTGTTTTCAGGACGAGTGGATATCTCTTCTGTCACCGTGTAGCCCGTTCTTTCATATCCAAATGAGAGTATTCCTTCACGAGGAGATATGGGCATAGATGTTCGATAGCGGAAGATCTATGTTCAAGTCAGCTACACAGGCCAGTTTGGGTATTGTGCTGGCTCCGTCGGGTGTTGGTAAAATCACCGTTGTAAAGCTGTGTTGACATCTTGTTTCTCTTTTCTCTTAAAAAGTGAGGAGAGTTTCAGAACGGCGGCCTGTCTGGGTGAGTGTTATATCATTGTGTACAAGTTCAGGTGATAGCTGCTTAGCTTACGGTTAGCCAGTCAGCTGTTAGCTGCGGCGTTAGCCTGCTGTGATCACTGCGTGGCCTACATATGTTGGGCCTACTGTTAGCCAGTCAGCTGTTAGCTGCGGCGCTAGCTTGCTGTGATCACTAGGAAACGTTAGCTTGCTGCTATCGGCCAAGGCCCAGCGCGGGGTAGCTCCAGCTCCCCTCTGGTCGCGTGCGCCGTTCGCTCGGCGTCTCGCGAGCAGGGGCAGTAGCGACCGACGGTTGGAGCGGCCGTTAGCTTAATGCTACTCTGTTGAACGTGCTTTGATTATAACATGTTTTAAACACTCTT
Organism: Notolepis coatsorum; assembly: GCF_963971535.1. NCBI lineage: Eukaryota > Metazoa > Chordata > Actinopteri > Aulopiformes > Paralepididae > Notolepis > Notolepis coatsorum. The sequence continues at coordinate 30,593,170 of NC_140173.1, read as the reverse complement.
GACTACGACGTCATCTTTGACAGAGGATGTTCGTCGAACCTGCCCTGGGCCAGGACGGCAAAGCCTGCGTCAACAAAGGGGCCGTAGCGACGGGTTGGAGCGGCGATGCTGCCCAGATCGAACAACACAGGACGGCTGTGTTTTCTACGGGGCCTTGTGACTGCACGTCGTTGATCTACGCTCCGGGTAGGACAAAGGTTTGGCCAGACCTTATACACGTCTTCTGGCTTTACCTTCTACATGTTTTGTAAATAACGCTGTTTTTCAAAAACGTGTGTTGCTGCAATACATTTAGGATACGACGCGAGTTTTGTGTGAATTGTCTTGTCACTGGTAATTTAGCTTCTCCGTACAAATCGGGTTGTTGTTACAGATGTGAAAATGATCTGGTTGTTGTGTGAGAAACATCATGTGTGTTTATATGTACCGTGTACTCACAACTAAGGGGTAACTAACCTAAGCTATGCTTAGTGACAAATGAGTAAAGAATATTCTTTTCTCAGCCTGTGATGACAATGAACAGTGTGTTCACATATTAACAGGTTTTCCTGTTTTAACTGGCCGTATTAAGGGTAAAGTAGGAGGATTGTGTTTCCCCCCGGTTCCCTGGGGACTTTTTCATCCTCCTATCAGACATGTTGTTGCACTACATTGTGTCTTTGTGTGGTAGGGATGCGATGTAACCCTTAGCTTGTTTGCTGAGGTTGTGCTAAGACTGCTGGAGAAACTTTATTTTCCTAAAAGAAAAGATTGTTTGGTCGCTTTCGTGTGTACTTAGCAAGGCCTGTGGCCGATACTAATCGAGAATTATGTATTCTCTCATTATGAAAAACGGCGTTCCTCTGTAGAGTGTTTTTGCCATTTTTTGTAGGTGATGATGGGTTGTGTGTGTCATGTGACCTACAACTGGGTTGGACTGGCCACAGAAGCACGTGTGTAAGTTTGGACCGGGGCTCTTAGAGAGCCCTCTCTATTCTGTGTTTTTTCCTTAGTAAAAATCAGATAGCAGGTTAGCTCATGCGCTGTGTGAAGCTGTCAAACGCTTCATAGAGCTGACTATGACTGTGTCATACTCTCTTTTTGTCATTACATCGTATCATGGGTGTGGGGTCGTAAAGGGGTGAACTGGTAACCTTTCCTCTCCCCCTTTTTTCTGTTGGTCAGGGGTATACCCCCTGTCCTTCAAGGTTCCTGTCACGTTGCGGTTCGGCACGTTACGGGGGGGGGGGGGGGGGGGAGTTTCCTGGTCCCACGGCCTGGAATATTGGGCGTGTGCACCGCAGAAATTCCCCCGCCATAGAGTACGTCACCGTGCGCGTCTCTGTTGTTAGGACTTCCGTGTGCTGTTCAGGTCCATGTGATGGATCTGTTTTCGGGGGGTGGTCAGGGCTCCTCCTCACCAAGCGCCTATTCGGGCCTTCTGTGAGTTCGGACTCCTCCTTCCATGTGAGGGAGCCTCCTTCAGAGTACAGAGCCTCCTCCTCAGATTGTCAAGGTGAGTGGACCCTCTAGAAGGTGTCCTATTCTATTGTGTATGTATTCGATTCAATTCGATTATTGAGTGTGTATGGGTTCAGTGCCTCTTCCCCGGAGAGCCCTAAAACCAATTTTTTACATGGCTCAAGGTGCAATATATTCTTTTCAATCTGTACAGCTCCCGTGGGAAGTCTCTCTGGGGATTCCCGTCTCCTTCCTATGGGAGGGTGGTGGGATCTAAAAATGTGAAAAATGTTTACCCCCGGCTGTGTAGACTGGGATACATACTGTTGGTGCTTCCTTCTTTTCTATTAAAAAAGAGTTGGAGTTAGGAAGTGTCACACCCCTCTTGTTGTTCCCCTGGGCGCCTTGGGGATTCAATGACAGGTCTAAATAGCCTGTTCATTGATGTGGGTGTGTCCCGACGCACGCATAGTGCTAGCTCGCTGTAAACAGGCGACTGACTGGCACGCCTTGGTTGCTTGAGGTTAAAACGGCGTTTTTATAAAGCAACTGGGATGGAGGTTTTTCCTCTTCCGACGACCACATCCCACGACCTGGGTTGGTTATCGACGGATTCTCGTTCATGTCTGGGGGATGATGACGGAATGGATCTGAACATATGTAGAGGGGTCTCACGCCCTGGGGGTGGGCCACCAGGCGCGGTTCGCCCGAACGTCTGGGTGGCGCCTTCTTTTCATGTTAAGATCAACACGCATATCTGCCCTATCTCCTGGAGTAGGCATGTCGGCGTGGTTAGGGCACGGGACTGGTTCTGGTCACGCTGGTCCGGATCAGTTGAACCCGTTGTCCACCGGGGATGCAGATCTGCTGTTCTGGTACCCTGAGGGACTTTTTTCAGGGGGAAAAATGCCAGGTCGGTCCGGGTGCCACAGGGTTAAGCGCTATGGAGACCCTGGTTGGGTACATTTTTTACTTTTACTAATGGCTTACGGCCATGCCAACCTGTACACGCTCGATCTCGTAAGATCTCGGCCGCTACACAGGTTGGTCCTGGTTAGTACTTGGTTGGGAGACCGCCTGGGAATACCAAGTACGGTGTGCTTAGGGGCGGGTTCTCCATTATTTTTCGCTCCTCTCTCACGCATGGCGAAGAGGGGCCTGTTGGGGTGGTCTTTGACCTCCTCTGATGACCCTGTGCTTCCCGTATCGCCAGGCCCGGTCCGAAGTAATGTTTCATCGACCCGTAGGCCTGGGTTAACCCTTTTTTGAAAACTGAAACACTTGTACTGCGGTATAGCCGGTGTATACCCGCAGGTGTGTTTTGGAGTTTTTTCTTGAGGGGTTATAGGAACGACCACCGCATTGGGTAACACCAAGGTGGTTGATTCCCTGGTGTGTTGGAGCAGTGTCAACTCCCGGGTTCACCGGTTGAGGGTGCCCCTGCACGTTCATGACGTCTGCCAATCGTGTCAGCCTTCTCTGCCTCAACCCCTCTGGGTGGGGTTTTTTAAATGGAGGCTTGGTCATGCAACAACGCCAGCATACGCCCCTTCCGCCGGAGCGGCTGTGTTCAGCTGTCCCCTCTGGTGCCTGTCTCGTCCGCAGTCTCCAGGCTAGGGTTAACAGCCTGTTGCCTGGTTTTTCCCCGGTGCGCTGCCTGCTTCCGTTGGTTAACCTTTTTTGTGTGCTTACGGCCATGCTGACTGCCTGTTCTGCAGGGTCAGTGTGCCAGGCGGTGTACTATTGGGGGGACAGTGCCCGCTCGGCTGAGGGGCCTTTGTCCGAATACGCTGGCGATGTGGGGGGCGGGGTCACTAAGTGCCCACCTGGTGGGGTCTTGATGCTGGCATCATGGCCTTCTCCGGGCCCCCGTTCCAGGGGGTCCAGTCCCTTTGGTGGGTCTGGGTCTTCCTTCGCGCTCCGCTGCTACGGCCTTGCCACAGGGTTGGGTTTGCCCTTGACCCTGTGATTCTGGGGGCAGTAACGAGGTTGTTTCCTCCGTTCGTTCCCGGGTGGCATGCGGGTTGTGCGTGTGTGTAGTCGTGGGGTCAAGCCACGGTCTGCTCACCCTGTGCGTTGAGTTGCTTGAGTGCCTCTTCGGGTCCGTCGCCCTCCCGTGAAGCCACCAATAGGGGGGGTGCCCTCCATTAGGGTGGGTCGGGGGGGCTCGGCCCTCCCCGATCTGATGGCTGTGGGGGGCCTCAGCGGGGTGTATTTGTCGAGCTTCTAGCTCCCGCTCAGCTCCTATTATGCATAGAGACGCAGAGCGGGAGCTAGAGTGATACAGAACGTTAGGTTATGAATATAACCAAGTTCTGTTAACACTAGTGGACGCCCTGCGTCTAGACGCCGCTGCGGCCCTTGATTTTTCATTGTGGTGAAATTTGTTGGGAAGGAGATGAGTGTGTGGCACCATCCCTGCTTATATAGGTAAGCAGATGGGGGTGTGGCCAGATGAATGCTGGCATTTAAAGGTACATTTGTGAAATTATTCCGTGTATATATGCTGAAGCGAGATATATGCATAGAGACGCAGAGCGTCCACTAGTGTTAACAGAACTTGGTTATATTCATAACCTAACGTTAGTACTGTCTCTCCACAATGAACAAAACCATGGCCTAATAGCTGTTACCACCTACTGGGTTTCATTACAACGAAAAAAAAAAACTATCATGGAGCAGCATAGCTGAACGCACGTTTTCCAAATTCAGTTCTAACAGTAGGAACATGATATGAGATATCATTTTCTGCTCTCAGATTGTAATGTATATATCTTGGTTGAATGAGAAAATTGCTTAGGTAACTGTCTTCTTATGGCCAGCGATGACAATTCGTATTTACATTTAGTCATTTACCTGATGCTTTTAACCAAAGTGACTTACAAGTTCTGTACAACAAGTCAGCAGGAAGGGTACAACTCTGGCAGCTAAGGGTCAGTAACATTGTTTGTCAAACAGTGTCGAAATTGAGTGTGTCGTAGAATCCTAACAATAATCTAAGGTTATTGTACAGTACAAGGAGGTCGCTAACTGCAAGGAGGAAAAAGGAGCATAAGTGATAGAATTTGGTCTACTCATCTGACTTCCAATATAGCCAGCAAGTAATAAAAGTGCAGTCCAGACAAGAGAGTTCGAATTCAACTCATGGATTTATTTGTCTCGACGGCCAAGAGTGAATACAAATGTTGCTTTTCACATACAAGGATTATCAGAATACATTAATCATGTCTGTTTTGTACACAGAATCAACAAGGTTTGCATCTCAAAATCCCAACATGTAGGTACATACAACAGTCATTTGTTAACATAAATGTAATTAGAGAAAATACTGTAAGCCCCTGTTCATATAAGTAAGCCTGGGCCCTCATTCATCAACGTGTTCTACGCACAGATCTGTGCTTACCCTGTGCGTACGATCATTTCTAAGCAAAGAGTGGGATTCATCAATTTCGATTTGAACTTGACTCCGTGCTTACATCTACGCACAGGTCAGACCACACTTACCTGACGCCCAGTGGTAGAATATATTATTACAACAAGGAAATGAGCTTCTGTGCATAATAACACTGGCATGTTCTGTACGAACCGTAGTTCATTATAGTTCATTGTAAAATAGCAACAGTAGTGTAATTATGGTCAAAACCCTATAAATAGCATTTGGAATAATAGATCTTTCTCTCAGAATGAATGCAGCATGGTTTATATAGCGTTATCGGAATATACGGGGTGTAGGCTACTGACTGACTGCGCTCCGCGTAGCTTGATTGATTGATTGATTGAAAAGTTTATTAACAGATTGCAGAATGGGTACAGTACAGTACAGCTCAGTACATACAATTGTTAATTGGGGATGCAGACCAACTTTCGTCTTGTTTACATCAGGGTCCCCCATTTTCAATTCATCATAAATCATAAAGCTCAACTCGTTATTATTTTGCGCACAGACCGCCGAAACACGGGAACGTTTTGATTATATTTAAAAGGCTTTACGTTAAACGAAACAAGTGGAATTTCGAAGCTGTAAGCAGAATAAGTCATATGAATATAGTGTTCTTCCCCCTTTTTACTGTATAAGAAAGAATAGAAAACGCATTGCAATGACACCATGCAGATAGTGGACAGACTATGTATATGATGGGATTCAAGTTCGCGTTTTTGTTGCTCATAGGCATGCTGTCAGAGTATGATATCTTAATCAAACATTCTAGAACATTTGTCGTCACAGATCATGTCCTAATAGAACATAGGCTATGGCATGGATCGTGATATTGTGTGGACTGTAATTATTACTGTACCGGTACCACCCATTGTGACAACAGCCTTGTGAGTCCCGCACACAAACATGATGGAATTCAAGTTCATGTATTGAAAGGCATGCCTACATCATACATGCAGTGAGATTCATTGTTCTTGTATATGCTCTCTATTATTGTTTATATAGGCTACCCAATACTGACATCAAAATAGATTGTAGTATGCCTCTAGAAATCATATGCAGCAGGTAGAAAATTGACGGGAGATCCATCGCGATTTGGAATAGAATTGAGGAGAACTTTAATCCCTGGGTATCAATCAAACAACACGGGAAAAGGCAGTCATATTCCAGCGCGGTCTTTATTAGCCGACAACAAAATAGATGCCTCTAAAAATCATATAGCCAATCGAACACAACTAATAAAGGCATTCATATTACAGCACGGTTATAATGACACACAACCAACGCCAAACAGTGGTCAACGAACGGTCTTTATTAGTATTCTGAGCTGTCCAGGCAGAATTGCAGCAATGGTCTTAGGGAGCCGTTGATATCTGACATCACCGTTTACAACTCCGCCTTTTATTATTTATCCCATAATACGCGATAGTGTCTTCTTGGTTCGACAGCAGTGAACAATCTTCGTGGAGTTTCTCAGGGTTCCGCTCGGGTCAGTCCATTATTTCACATCCCATGGGGGGTGTTTCCTCATTTTCATGACCATATATGGATAATCATGCACAAGCATTGACGGTAGAACAAAGTGGTATTCATCAACACGGAGGGGCATAGAGCCTGCGTACGCACCGTGTGATGAATCCCGACTTCCCTGTGCGTACACTAGTTCTACATTCCGTGCTTACGTGTGGAAATAGAAATGTTCTACGCACACTATTGATGAATGAGGGCCCTGGTTTCTAAGATAAGTATCTTTATATTCTATTCTAACCAACATAATGGGTCCATCCAGCCTACTTACATGAACATCAGCCAACAGCATTCTCTGGGTGGGGAGCGGGGGAGCCACAGACCTGGGGAGGGGGTCTGGGCTCCTGAACTAACACTATGTTTGCTCTTATATACTATAACTTCCCACCAATCATAACATTCTAGTAATACATTTTGGTCCAATCAGGTGGTCTTCTGTGGGCGGTCTTCTGTGGGGGCTGGCTGCCCCCACCTCTGGGCTGTGGCGACGTGATGGGACAGAGAGGGAGGGGGCCTGTCTGTGGCCCCCTCCTCTGGACTGTGGTGACGTGATGGGACAGAGAGGGAGGGGGCCTGCCTGTGGCCCCCTCCTCTGAATGCATCAACATTCCTTCTATATGGTTATAGATGTCTAATATCCCCCAAGTACAGCCAGTGCTTTCTAGACTGATACCAGACATCATATGAGACCTTTTGATACTAAACAGTTGATTAATAGATTCTGCTCTTCAACCAGTCTGAGCCCGTATCTGGTCTCTGGTTAGACCAGCTGTCCTCTGCTGTAATCTGGTCACAATAGGTGTGACCTTTGTCTCTTTGTTCTGAGTACTGAGTAGTGGGGGTTTATTGACTGTTTCTGTAACACCAGTATCACTCCTTACTTTAGCACTGAAAACACACTCTGCTGTTGAAAAGGTACACCTGGCTTTTTGCTGATTATACACACATATCAATTATGAAATTCAAAGTCAATATCACCACAAGTGCTACAGATCTGAGTGCATATTAGCATAGTTGGTAATAATATAGTACATAATAGTATAAGACAATACAAAGGTTACGTATTTAAATTTTCTTATGCTAATCTTGCGTAAAAATAAATAGTGGCGTTAAAAGAATTGTGCGTTTAGTGCGTTCACTTTGACAGCCTAAGTATATATTTTCTTTTTCAGAAGTGTGTTTTTAGTCGACGACGGAACACGGAGCAGGTTTTGGCTGTCCTGACTGGTGGTTTCGGCTGTCCTGACTGTGGTGCGAAGTTTGTTCCACCATTGTGGAGCTAGGACAAAGAATATTCTGCTTCTTTTTGATGACCCCCCCGGAGCTCCGATAGGAGTAAGGAGTCGTTGGCGATCAGGGATGAAGCCATGGCTACATTCTCCACTGTGATCGAAAGGTCAATCAGCAGTGGTGAAGTGACTCCGTTTAGCTTAGCTTCAGTTTGAGGTGGTTGGTCGTCATCCAGGCGGAAATGTTGGACAGACAGGCCGTGATCCGCTCAGAGACGTGGATATCTGAGGGAGGAAAGGAGAGGAAGAGTTGAGTATCATCGGCATAGTAGTGATATGAGAAGGCATGAGACGTGATAATGTTACCCAGAGATTTAGTGTAGAGGAGAGGAGGGGTATAATGCTGTAGAGAAGAGGAGGGTATAATGGTGTAGAGAAGAGGAGGGGTATAATGTAGAGAAGAGGAGGGTATAATGGTGTAGAGGAGAGGAGGGTATAATGCTGTAGAGAAGAGGAGGGTATAATGGTGTAGAGGAGAGGAGGGTATAATGGTGTAGAGGAGAGGAGGGTATAATGCTCGTATAATACACAGTGATGTGTGAGGGATGAGTTGTTCAAATCATAAAGCTTTGTATTATTGTATATAAAGCACAAAGATGTGATTCTGGGCCATTCATATATAAAATAATCCCATATTGGTAAAGAAGTAGCAGCTACAAGACACGGCCAAGACACTAGTATATATATATTTTTTTTTTTTTTATTATTATTATTGCAAAACAGAAATTATTAAAAGTCAGTACTCAACACACAATGCATAATGAAACTAACAGTCAAGGTGGCTAAAATTACATGCAAGTACAGAAACAAGACAAAAAAAAAGTCTATAATAATATTTTACCGTATACAGTGTATATCCAACGAAATTAACAATTATACAAATGCCTTATACAGGATATACCCCTAATACCTATTTTCTAAAACCCTACACACATATGCTCCAGCTCGAACCCCCCCCTCCCGGACCCCTCCTTGGATAGTACCTCCATTATCCCTCACTCCTAACCAGACACTACCATTATAAGCTAGCTTTTATTCTCTCCACCACTTCTAACCACATTGACATTTTGGATTCGTTGAGACCCAGAATTCTTGCTGTAGATATTTCTTGATAAATCACATCGAGATATGTAAGAGACCAAACTTTCCGGCACATTTTTTCCGGTTGAAACCAGCGTGATGCAATCAGTTTTTTAGCTACTGTGATACCCGATAAAACCAATCTCTTTAGCTGTGGATTTACTGCAAACTCAAAAACATCATTCAAAAGCAATACAGAGGGGTGTACTGGTATATTCCAAGATACGAGTTTTGATAATTGCTGGGTCACATCTTTCCAGAATGCCTTAACTGGTGGGCAGTCCCAATACATGTGCATAAATGTCCCTTCGTCTCCATTTGTACATTGGGAGCATTTTGAGTCTTGTTTCAGGCCCATTCTGCTCAGTCTTATAGGAGTCAAGTATGTCCTGTGAATATAGTTAAGATTGATTTGTTGATGGTCCGGGTTCCTTGATGTAAGACGGACATTTACCCATGCTTCTTGCCAATCAAAGTCACTTTCCAGGTCTGGTATATCCCTCCTCCAGACAGTGTCTAGTTGGAGGGTTTCATACGAGGACGTTAGTAATTGATAATAAAAACCTGATACAAAACCTCTCAATGTTTCTCTTTCATAGAAGAATTTGTGGTATCTGTGGTGTTCAACTGGTATGTCTAATGGAACACCGTGAGACCTCAAACATAGGCGTAACTGTATGTAAAAAAGCCATGTGGACTCGGTGAGGTTAAACTTTGTGCATATTTCTCCATAACTACAAAAGCCCTGGTTATTAAAAATATCCCCTAATGAGTGTATGCCTTGCTCTTCCCATATAGGGAATCTTATAGGAAGTTTTTCCACTAAGAGTGCATTGTTATTGAATATGGGAGTGTGATTATGCCATTTTTGAGGGTTAGGATATTTTTTTTGTGTTTCCCGCCATGTTCGGATTGCATGGGTAATTATGGGGCCAAATTTCCGCTCACAGTGCTTGATTGGAAGTTTAGTGTGTCCTATGTCCTTCAGTCTCTGTGGGGCTACTATGTTTTCTTCCAATTCTCTCCAGGATACCAAAGCCTGGGGATCAAACCATATTGTCAATGGTCTTAATGTGTAAGCCTTAAAATATTGGAAAAAATCTGGAACTGCCATGCCACCGTCTGCTTTATTTCTCTGTGCGGTGGATCTTTTTATGCGAGGTGGTTTGTTATTCCAAATAAATTTGTATGTGGAGGAGTGTAATCTTTTCCAGTAGCCCTCTGGAGGGGGTAACGGTAGCATTGAGCTGATGAAGTTGATTCTTGGTAGTACATCCATCTTAACTATTGATACCCTTGCCTGTACTGAGTTTTTAAGTTTTGCCCACCTGTCCAGGTCGTCTTTGATTTTGTTCTGTATTTTTGTGTAATTGTGCTTCACCGTTTGTCTTATGGTGGGAAATATTTCCACACCCAAGCATCTAAAATGTTTTACCATGGGTATCGCACCTGGGAGGGTTGTGTCTTTTTTTGCATGGGTGTTAAGTGGAAGGAAAGCCGACTTCGGCCAATTTATTTTAAATCCCGATAAATCACCAAAGTTCTCTATCAACTTGAGTAGATGAGGCAATGTGGTGTTGGGGCTTTGCATGAACAATATTACGTCGTCCGCATATAAACTAATTTTATGTTGTGTGCCCTTGATTACGATTGGTTCTATGTATTGGGATTGTCTTATATATTGTGCTAAAGGCTCTAATGATAGATCGAATAGTCCGGGACTAAGAGGGCAACCCTGTCTGGCTGAGCGTGATACCGGAAAGATTTTGGAGATGAATGTACCTGTTGTAATCATGGATGATGGGTCCTTGTATAATACTTTAATCATATCAATGAATCCTTTTCCTAACCCCATCCTTTCTAATACTGCCCATAGAAACGACCATTCCAGCCTGTCAAATGCTTTCATAGCATCCAGGGACAGCATCGCCTTAGGTATGGTGTCCTCTTTGTCTGCATCTAGTACGTGCAGTATTCGTCTTATGTTATCATTGATCAGGCGACCTCTTATGAAGCCAGTTTGGTCCGGATGAACTAAAGACGTCATATGCTTTTGTAATCTGATAGCTAATACCTTAGAGTACAGTTTGACATCGGTTCCGAGGAGGCTTAAAGGTCTGTAACTACCGCACTCGGTGGGGTCTTTGTCTTTTTTGAGAAGGACTGAAATGAGTGCAATATTGTCGTGTTTATGGAAGCTCCCCTCCTTGACTGAGTATAAGATCATATTTAGTAATAAGGGTCCAAATATGTCCCAACAAGAAAGGTACATTTCTGATGGGATACCGTCTCTTCCAGGAGCCTTACCATTTTTCATTTCGGATATGGCCTTCTTGAGTTCCTCTAATGTGATCGGTGCTTCTAACTGTTTAGCGTCGTCCTCCGAAAGTTTAGGGAGAATAATTTGATTAAGATATGTGTCCAATTTGTTTTGATCAAAGGTCGTTTCTGATTTATATAAGTCGGAGTAGAATTCTTTGAATGTATCGTTTATTATTTTGGGGTCTGTTACAAGTACTTGTTGTTTTCTAATGGCAGTTATATCTGCAAATTTTGCATTAATTCTTAATCGCATGGCTAATAGGTGACTAGGTTTAGAACCTTGGGAGTACTGCTGTTGACTTGTGCTGCGTATTTGCATTTCCGATTTTTGTCTGTATATTGCATTGATCTCTGTTTTTAGTACGTTAACTTGATTTTCTAGTCTAGTTGAGTTGTTGTATTTTAAAGAATTAAATAACGTTGAGTAAAGCGTTTCCAGTTCAGACAGTTTTGTGCATTGATTCTTGCGCAATATGGAGGAAAATCTATCCGTGAAATCCTTGATCATACCCTTTACCGACATCCATATTATTCTGGGGTCTTGCACCGCGTTTGCATTCTCCCGTAGGAATACTGTGAGAGCTTCTTTGAGTTGTGTAATGAATTCCTTGTTGTTAAGCAGCATCGTATTAAAACGCCATCTTGGGGCCCGGGAAGATAGTATACCAAATGTTGCTTTTAGGAGTAAATAACAGTGATCTGAAAGCGCATTGGGTATCATTTCCACTTCATATTTATCAAATAGTCTCGGGATGCAAATACATAATCAATTCTGGATAATGTGTTATGTCTCGCCGATCGACAGGAGTACTTTCGGGTCGTGGGATTAAGTGAACGCCATAAATCATTTACCCCTGTAGTCTTTGACCAATCTTTTAATGCTTTAGATGCATTTTTTTGTTCGCTGGAAAAGGCGAGGTAAGATTTGTCCATCCTTGGATTCCAAATACACACACTAGTATATTTTTTATGGTTATTATTAGACATTAACAGCAAATTATTATAGCATGAGCTAGTTACTAAAGTAAGAACAAAACAGCCCAGACCAATTTGTGTATTGGAGACACACAGAGTCTCATCCAGAACAACCCTATCTTAAACTGGTTATCACCCCCCTCGAAGGAGCCAATGCAAATTAATTTGGCAGACACACACACACACACACACACACACACACACACACACACACACACACACACACACACACACACACACACACACACACACACACACACACACACACACACACACACACACACACACACACACACACACACACACACACACACACACACACACACACACGAAACTAGACTGATTTAATTACCCACACATACTCTCTCTCACACACACACACGCACACACACACACACCGGTTTGACTAGAAGATCACATCGACAATGAGCCAGACTGATTGAATTACCAGGTTATGTTTAGGGGCGAAAGTCCTCCTTTTGTTATCAAAGAAATGTATTGTCATTATGTTATATGGGCCAGTCGATCCTCGACGAAGGACAGTGGTCAAGAAAATGCTTATATAGCTCACTGTATTACCATTGAGGACACACGACAGAACCAAGTGTCAGAGAGATTTTGATATCATGTGTACTGCTGTGGAAACTGCCTTGCTGCTGTTTGCCAATAAAACAAAACTATCACTTTTGGACCATTGATCCGCAACCACTTGTTTCCAGCCTTTTCTTCTCCTCCGAACGTATCCTGAACCAAGAGTGCCGAATTCAGTCACGACAACACAATTAGAACAAGTTTAAGAACAGCACTTCAGTTCACCTAGATCACCAGCGCCCATCTTACCAAGCACCAGCACCCAGTTTACCAAGCACCAGCGCCCAGTTTATCAAGCACCAGCGCCCAGTTTATCAAGCACCAGCGCCCAGTTTACCAAGCACCAGCGCCCATCTTACCAAGCACCAGCACCCATCTTACCAAGCACCAGCGCCCATCTTACCAAGCACCAGCGCCCATCTTACCAAGCACCAGCACCCATCTTACCCCATCTTACCAAGCACCAGCACCCATCTTACCCCATCTTACCAAGCACCAGCACCCATCTTACCCCATCTTACCAAGCACCAGCACCAATCTTACCAAGCACCAGCGCCCATCTTACCAAGCACCAGCGCCCATCTTACCAAGCACCAGCACCCATCTTACCCCATCTTACCAAGCACCAGCACCCATCTTACCCCATCTTACCAAGCACCAGCACCCATCTTACCCCATCTTACCAAGCACCAGCGCCCATCTTACCAAGCACCAGCGCCCATCTTACCCCATCTTACCAAGCACCAGCACCCATCTTACCCCATCTTACCAAGCACCAGCGCCCATCTTACCAAGCACCAGCGCCCATCTTACCAAGCACCAGCGCCCATCTTACCCCATCTTACCAAGCACCAGCGCCCATCTTACCAAGCACCAGCACCCATCTTACCCCATTTTACCAAGCACCAGCGCCCATCTTACCAAGCACTAGCGCCCATTTTACCAAGCACCAGCGCCCATCTTACCAAGCACTAGCGCCCATCTTACCAATCACCAGCGCCCATCTTACCAAGCACCAGCACCCATCTTACCAAGCACCAGCGCCCATCTTACCAAGCACCAGCGCCCATCTTACCAAGCACCAGCACCCATCTTACCAAGCACCAGCACCCATCTTACCAAGCACCAGCGCCCATCTTACCAAGCACCAGCGCCCATCTTACCAAGCACCAGCACCCATCTTACCAAGCACCAGCACCCATCTTACCAAGCACCAGCACCCATCTTACCAAGCACCAGCGCCCATCTTACCAAGCACCAGCGCCCATCTTACCAAACACCAGCACCCATCTTACCAAGCACCAGCACCCAGTTTATCATCACAAAACGTCTCTAGTCTCTAGTCTTCAAGGAGGGCTGCATCACAACACGTCTCTAGTCTCTAGTGTCTGGTCTCTAGTCTCTAGTCTTCAAGGAGCGCTGCATCACAACACGTCTCTAGTCTCTAGTCTCTAGTCTTCAAGGAGCGCTGCATCACAACACGTCTCTAGTCTCTAGTCTCTAGTCTTCAAGGAGCGCTGCATCACAACACGTCTCTAGTCTCTAGTCTTCAAGGAGCGCTGCATCACAACACGTCTCTAGTCTCTAGTCTCTAGTCTTCAAGGAGCGCTGCATCACAACACGTCTCTAGTCTCTAGTCTTCAAGGAGCGCTGCATCACAACACGTCTCTAGTCTCTAGTCTTCAAGGAGCGCTGCATCACAACACGTCTCTAGTCTCTAGTCTCTAGTCTTCAAGGAGCACTGCATCACAATACGTCTCTAGTCTCTAGTCTCTAGTCTTCAAGGAGCACTGCATCACAACACGTCTCTAGTCTCTAGTCTCTAGTCCAGGAGTGGCCAACCAGTCAGAGACTAAGAGCCACAAAGAGCCACACCATATACCAGCGTTTCTCAACCTTTTTTTTCAGTCACGGCACCCTTCATGTGTTTATAGGTCTCACCCTCTGGCCTCTGAAGTTGCTAATGTCTTTTTTATTTGGGCCTCACAGGGTTAAAAGTACCCTTTGAGACCCACGGTTGCAAAATTACAAAATCACTTTTAGCCATTTAAAAAAAGAATGTTTATAGGGCGGTCAGGTGGTGTAGCGGAGATTGCGCTCGTCACCAACGCAGGAGATGCTACCAGCTTGGCTGGTCGTTCATACTAATACAATTTGCAGTATTAGGGGGTGGGAAGCTGGTGGGTGGGAATCTGGCGTTGTGGAGAGCGACGCCTACAGGTCAAGGCTCGGTGCTTGCTCAGCGGGGGCAGGACTTGGTGGAGATAGCGTGCCCTCCCACGCGTTACACTTCACCAATGAGAGTCCTCGCTGCCAAGTGAAAACTTGTATCACAGTATCGGAGGAAGCGTGGGGTCGGCTTCGGGACGCCCTTGTACCGACTCGTAGGAGAACATGCATACAGCAGCCAGGTAGGGGAGGGGGGGAATTGGCACGGCGACTAAATTGGGAAGTCTCTAGTCTCTAGTCTTCAAGGAGCGCTGCATCACAACACGTCTTGTCTCTAGTCTTCAAGGAGTGCTGCATCACAACACGTCTTGTCTCTAGTCTTCAAGGAGCGCTGCATCACAACACGTCTTGTCTCTAGTCTTCAAGGAGCGCTGCATCACAACACGTCTTGTCTCTAGTCTTCAAGGAGCGCTGCATCACAACACGTCTTGTCTCTAGTCTTCAAGGAGCGCTGCCACCTTCTCAGTTCTGCATCAACATTTTTATTCCAGAGCTGTCCTGTGGAATGCGACCCTGGGCCCCAACCTGTTCCAACTGCCCCCACTGTCCGATATTATCAGCCGATATTGGCATTAAAATGTAATATCAGAAATGATCGGTATCGGTTTAAAAAAAAAAGGAATGATTATTTTTATTTAAAACATTTTACATTTATTTAACCTTTATTTACCCAGGCAAGCAAGTAAAAACACATTCTTATTTTATTTATTGTGAAAAGTATGCATAATGTTGTGTTTTTGTGGGGGGAAACCCTGCATATATCGGTATCGGTTGATATCGGTATCGGAAATTAAGAATTGGACAATATGGGTATATCGGATATCGGTAAAAAAGCCAATATCGAACATCCCTACATGAAACCATTATCAAAAAGCTCAAAGTAGCAGTTTATTGATTTTTTTTAAAGCTATACAGAGCAGAGCAGTGACCAACCAAAACAAATATAACTCACCCTAAATCACTAACTTTCCTAACAAAACAAAATAGAACATAATATTTAGCATTTAGCATTTTAGCATTTAGCATCATTAGATTATATATTAGATTACATTTAGATGATTGGATTATTAGATTATATATATATTATTATATTCTATTATATTCTGGAACCATAAAGAATTATTGAGAAGAAACACAAGTTGGAAAACGAAGACCAGGATTTTGGAAACGTATGTTATGTCAGTCTTTTCATACGGAGCAGAAGCATGGACGCTGAATGAAGAGGCAAAGAGGATGATAGACTCTTTTGAAATGTGGACGCTGAGGAAGATGCTGAAGATAACATGGAAGGATAAGATCAAGAATGAGGAGGTACTGAGAAGAGCGGATATGCAAGGAGGACAGCTGCTGGAGAGGTTGAAAAAGAGAAAGATGGAGTTGTGCGGGCATGTTCTGAGAGGATCCAGCGGGGAGATGTTCAAGAAGGTGGTGATGGGGAAGGTGGATGGAAAGAAAGGAAGTGGAAGACCAAGAAGAGGCTGGGTAGATGACGTCTGTGATTGGAGCGGAGTGAGAGGCGGAGTCACGGAGTTGGAGAGAAGAAGTGGGGACAGAATGGGTTGGAGAGTGATAGGCAACCTTCGGAACGAAGAAGCCACCTAATGATGATGATGATATTGTAACCATAGGGCAAATATAACTGAGAGGGTATACATACCCTCATCTTGCACCTTGTTGCCCATATGCACATGTCCAGAGTTAATTATATTATGTTGTTTACACTGCCTTTTTATTCTATTTACATTTTTACTTCACTGTACTATAATTCTACTACCTGTACCTGTACCTCCCCTCCCCCACCCCATGCTGCTATGATGCCTGCATTTTCCCAAGTGGATCAATAAAGGAATATCTTATCTTACTCTTAGAAACAGAAATACAAAATCTAACCTAAATTCTAAATAGAAAACTGTAAAGTGTCACAGCCAACTAAGTGACACTGGTTAGTATGACATCCTGCTCTTATATATGATTATGGGGAATGTCTGTAGATTCTTCCTGGACAATGGAATCAATGGAATCAATACAATAGGTTTATTGTATATATTTGTTTTAAATCTAGGCATATGTTACTATAGGTGTATAGATGTGATATGCATTCTGGCTGGTAAACGCCCAGTCAGAAAGGAATTGAGTAGAAACACGTTATGTGTAAACACATGTTAAGTGCCACAAGTCAACGAGTGACACTTTGTATAGTGTTCTTGTGTTTGTTGTGTATGATTGGAGCTATGTATGTGACCTGTATATTCTTTATACACTTTAAAACTATGTTACAGTTAATGTGCAGTCGGAATGGAGGCAGAAGTGCAGTCTCTGTTAGAGGGGGGGGGGAATGTGCTTCCCTCTATCTGTGGCCTTGAGTGAAGAGCAGGCCCGAGCTGAGAGCAAGTCGGCACAGTTTAACCCTGTCCTGTCTGCATAGAATAAAACCAATGATAGGTACAAGTATGTGCATATATATGTGTACACTGTATACTATATATATATGTACTGTATTATACATGTATGTGTATCTGTATATATCTGTAGTATGTGTTGGGCTATGTACTATATATTACGGCAGTCTGCCTCGTCCTCGTCTCAGAACGAGAGAGGCCGCAGAAGAGGAAGGAGGAGAGGAGAGTAAACTGTAATGTTTACTGTAATGTAAACTAATGTACTATAATACACTGAGTACTGTATTGTACCTGTAACCTATTGTACCTGTATATATCTGTATATGTATGTGTTAGGCTAATCATGCTAAAAAAGGACCATGTACTATATGCTCGTGCAGAAAGTGTGAATTGCTTCCATGTCAATACTGTTTGGCCACTGGGGAATGTGAGACGACCGTGGGGCCTCTGGTAGCCTGCAAGTAACAGATAGGGATTTTCCAACACAAGGTAATCTGTTGCTCCTCCAGTTACTGTGACGAATACAGAGGGAGGAGAATTCATCTGTATGTGTTATACGTTGATTGGCTAGTGGAATGACATAGCTATGACATCACTGTATTTGGACCAATAAGCGAAGAGATCTGGGGCCCTTTATAAAGGCCAACTTGCCAGATCACAGTCAGATTTGAAGATTTTGTGTGCAGACACCAGGCACAAGCCGTGTTAGGCCTTTGATGTTTTTGTTTTATACTTCTTTTAACTGAGTTGGACATTTCCAATGAAGTCTCTTCTGTAACTTGCTTTTTCTAAATAAAACAGCTTTTTATAATATATCTTTTTGTATCCATTCTTCTGACCAGACGGACGGGTAAGCATTGAAATGTTTTTGCATTGTAACTTTACCCATTGCTTCGTGATGTTCATGATTTATGATGTAAAAACTTTAGAAGTGTGTCTTTAACCAGTCGGCAACAACACGGTCCCGTAATGTTCCTGATTTATGATGTAAAACATTATTTTGCCTGCCGACGATCAGACAACATGTCATAAGGAATCTATCAAACTATTGCAGCTACTAGCAGAGAAGGGACAAAAGGTGTCTTTGAAAAAATTGCAATACTGTCGACCTAGGGTAGCATATCTAGGCCAATCAATTTCACAGGGCCATCGAGCTATTTCAGAGGAACATTTGGTGACTATTAAGAAAGCTCCCAAACCAGTGACTGTACGTCAGATGATGGCTTTTCTGGGGATCGTGGGGTATAGTTCCACTTGGGTGGAGAACTACACAGAGCTAGTAGGGCCCTTAAGAGCCATGATAAAAGTGTGCGGAAACGACAAGTTGAGTGCTAAATTAACATGGACTGTGGAGGGCCTGCGGGCATTTGAAACCATAAAGACCCGTATGTTAGCTGCCCCTGCCCTGGCCTTGCCTGATTATACCAAGCAATTCATACTATATGTCTTTTCCTCTTCAGATCAGAGGTATGCGTGCGCGGTGTTGGCCCAAAACACCGGAGTGGGGATCCATCCACAACCAATAGGATACTACTCCATCGCCTATTCAGAGGTGGAAATGGGAATGCCTCCGTGCTACCGAGACTGCACCGGGGTCTTCTTGATGTACGAGAAAGCTGCAAGTATCATGATGGGGTATCCAGTTAATATTATGGTAGCACATGCAGTAAAAAATTTGTTGGAATCTGGTAAATCTGCACTAACGATACCCCGTCTTAAAAATTATTACAGGATTTTGGAACAGGAAGATGTTACTTTGACTAGGTGTTCCACGGTGAACCCAGCGCAGACCCTTCCTAAGCCTGAGGATGGAGACCCTCACAACTGCGTGGCTGAAGCCGAGAGGTACTCCAGACTTAGAGCTGACTTGCAGGCTTTTCCGTTTAGCAGTCCTGATTTGGAACTATGGACAGACGGCTCATGATACAGAGTTGGGGAGGACCTAAAAGCAGGTTACTCTGTAGTAAAATCACAAGGTGATGGGTTTGTCGTAGAAAAGGCCGAAGCCTTGACACAACCCTGCTCAGCTCAGCTGGCAGAACTAGTCGCTCTGACTGAAGCATGCCAAATGGCAGAAGGCAAGACGTTAATATCTATACAGATAGCAGCTATGCACAAAATATCAGTTTTCTCTACGGAGCGGTGTGGAAAGGGAGAGGATTTAAGAGAGCAGATGGTACCGCCATACGTCACTGTAGTCAGATAACCAATTTGTAAGGAGCAATAATGAAACCCAAACAAATTGCGATTATCAAATGTGCTGCCCATCAGTCTGATGAGTCTAAGGTGACCAGAGGTAACAACATGGCAGATGTCGCTGCCAAGCAAGTGACAGGTGCGGACAGAGCAGGTAAGGTATTGGTTATCACACACAAGGTGGAGTTGGAAGATAAGATTACTTACAAAGATGTTTTGACCTTTCAGGAAGAGGCGAGTCAGGTGGAGAGAAATCTCTGGTCAGCAAGAGGGGCTAGTAGGGATGGGGCAGGTTTGTGGCGGAACCATGAAGGACTTGTGGTTGCACCAACGGGCCTGGTCGGACTGCTGATCCAAACTGCGCATGATTTCTGTCATGCACACCGGAGAGAGGTGAGTAGGAAAATAAAGGAGTATGGTTTTTGGGCGCCAAACCTGCTACAGCAGATTGATTGTGTGATAAGTAGATGTGCGATCTGTTTGAAAAATAATGCACAAAGAGGGATCGTTGTGTCCCCGGGACACATCCCCACACCAAATGGCCCAATGAGAGAACTTGTGATTGACTATGTAGACATGATAAAACCGATTAGCCAAAAGAGGTACATTCTTGTCGTGGTGTGTCGATTTTCAAGGTGGGTAGAGGCTTGCGCGACTAAGCATAAGGATGCTGCCTCAGTGGCTAAGTTCTTATGCCGTGATTTGATAAGTCGTTATGGAATTCCAGACAAAATCTGCAGCGACAATGGAAAAGAATTTGTGGACAAGACTGTACGTTTAGTACTACAACAAATGGGGATAAAACAGCGCTTCGGGTCCGTTTACCACCCTCAGAGCCAGGGGGCTGTGGAACGCATGAACGGAGTACTCAAGAACAAATTGGTTAAGATCTGTCAACACACAGGTCTAAATTGGCTAAGTGCGCTACCATTAGCATTAATGGCGTGTCATTCAAGCGAAATTCGGGGCCTGCGTTTAACACTGCATGAAATGTTGTTTGGCCGATGTATGGTTGTGCCAGGCTTGCGCGCAACAGGCAAAGGTCCGAGTTTGGACATCCTGGACCACGAGATGCGTGAGTACGTGAAGTACATGTCAAAGCTCCATGGGGCAATCTATGATTATGTCTCTAGTAAACGAGAGACAGAAGAGGGGGAGAATAGGCGGAGTACTCCTCAGATAATACCAGGAGATTACGTTTATGTAAAAGTGTTCAGACGCAAGTGGTACGGAGCGCGGCGAGAAGGACCGTATGAGGTCGTAAGAGCTACGGAAAAAGCTCTACAGGTTAAAGGATCACCAATGTGGTTTCATCTTTCGCATTGCGTAAAAGCCCTGCAAGATGGGCAAGAATTGGAGGAAATGCACGACGAAGGGGAAAATGAAGACGATTATGGGGAACCAGACAGGGGGCAACATGATTGTCCCTCTGTGGGAAATGAAGGATTCTTGCAGGAGCCAGACAGAGGAGATCATGAATTGGAATTGAAAAATTATGATTTTTCCTCTGTGGACTTTGACGGAGTGCCGACAGCAGTGCAGAAGACACCGGAGGAGATGGCGATTAGCGCAAATGCAACAGAAAGGCCACGGCCACAAAGGGTTATCAATAGACCTCAGAGGTTTCGATGAGGATAACTGGCAGGATTGCAGCTAAAAGTAAATAGACCTCAGAAGGTCCTTGCAAAGGAGAAATTTAATTTTTATGGTTTAAGTCTCCTTCGTTTTTATTAGAACTGATAGTCTTTTATTGGCGTGATGTAATAATCTTTTCTTGCAGAGTCAATTACACAAAATAGACACATTGGTTAATTACATGGATAATGTATAGTCATAATAAAAAAAATTTTAAATCTGGAAGCCAATTCTTGTTTGATTACCTTCCATAGTCGGATGTCATATCAATAACTGATATTGTGTACACCTGTGCAAAAGAGAAGGGTGATGAAATGATGGTTGTTGTGTTTTTTTGTAATTTTTGTAATTTTTAGGTTGTTTGAAAAATGTTTAAGGCTTATAGAAATATTATATCATTTTGATTTTGAAATTTACTGGTTACATAATGAGGGTAGACCCCTCAGAGAAGGGATTGTCGTAAATTAATTGGATCAAAATGACCCGTATAGTATTACAGGAGGGATCAAAATCATCTGGCGGTCTCTGGAAAAGGCAACAGGACACCCCGGCCAAAAGCTAACAGTGCAACCCTTCCCCCTTCACCTAGCATCTATAGGAAAGGCCCAGAGTGCCATATAGATAAGAACAGACTAAATGGCAAACAGATGAAACATCTTCCCCCACACAACGAAGTGGGATGGTGGGCCCAATTTGACTGACTTTAAGTCATAAAAAGACAACCTGAAGGATAAATGGAGATAGCAGGGTAGAATGGTTGTTTACTTTAGCCAGGAGAACAAACAGGCCTATGAAAGACCCACTGTTAGGTTTGAGGAGATAATCTATTCCAAGCTGCAGGGGGGCGGCTTCAGGGGCAGCTGGTTGACTCATTCTAAAAGGAAACTATTTTAAGTAAAGTGCCTGAATTTGGACAACAGCCACTCAGCAGAAAACTCTGGCTGGTAAAACAGAGTGATCAGGAATATTCTGGCCAATAGAATAACCAATCTATACAATATAGACTAAATACTAGAGTACTTGACCAAAAGTAAACTGTTGAACAAATCACATTATAAAATTGGCTAAGTAAACTGAAGTAGTAAGACCAGGGATAAAACAAGTTAGAACTACCAAGTTAAAAAGACATTTAAAAGTACCATGTGTAAACTTATATAGGGAACTGGGTTAATCATTCATAATTGTGTTAAACAACTTTTAAAAGGCTAAGTTATATTAAACAGTAAATAATCTATGCATGCAAACACGTAAAACAAAGTAAACCAATAGAAATCTTGAATGGATCAAAACTGATAGACCAAATGACAGTTTAAGTCCCTACCTCCATGAAACGGCCACATTTAACCTAAACCAAAATGCTACCTTAAAAGGACAGAGTTCTCAGATTTAGGATGACGGGTCAAGCAGTAGAAAGAGCTTTAGCCAATGGGAGAAGCCCGAGCCCTGGGGTGACGTCATGGCACGTCCCCGGGGGCTCGGGGGAAAACCTTCCTTTTAAGCAGGCGCTGATGGAGGAGAAAGGAGTGCTCAGACGAAACCGACAGAGAGCAGAGAGCTGTAGAGAGCTGTAGAGAGCTGTAGAGAGCATCTTGACCGGAAACATCACTGCCTTGTATGGAAACAGCACGGCACAGGACAAGAAGGCCCTACAGAGAGTGGTGCGCTCAGCCGAGCGTACCACGGGTATTGCACTACCTCCCCTGCAGGTTCTATACAACAAGAGGTGCAAATCCAGAGCCTGCAGGATAATGAAAGACCCTCACCACCCCAATAACAGCCTGTTCCAGCTGCTGAGGTCAGGCAGACGCCTGCGAACCCCAGCTACTAGGACAGAGCGGCTTAGGCTCAGCTTCTTCCCCCAGGCCATCAGGGCCCTGAACAATGAACATTGAGTGCCACAGAACACTGAACTATCCACACACAAGCACACATGAACACACACACGACACGCACGCTGTGCACGCTCACACACTAGCAGCCACTTAACACTTTAACATGAGCGGGCACACACTCATGCCGCACACACGCACACTTATGGCCAAAAGGAAAGGCCACTTTAAATTAGAATAACAGGAACAGTGTATTGCACTACCAAAGCTACCTAGCATGTCCTATATGCTCTGTAAATAACTATGTACAGATACCGAGATGTCACACCATGTTACCTGTTACCTGTTTATTGCACAATGTTGTTTTTTTATTGGATTCTATTATATGTTGTACCACTGTATTGCACATCGTTGCGGGCAAGACCACCCGCATTTCATTGTAAACTTGTATGCCGTGACAATTAAAACTCTTGACTTGACACAGCGAGACGAGACGGACAGCGTGAGAAGGAGAAGCTGGAGACATCCCCACCAGTTCGAGAAAAGGAGACGCAAACCCTGACGACTGATTAGAATAGAAGCTGTGAACCCGATAATTAAGCTGTTGTTTTTCAATAAAACAACAGAACTACAGACCGTTCTGTTTTCACCCGTCGCTCTGCCTCCGTCTCCAACTTGATTTCGACCAATGAAATGAATGAACTTTTTAACAACGTGTGAATACCACAGCAGAGTAAGGTAGCTATCCACTATACACTTGCGACTTATAGCTACATAGGATCTATTGAAAAGACACGTTAGAGATACAAACAGTGAGAGACAGAGAGAGAGAGAGATACAAACAGCGAGAGAGAGATACAAACAGTGAGAGACAGAGAAAGAGAGAGATACAAACAGCGAGAGAAAGATACAAACAGTGAGAGACAGAGAGAGAGAGAGATACAAACAGAGAGAGAGATACAAACAGTGAGAGACAGAGAGAGAGAGAGATACAAACAGCGAGAGAGATACAAACAGCGAGAGAGATACAAACAGTGAGAGACAGAGAGAGAGAGATACAAACAGCGAGAGAGATACAAACAGTGAGAGCAGGGCCGCCTGGGAGAAATGCGAGGCCCTGTGCAAGATTTAAAAGCGAGCCCCCCCCTAAAAGGTAAAAAAAATATATATATTTTTTTTCATACAGTCAACATATTCTTAAATAATAGCGCTGCCCGAGGCTGGGCATGATACAGTCAACATATAGCAAGAGAGAGAGCGAGAGAGAGCTCCCGTTCTACAGTCAATATACAGTGTTATCGCTGCACAGACCAATGCCCCTGACCCTCCACCAGAGCAAGGCCAGAGAGAGAGAGATAGAGAGAGAGCATGTCTGTTTGTGTGTGTGTGTTAGAGAGAGAGCATGTATATGTGTGTTAGAAAGAGAGAGAAATATATAGAGAGAGAGCATGTCATTTTGTGTGTTAGAGAGAGATATAGAGCATGTCTGTGTGTTAGAAAGAGAGAGAGAGAGAGCATGTGTGTTTGTGTGTTAGAGAGAGAGAGCATGTCTGTGTGTGTGTGTGTGTTAGAGAGAGAGCATGTATGAGAGAGATAAGCAAAGATGAGCCCCTAAAGGATATTCAACTTTTAATGGAAGAACAAAACAGAAGGAAAAGATAACTTCACAAAGGCAACATGAATAGATCCAAAAGGACAAAGATCAACACTTAAATCCAAAGAGAAGAGGGTCTATACCAGAGAAAACAAAGTAGCAAGGAGCCAATGGCCGACATCAGCTAAATAGGCTAACTGCAAATAGAGTAGCCAGGTACTGACACCAGGCCACACACAGCTTTGGCCAACGCTACCCAAGCTACACAAACGACCAAGACAATTCACACACAGCACATGTCGTATCTCCAAATGTTGTGAAGTAACATATGTTTTGCCTGGAAAAAAACATCGTTATTAATAAAACATTCGGGAGGGGAAGGAAGGAAGAGTGGGGTAATGTCCAATGGACATCTTACCTGCACCAAGGAACGCAGGGCGAAAGGCCGCAACACAGGTCTCCACGTTGACGAAAGGCCTCTTGCTGGCGGGACAAAAAGAAGCTATGGCCGGAGCCTTGTCATGGTGCAGGCCCGACTACATCTTCTGTCAAAGATGATGTCGTAGTCAGAGTGCCAGGGCCTGCTATTCTCACGGCTAATGTCAATGGTCATAGCACAAGCTAACAGCTAACTCTAGGCTAACTGATAGCATCAAGATAACGTTCCCAGCCGAGCGAAAATGAGCAGCTAACGTCGTAGCTAAACAGCTAACTGGCTAACAGTTAGCTCAACCCGGCTATCGCTAACCACTAGCTAACGCAGAAGCAAGCTATGCGGCTACCACTGAAAAACTGTACAACGTGAGAAAAGCAATACAGGCCAACACTTCAGACAGCCGCTGTGTTTTCCTCTTCTCATCCGAAGAGGGAAGGGAAAAAGAAGGCAATACACGTCCCACTACAGAGTGGTGTTTACCATAGCGGTGTCGGCAACAAGTCCCTCGCGGACTATAGCCGACTTGAGCATGGAGATATTCTCATAATGAAACACCAAGCTCACCTCCCTCGCACCAGGTGCTGACACCAGGCCACACACCGTTAGCTACTACAACAGCTAGCCGGCCCGAGAGAGAGAGAGATATATCCACGGCGGCAATAGAATAGAGTACATTAAAAACTCACCAAACGTCCAAGAGGATGGAGACAACCGCGTGGAGTTGACGAAGTTCATCTGCCAAATGACCGTCCTCTTCATCTTGGCATAACAATGCTGCACGCACTCTCTCTAGGTTAGCTAACGCTAGTTAGCCTTTAGCTAAGCTAGCTACTAGCCGACATCATCATGGCTATCCCGACTGAACCACACGTTAGCACTCAATATTATAACGTAGCTAAAGCTAACTAGCTGTCCCTGCCTTTAGCCGGGATGGCTAGCCTGACTGAACTGTCTAACATGCAACAACTTTCATCTTCAGTCCATCTGCCGAATGACTGTCCTCTTCGTTTTGGCTGGCATAACTAAGCATAACCTCCAAAGCTGCACGCGCGAAATAGTCAAACGCAGCTGACGCGCACCGGCGTACACATGATGTAACCCCTCCCTTCTTGAAACCAATAGTATGTCTGCTGCAGAGCCCCAGAGCTCCAATAGAGAATAGTGCAGAGCCAGGAACATTCTACAAACGTGTCTAATGTGAAATATATAAGCATATACGCAAAACTAGATTTTAGGGCTGTGATGAAAAAGGGCCTCGCGGGAAGGGGGGCCTCGCAAAAAAAAATAATAATAAAAAAAAATACTAAATAAAATATATATATATATTTTTTTTTTGTGCGAGGCCCCCCTTCCCGCGAGGCCCTGTGCGACCGCACTGCTCGCACACCCCCTGAGGCGGCCCTGAGTGAGAGACAGAGAGAGAGAGAGAGAGAGATACAAACAGCGAGAGAGAGATACAAACAGTCAGAGACAAAGAGAGAGAGAGAGAGAGAGAAAGAGAGAGATACAAACAGTCAGAGAGATACAAATAGTGAGAGACAGAGAGAAAGAGAGCTAGAGATACAAACAGCGAGAGAGAGATACAAACAGTCAGAGACAAAGAGAGAGAGATACAGACAGAGAGAGAGAGATTCAAACATTCAGACACAGAGAGAGAGATATAGAGGTTCTGGGGTGTTTCTCCTCTGAGGGTCGTCCCTCCCTCTCTCTTTAAATTCCCATGTGTGACCATCGTCATCAGGCCGTAGTATTGGATGTATCCATGTAAGAAGGAGACATTAATACTCCCTCACCAGCTGCCATTTCAAATAATGAGCTCCCCTTGCAGCCCCAGACACAGCGTGATCTATCACTTTACATTAAACTTGCTTTTACTCTCTTCCACGAGAGAGAGAAAGAGAGAGAGAGAGAGAGAGAGAGAGAGAGAGAGAGGGAGGGAGGGAGAGAGAGAGGCAGAGAGGGAGAGAGGGAGAGAGAGAGAGAGAGGGAGAGAGAGAGAGAGGGAGAGAGAGAGGGAGAGAGAGATAGAGAGGGGGAGGGAGGGAGAAAGGGAGAGAGGGAGAGAGAGAGAGGCAGATAGAGGGAGAAAGAGAGAGGGAGAGTGGGGGAAGAGAGAGAGAGGGAGAGAGGGAGAGAGGGATATTAAAGCATTACATCACATGCAGGAGTGGGTTATGAGAATTAGACCATGCCTAGGGGGGGCATGGTCTAATTCTCATAACCCACGACTGCGCGTGGTGTAATGGCTTTTATACAACTGGCGCATTCATCCAACCTTATTACTATACAATAAACACAAATTAATTGAAGATGTATTGACAAAAGCATCCGCAGAAAAAGTAGTAAATCTTTATACAATTGCCCTCCTATTTTTTTTTAACATAGGTTTAAAAAAAAAATAAAACATTTGCCTCCCTAAAAAAAGAGAAGAATTAAAAAATAATTTGAACCTACTTTCTATAGAAGCAGCTTGGAGGTGCGCTGTTTTAAGTGAGCGTGAGTTATTGGATTGATTGATTGAAAATGTTATTAATGTCCGCCTTGTTTCGAACTGGTTATGCTTAGGCCCTCTTTCGAAGTCACCCTCTTTCGAAGTCGGTTATGCTTAGAGTTTGGAATCAGGGCTGGTGGTCTATCGCCCTGCTCTAAAGATAAACTCTAAGCATAACCAGTTCGAAACAAGGCGGACATTAATACAATTTTCAATCAATCAATCCAATAACACATGCTCACTTAAAACAGCGCACCTCCACGTGAGCGTGTGTTATTGGTTTGATTGATTGATTGCTTGAAAATCTTATTAACAGTGAAATTAATGTCCTTTTGACGAATGGCATCTAACAACAGACTTCCCGCGATTTATATTTTGTTCCACAATTACTCATGACCCACCAATTACATAATCCAACATTGTGTAAGAAACTAACACATTCGCCGTGACAGAATCGTTTTTGAATTAGTCGTTATGGCGCTTGAAACACATCCATTCGTAAGGATTATTGTCCTCCATCTTGGTTTTTCCTATGAAAAAGTCGAACTGGTGGAGTGATTGTAATTCGGTTGTGGGCGGGTTCTGGGATTACGAGCGTGGGTTATGAGAAATAACCACGTCTAACTTGACTGTTTCAGCCAATCAGAATCGAGAAATGTGCATGCCATTGTATAAATGGTTGCGAAGTCTGGGGCCCACTTGCAAACCAAGACTTCACCAAATGGGACAAACATCCAATTGAGACCGTATGCAGAATTTAGCAAATCCATTCTCCGCACCCAACGGAAAACACCAAATAATGCATGCAGAGCAGAACTAGGAAGATACCCACTAATCATTAAAATCCAAAACAATCACCTAAATAAAAGTGACCCAGACACACTCCACAACAAAGCCCTCACCTACAGAGAGACCATTGAGATATGCCCACTCAGCCAGATGGTTCTTGGACTCTTCTCACAAACACAAGCATAGCCACCAGACAGAAACCACACGGGACTAAACCAAATTATAAGAAAACAAAAAGAAAACTATCTGACACATTGGAAAGAACCAACCCAAAACCAGAGAAAATGTAAATGCTATTTGGCCCTAAACAGATAGTACACAGTGGCAGAATACCTGAGCACTGTGACTGACCCAAAACTAAGAAGATCCATAGGTACAGACTCAGCGAGCACAGCCTAGCCATCGAGAAAGGCCGCCATAGGCAGACCTGGGCCCTCATTTATCAATTTTTCTTAGAAAGTATTCTATTTTCATACGTAAGCACAGAATTTAGAATGTGTGCACGCACAAAAAAAACGGGATTTTTCAACCGTGCGTACACAGGTCCTACGTTCCTCCGTGTTGATAAATACCTCTTTGTTCTACCGTCAATGCTCGTGCATGATTATCCATATATGGTCATGAAAGTGATGAAACACCCCCCATGGGATGTGAAATAATGGACTGACCCGAGCGGAACTCTGAGAAACTTCACGGAGATTGTTCACTGAGGCGCTGTCGAACCAAGAAGACACAACGCGTGTTATGGGATAAATAAAAGGCTGACTTGTAAACGGTGATGTCAGATATCAACGGCTCCCTAAGACCATTGCTGCAATTCTGCCTGTAAAAAATTTAATATGAATGCCTTTATTAGTTGTGTTCGATTGGCTATAATATGATTTTTAGAGGCATCTATTTTGAATGAATGAATGAATGAAAACTTTATTTAACAGATTGCAGAATGGGTACAATACAGTACGGCTCAATACACACAATTGTTAAGGGGATGCAGACCAGAGAAAGACGTTTGTCTTGTTTACATCAGGGTCCCCCCCTGTTGTTGTCGGTATTAGCCTAATAATACCGACAACAAAATAGATGCCTCTAAAAATCATATACTATTAGGTAACCTATATAGATTACATATAATAGCAGC
Source organism: Notolepis coatsorum (assembly GCF_963971535.1). Lineage (NCBI taxonomy): Eukaryota > Metazoa > Chordata > Actinopteri > Aulopiformes > Paralepididae > Notolepis > Notolepis coatsorum. Next base: position 30,563,774 of record NC_140173.1, on the reverse strand, counting down.
CATAGCCTACATTATGCAACAGTAACTTGCACATACGTTATGCGACGGACCAGTGTATACCTTATATCATATCATATTCATATTCATATAATAGTTTACTCTGAGTCTATCAGCATACCAGCATGTAATACGTTCTGAGTGTGTATCTACCTCAACTCCTTATTAAATTTGCACATAGATTGCAGAAATACGGGAACGTTTTGATTTATATTAAAAGGCTTTGACATTGTAAAACTAAATACGTGGAATTCTGTAAGCATAATACAAGTCATATCACCCACACGATATATGCTCCGTGTCCAGAGCATGTATGCTTTTCATTCATTTAAGACACATTATTGCAAGGGTTTTGTAATACACATACACCCTGGTCTCATTGCAATGCGTTTTTTATTCTTTCTTATACAGTAGGAAGGGGAAGAACACTATATCGTGGGTGTTCATATGACTTGTATTCTGCTTACAGCTTCGAAATTCCACTTGTTTCGTTTAACATAAAGCCTTTTAAATATAATCAAAACGTTCCCCTGTTTCTGCGGTCTGTGCGCAAAATAATAACAAGTTGAGTTACGCGGAGCGCAGTCAGTCAGTACACCCCGTATATTCCGATAACGCTATATAAACCATGCTGCATTCATTCGGAGATAAATACCTATTATTCCAAATGCTATTTATAGGGGTTTGACCATAATTACACTACTGTTGCTATTTTACAATGAACTATAATGAATTACGGTTCATACAGAACATGCCAGTGTTGAAACTAATGCACAGAAGCTTATTTCCTTGTTGTAATAATAAATTCTACCAACGGGCGCCAGCTACGTATGGTCTGACCTGTGCTTAAATATACGCACAAAGTCAAGCACAAGTTCAAATTGATAAATCCCACACTTTGCTTAGAAATGATGGTACGCACGGGTTACGCACATATCTGTGCGTACGCCACGTTGATAAATGAGGGCCCTGGCTCCCAAGAGAAGACAGACTATGCACCCACTGCACACAAGAAGAGGTGGAAACCGAGCTCCACTTCTTAACAACCTGCCCACTATACCAAATTGCAAACACCCAAAGATACTTTGAAAACATGGAAAACAACTCAAAACTCCTATACCTACTGCGAGAAATACAACAATGTGCAAACACAGCAGCAAGATTTGTGAGCTGCTGTGATAAGAAAAGGACATCCAACGGAATACAACCTCCATAAAGACTGTACAAGAAATTCCTTCTGTAATGTACTGATTTCGTTTGTTTTCTCTGTTTGATTGTTTTGTTTTGTTTGGCTTTGGCAATGTAAACGTATGTTTCCCATGTCAATAAAGTCCATTTGAATTGAATTGAGAGAGGGAGAGGGAGAGAGGGAGAAAGAGAGAGAGGGAGAGAGGAGGGGAGAGAGAGAGGGAGAGAGAGAGGGAGAGAGAGGGAGAGAGAGGGAGAGAGGGGGGGGGGTGAGAGAGATGAGGAAGGGGCAAGAGAGAAAGAGAGACACACACACACACGCACACACACGCACACACACGCACACATCCTTGTGTTGCATCTGCAGCATGTTAATTAATGCAGTTTGCTCCTCCTTGCCAAGTGGCTCTCTTTATTTTAGTACCTCCTCTTAAAGCCTCAGGGTGACATTTCCAAGCAATTGATAATCCACCCCCCCCCCCCCCTGACCACCCCCCCCCCTGATCACTTGTTGCCAAGTCTTAACACTATTTAAAGCTGTGTGTCAAGAACCAGTCCCCTTAATCCATTATTGGCGATGACATCATGGAAAACCACTGCAGTGACTTTGGAAGAGGCTGTAATTAAGACACGAAGTTCGGAACGATGAGTCTCTGTCATTCCTGGCATTTTGTGACCCCCCCCCCTGAAAGCAAAGGATGTATACTTCTAATAAGAATGTGGACATAATGCTGCTAGACAACATGTTTTGACAGTTCTACAACCCTTAAGTTATACCCACTTAAGACATCTCCCCCGTGCCAGCTGTCCTTAATACTGTGTTGTGTCCCATATGCCTCTGCTCCTCTTTGCTATGGACTCCTCCACACCCATCACTGAATGTGGTGACATCAGTTGGCCACAGATTAATAGTCTGTGCTTGAATACGGCTGCTTCCAAGAAAGCACACACTTGCAACGTCCAAATCCTCTTCGGGTCGAGCTATTATAGATGATGTCAAAAGATATTTATTATAGATGTCAAAAGATATTTATTATAGATGTCAAAAGATATATATTTTTTTGGCACTTTAGCATTTTGGCATAAGTGGTTCTTTCAAAGGCCCAATCAGTGATCCAAGTAGAAACAAATGGGGAGCCCCACTGCCAACAATATAAACGAGCAATGAAGACATAATTATAGTTGATTGGTCCTGTTGTGGACACTAGACAATAGGTCCAGCTCTAGACCAGGTAAATACTGTATCAGTTTCTAAAAATATTAGCTGTATTTTCTATGATGGTAATGTTTGTAAACTAAATCTAGTTTATGACTAGTTAGGAAAGTTCCAAACTGCTTGTATTCCACCTACAGATGAAACTATTAAGGCATGTATCAGAATATATACCCCATATGGAAGTGGTCAAGAGTAGAACAGTACGACTCTGTGACTTGTTTTAACATGATGAATTATAATGACCAGAACAAACAGTACTGTGACTTGTGATAAGTTCATGATGGTTCATGATGAATTATACTGACCAGAACAAACAGTACAGTGACTTGTTTTAACATGAGGAATTATACTGACCAGAACAAACAGTATGACTCTGTGACTTGTTTTAACATGAGGAATTATACTGACCAGAACAAACAGTATGACTCTGTGACTTGTTTTAACATGATGAATTATACTGACCAGAACAAAGGAGTACTGTGACTTGTTTTAACATGATGAATTATACTGACCAGAACAAACAGTACAATGACTTGTTTTAACATGATTAATTATACTGACCAGAACAAACAGTACAGCAGTGGCGAATCTTCCTGGAAGCCAAGGGAAGCCAGGCTTCCCCAGAAAAATATGAAATATGAAAAAAAAAATATATATATATATATTTTTTATATAGTTTACAATAATAATAAAAAATCATTATTTTTCATCTCTGTTATAATTTCTTTTTGTTGAATTTTCTCCCTCTTCTCCTTCTCACTCTCTCTAACACTGTCAGACTCACTGAGGCAGGCTGGCAGTCACTCTGTGCTCAGTCACTGCAGCTCAGCCAGAATAGAGAGCAGAGGGGAGGGGGGAGGTGTCTTTTTCAAGAGTCCACCATGTGATTCATGGTTATGGACTCCAGAACCAATTATTAGCCAATAAGATTTGTGCTTAATAAAGGGGTTCCCATGGCTTAACACGGGGCTGTGTGACAGCCAGTCATGTACCTGAACGCGTTCAATGAACGATCGTTCATGAACGCGTTTGTATTTTGGGCGAACGTGAACTGAACGTACTGTATATCCGCTAAATGAACGTAATTGAGAACGCGTTCATTCTCAGCGCTGTATAACGGCGTTCAAAAGTGCGTTCATTCTCAGCACTCTATTATAACGGCGTTCAAAGGTGTGCCAGATTTCATATGCATTTCAGCCGAAAACCCAGTTAAAACACACCGTAAACAGGCTTCAAAATTATGCTGAAATCCACCCGATCTGGCAACACGCCTGTCACCCCCTGGCTACGTAATCAGACTCCTCCTCACAACAAACAGACCAGACCGGAACAGCGGAATCGGCGAGCAGAAGCCTAGAGCTGCAGCAGTAGTCAGACTCTACCTCTACGACGTCGGCATATGAGCATTTAAAAGAGTTTAACGTTAAAGTCAGTACTGACTCAGACGGAAAAAATCTAACGTTTGTCTGTAAACTTTGTCCACCCGATTTGAAGAAGCAAGTCTGTACATCGACAGCAAACCTTAAACGGCACATTGAGAATATGCAAACGTCCTGTTTTAGTTTCCATAATAAAGACAATTCAAGCAAAGTTTTTCCTCATGTTTTTGAAAATATACTGTAGAGATGAAAGCTGCAGCTGCTACTAGTGTGGACTGAATGGGCGGCAGCAAAGCGTTATGGAAATGCCAGTATTCCGATTGCTGTCTGTGGTTCAATAATTTTTACAAATAATAGCTTGCAGCAACGTATTGAAAAAAGAACTAACAAAATGGGCCGTTCAATATCTCCTTTATGTTCGAAATGTCAAACAGATCTGGGTACCTACTATCACTACTTTTGGGAATGTAAGTGTTTATCCAGGTTCTGGGGCCAAGTGGCACGTGAGTTAAGCAACATTTCCAAGGTGAAAATAAAAAGGATCCGGGAGCTTTCTTACTGGGACTCCCATCAAAGGAAATGTATTTGACACCCTTACAATTCAAACTATTTGATAAACTTCTACTTTCAGCCCGGAAATGCATTCTGATCAACTGGATTAAGGATAAGCCTCCATCTATACAAATGTGGTATAGAGAGATCTTCGGTGTGCTACCCCATGAAATTGATTGATTGATTGAAAACTTTATTAACAGATTGCAGAATGGGTACAATACAGTACAGCTCAATACACACAATTGTTAAGGGGATGCAGAGAAAGACTTTCGGTTTGTTTACATCAGGGTCCCCCATTTTCAATTCATCAGGACATATATGACATACATGACATACATATAGACAGTACTGCTACATCTATACATTTATGACATACCAGATTTGTAAATACAGTGCTGTTTGTGATACAAAAAGAGTCCAGAAAAGAGAGTATATACATTTGACGTAAAAACTGTACATTGGGGGAAGTAGGTGGGGTGGGGTTGGGTGGAGGGGGGGCTGTACATTGGAGGTGGTTGGGTGGGGGGGGGGGGGGTTGGGTAGGAGGGGTGGGTAGGGAACACTGTACAACTGTACAAGCAAAACTGTACATTGGAATATTGACAAAACCATACTTGGTAATTTACTGTACATTGGAGGGGGTTGGGTTAGGACATTTACAGGGGCCAGTTTCGAAATTGCAGTCTCCCGTAGGTGTTCCTTGAGAGTGGTTTTGAAAGTGGGTAGTGATTCACATTCCTTTACAGCTTTGGGTAGGGCGTTCCACATTGATGTGGCATAATTGCAAAACGTGTTTAGTCCCTTGTTTGAGCCGAATCTGGGTTTAACATGATTTGTGGAGCTCCCTCTGGTGTTATTGTGGTATTCACTGACCTTTGGGAAGTATTTTGATATGTACATGGGTACCTTGGTCATGTAGTGTATCTTGTAGACCAGGGCAGGCCCATTGCAAGTTGCTGTACTCTGTCGTCTACTCTAAGCCAGGGGTTCTCAACCTTTCTGCTGCCAAGGCACCCCTGTGTCCAATAAAATATTCCAGGGCACCCCTACATACGATAAAGACTTTTCCGGTCCTGTCTTTTTTGCTACAATGATGACAAAAGTGCTTGCTTTCAAAATAACGTTTATTTAACCCATTGAAACCGGGAAACACATTTGTGTGTATATGCAGGCTATATAATGCATTGTTAGCAGGCGTTTCAGGTCTAAATGTATAAATAAATATAGCAATAGTGTGACCATTTCTCAAACAGAAAATCATGTTTTTTTTATTTTTAAATACAGAAAAGGATCACACAACATGATAACAGTCTGGTTTAGCATGAGAACACAACATGATAACAGTCTGGTTTAGCATGAGAACACAACATGATAACGTTAGGTTATGACTATAACCAAGTTCTGTTAGTTAGGGGCGATGCTTGGCTTCGCCTTCTGCACTATCTCGCGTACGTGCACGCGTACTGAATAAACCACAAATGTACCTCTAATACCAGTATTAGTCTGACCACACCCCTCATCAGCTTACCTTCATAAGCAGGTGTGTGGTCACCTGCTCTCCTCCTTCCCAAGCTTTCACCACAAGGTGAGGTCAAGGGCTGCAGCGGCCGTCCGAAGCCAAGCATCGCCCCTAACTAACAGAACTTGGTTATAGTCATAACCGAACGTTCTGTATCGTTAGTGGCTTAGCTTGGCTTCGCCTTCTGCACAAGGGAGGCCAAGCGGAGCCACTTGGCTGACAAATACACCCCGCTGACAGCCCCCCAAAACCATCAGAACAGGGAGGGCCGAGCCCCCCCGACCCCCCCTAATGGAGGGTAGCCCCCCTATTAGGGACGTCACGGGAGGGCGACGGACCCGACCGTGCGAAGAGGCACTCAAGCAACTCAACGCACAGGGTGAGCAGACCGTGGCTTGACCCACGACTACACACACGCACAACCCGCATGCCACCCGGGAACGAACGGAGGAACAACCTCGTTACTGCCCCCAGAATCACGGGGTCAAGGGCAAACCCAACCCCGTGGCAAGGCCGTAGCAGCGGAGCACGAAGGAAGACCCAGACCCACCAAAAGGACTGGACTCCCTGGAATGGGGGCCCGGAGAAGTCCATGATGCCAGCATCAAGACCCCACCAGGTGGGCACGTAGTGCCCCGCCCCCCACATCGCCAGCGTATTCGGACAAAGGCCCCTCAGTTACTGCACCTGGTATTCCCAGGCGGAACCAACCAGGCCAGTAAGCCGAGCGGGCCCCGTCCCCCCAATAGTACACCGCCTGGCACACTGACCCTGCAGAATAGGCAGTCAGCATGGCCGTAAGCACACAAAAAAGGTTAACCAACGGAAGCAGGCAGCGCACCGGGGAAAAACCAGGCAACAGGCTGTTAACCCTAGCCTGGAGACTGCGGACGAGACAGGCGCCAGAGGGGACAGCTGAACACAGCCGCCCCGGCGGAAGGAGCGTAAGCTGGCGGTGTTGCATGACCAAGCCTCCATTTAACAACCCCCACCCAGAGGGGTCGAGGCAGAGAAGGCTGACACGATTGGCAGACGTCATGAACGTGCAGGGGCACCCTCAACCGGTGAACCCGGGAGTTGACACTGCTCCAACACACCAGGGAACCAACCACCTCGGTGTTACCCAATGCGGTGGTTGTTCCTATAACCCCTCAAGAAAAAACTCCAAAACACACCTGCGGGTATACACCGGCTATACCGCAGTACAAGTGTTTCAGTTTCCAAAAAGGGTTAACCCAGGCCTACGGGTCGCAAACATCACTTCGGACCGGGCCTGGCGGTACGGGAAGCACAGGGTCACCAGAGGAGGTCAAAAAACCACCCCCACAGGCCCCTCTTCGCCATGCGTGAGAGAGGAGCGAAAAACAATGGAGAACCAGCCCCTAAGCACACCGTACCTGGTATTCCCCGGCGGTCTCCCAACCAAGTACTAACCAGGACCAACCTGTGTAGCGGCCGAGATCCGACGAGATCGAGCGCGTACAGAATGGCATGGCTGTAAGCCATGACGACAGTGCTGAGTAAAAAACATACCCAACCAGGGTCTCCATAGCGCTTAACCCTGTGACACCCAGACCGACCTGGCATTTTTCCCCTGAAAAAAGCCCAAGTCCCTCAGGGTACCAGAACAGCAGATCTGCATCCCCGGCGGACAACGGGTTCAACTGATCTGGACCAGCGTGACCAGAACCAGTCCCGTGCCCTAACCACGCCGACATGCCCCAGGAAAAGGGCAGATATGCGTGTTGATCTTAACATGAAAAGAAGGCGCCACCCAGACGTCGGGACGAACCGCGCCTGGTGGCCCACCCCAAGGGCGTGAGACCCCACTACATATGTTCAGATCCATCCCGTCATCATCCCCCAGACATGAACGAGGATCCGTCGACAACCCACCCAGGTCATGGGATGTGGTCGCCGGAAGAGGAAAAACCCCCATCTCAGTTGCTTTATAAAAACGCTGTTTCAACCACAAGCAACTAAGGCGTGCCAGTCAATCGCCTGTTTACAGCGAGCTAGCACTATACGTGCGTCGGGACACACCCCCATCAATGAACAGGCTATTTAGACCTGCCATTGAATCCCCAAGGCGCCCAGGGGAACGACAAGAGGGGTGTGACACTCCCTAACTCCAACACTTCTGGAATAGAAAGAAGGAAGCATCAACAGTATGTATCCCAGTCTACACAGCCGGGGTAAAAAATGTTCACATTTTTACATCCCACCACCCTCCCATAGGAAAGAGACGGGGATCCCCAGAGAGACTTCCCACGCGAGCTGTACAGATTGAAAAGAATATATTGCACCTTGAGCCATGTAAAAAACTGGTTTTAGGGCCTCCGGGGAAGAGGCACCGAACCCATACACACTCAATAAACGAATTGAATCGAATATACATACAATAGAAAAGGACCCTTCTAGAGGGTCCACTCACTTTGACAATCTGAGGAGGAAGGCTCTGTACTCTGATGGAGGCTTCCTCACATGGATCACATGGAAGAAGGAGTCCGAACTCACAGAAGGCCTGAGTAGGCGCTTGGTGAGGAGGAGCCCTGACCACCCCCCCTGAAAACAGATACATCACATGGACCTGAACAGCACACGGAAGTCCTACCAACAGAGACGCGCACGGTGACGTACTCTATGGCGGGGGAATTCCTGCGGTGCACACGCCCAATATACCAGGCCGTGGGACCAGGAACTCCCTCCCCCCCCCCCCCCCCCCCCCCCCGTAACGTGCCGAACCGCCACGTGACGGGAACCTTGAAGGACAGGGGGTGTACCCCTGACCGACAGAACAATGGGGAGAGGAAAGGTTACCAGTTCACCCCTTTACGACCCCACACCCATGATACGACGTAACGACAAAAAGAGAATATGACACAGTCATAGTCAGCTCTATGAAGCGTTTCACAGCTCCACACAGCGCACGAGCTAACCTGCTATCTGATTTTTACTAAGGAAAAACACAGAATAGAGAGGGCTCTAAGAACCCCGGTCCAACATACACATGTGCTTCTGTGGCCAGTACAACCCAGTTGTAGGTCACATGACACACACAACCCATCATCATCACAATGAGAGAATACATCATTCTTGATTAGTATCGACCACAGGCCTTGCTAAGCACACGACAGCAACCAAACCAATTTCCCTTTAGGAAATAAGTTTCTCCAGCAGATTTAGCACAACCTCAGCAATCAAGCTGAGAGTTACATCGTATCCCTACCACACAAAAGACACAATTAATGCACAACATGTCTGATAGGAGGTGATAAAGTCCCCAGGGAACCGGGGGGGGAAAAACACAATCCTCCTATTTTACCCTCAACACGGCCAGTTAAAACAGGAAAACCTGTTAATGTGTGAACTCACTGTTCATTGTCATTACAGTCTGAGAAAGAACATTCTTTTACTCACTCGTCACCAAGCATAGCTTCATAGGTTAGTTGCCTTAGTAGTGAGTACACGGTACACATAAACACCATGATGTTTCTCACACAACAACCAGATCAATACATCACGACCTGCACGGAGAAGCTACTGCCAGTGACAAAAACAGCTCACACACAACCCGCAACGTATCTCAAATGCATTGCAACAACACACGTTTTGGGAAAAAACACCGTCATTCACAATACATTTAGCAAGGTAAAACCAGAAGACGTGTTATGAGGGTCTGGCCAACCCCGTACCTGCCCGGAACGCAGATCAGCGAAGTGCAGTCATAAGCCACCGTAGAACACAGCCCTCTTTGTTGACGCAATCCCCGTCTAGGCTCAGGCAGGGTTGACGAACATCCCCTGTCAAAGATGACGTCGTGGTCAAGAGTGTAAAACATGTTAAAAATCAAAGCACGTTCAACAGAATAGCATCAAGCTAACGGCTGCTCCAACCGTTCTGGTGCTATCGCTTCCGCTCGCGAGACGCCGACCTACGACGCACGCGATCAGGAGCGAGCTCCCGGCGGCGCGCGAGAAGCCTAAGCTACCCCGCGCCAGGCCACCGACCGGCTAACCGTAAGCTATGAACATGTAAACAATGACATAACACTCACCCAGACAGGCCGCCGTTCTGAACCCTCCTCACTTTTTAAGAGAAAAGAGAAAACAAGACGTCAACACCGCTTCACAACGGCGACATTAACACGTCCGGCGGAATCAGCACAGTACCAACTGGCCTGTATAGCTGACTTTGAACATGAATCTGCCGCTATCGCACATTACATGCACATATCCCCTCGTGAAGGAATACTCTCATTTGGATATGAAAGATGGGGTCTTAACACGGTGACAGAGAGAATCCACTCGTCCAGAACACACAGGGATCACCAGTGTCAATGGTCGCGGCCCACTAGTTAAAACTATAATGGTCGCCAGACCAAGGCCTTCTGTCGCCTAGACGGCTAAACAAAGGACCCTAGCCTGGGGCCGGTTTCCATAAACTTTGTCTAGTAGCCCCCATAGCACTAACAGACAAGTGGAGCCCGCCAGCAAACACTACTCACCCAACCTGGAACGCACCGCTCCTCACAACAGCGGCATGTCCGACAGTTCAGCTGTGGCCTGACAGGTTTCACCCCAACAAACACAGCAAGGAACTGCAGTTGAGAAGCATGCAGCGGCGTGCTCCCAATACGAAAACCGGTGGAGGGTTTGTAGAATGATCATCATCTTCTAGACACTCCAGTACGAAGACAATATCGCCGTATTTTCTCGAAAATAGTGAGAGAGAAAATAAAGATATGATGTCAACGTATCCTTGTTTCCCAAGCTGTTCCTAATCCAATTTCTTCCATCATGGTGTCAAGTGTGGGGATCTACCGAGGCACCTCTTCCTTGTGGTGAAAGCGAGAAGGAGGAGAGCAGGTGACCACACACCTGCTTATGAAGGTAAGCTGATGAGGGGTGTGGTCAGACTAATACTGGTATTAGAGGTACATTTGTGGTTTATTCAGTACGCGTGCACGTACGCGAGATAGTGCAGAAGGCGAAGCCAAGCTAAGCCACTAACGATACAGAACAGTCTGGTTTAGCATGAGAACACAACATGATAACAGTCTGGTTTAGCATGAGAACACAACATGATAACAGTCTGGTTTAGCATGAGAACACAACATTGCAGCTGCACTGTTTGACTGGGGCAATCTCAGCGGTCGAATTGGTACTGGAAGGTACTGAATTGGTATTGGTAACTGTAACCTGTTTCGATGGACGAGTTAAAAACTTGTCCATTTTGTGTGAAAATTCAGCTTTGCGGTTAACGTTGGAAATATTATTCTAGTGAGGTGACGATTGATTATGACATCACATCCCTGCAGAGTGCCTTTTACTGTTTATCTGTTAAATACAGTTTTCATTCATTCATCATTTACATTTTGTATCATAATAATCATAACACAGCGGCTGATACACTCACTTGTTCTGCAAGTAGATCATCGCCGTCGGAAGCGTGTAATTAGCACTTTTCAGAAGCTGTGTGGTCCGGTCTTCAACTTTCCATAACGTGTCTCGATAAATCCATTTGATTAGATCCAGCACTGAATGCATTTAGTGATTATTATCACGACGACGATTGCGATAGCCGCTTTGCATTTCCTTGATAATGGACATAGGACCTGTGATGTCACACGAATGCGACTGCCCTGGAAATGCGTTGGAAAATCTGTTGGTAAAAGTAATGACGCCTGCCGCGGACGTTAAGTTGGTGAAGTTTCTATAATAACTTTACGAAACGTGTGATCGATTTCTTTTTTAGTTCATGTTATTAGATTAGGCAATTATTGTATACACATGAAGCACTAGATAGACTATTTGTTTAGTTAAATAGTTGCAGGGCTGTATGTAAACTTTTTTTGCACATAGCACTGGTGCTACAGAGGTTGATAGTTTTGTAGCACAGGCCAAAATCTTGTAGCACAAGTATAAAACGTGTTATATTTGTAATAGTCACAAATGTGCCTATTGTATTTATGTTATTTAGTTACAGTGCCATGTTTGGCTGTCATTTTCATGCTGACAAGTTGACGTCACACATCCATACACGTCACGTGTAAGGAATTACATTACAAACATTACAATTTTTTTTTAGCTCTTCCAGACATTTAAATGAAAAACTATGTATTGTTTTTAATACAAATAGACCTTCTGTTCACTATAAAGTGCCACGTTTTGATATATTGAGCTTTAAACTTTAAGTAAATTTTTTGGAACACACAACCTAAAACCCATTCCTCTCCCAAACCGTTCCTGCAATTGTTTTATGTTGCATGAATCTGATGATCATGCATACATTTATTATGTATTGTATTTTTTATGTTTAAATATCAACATCATCTGTCCACCCACAGTACATTTACTATCAATATAATATACTCGTCTGATGACTTCATCATATCTTTTCAAACGCACACACACAGAGGGAGAATGCCCCCCCCCCCCCCTCCTTCCCAGTCCTCCTTCCCAGTCCCCACTCTGCTGTGTCGCTCTGAACAGGGTTTTAGCTTGTTGTTAGCTTATGCTAACGGGCCGTTAATTCCGGTCTTAAACACGACGTGGTCATAAAGGAATGGCAAGGATTGCAAAGCATGTTATATGAATTTGACCCGTTGCGGAATAAAACAGCAGGGATTTGTTTTGGGTCGCGAAAACACTATCCTTGCTCTGTTGCAATGTGCGTGTTCCAGACGCTACTGCTACTGACTGAGACGCTACTGCTGTGTGGAGATGCATCCTATTGGCTGTGTGCTGTAGAGCGGATATGAGTCACGACACCACGGATTTTCAAAATAAGAGTATCATAATGAACTGAACGTTGCTAGCTGTCGGAGCCTAGTTATTATAGCTGGAGCTGCGCTTGGGCAGAAATTAGACCCGCTACAGGATTTTCAAAATAAGACTGTTGTCATTCTATATTTTTAAAGAAACATTCCCAGGCATCTCGCGGCACCCCTGGCAGCTCTCCGCGGCACCCCTGTGTGGCGCGGAACCCCTGTTGAGAACCGCTGCTCTAAGCCATCCTATGTTGTCAAAGTGGGCAGGGGTGAGGTGGGTTCTAGGAGTAAGGTCAAGCAGTAGTCTGACCAGTTTGTTTCGAGACATAGAGGCAACAACGCTTCCTTTCAGGAGGTGTGTGTGGGCCCCACTATTAGACTATTTTCCTGCTGAAATTTCTCAGATCCTTCTAAAGGCCCAATGCCCCATTGTATGGACAGACCTAGGATAGAACGAGGCAAGTGCAATACTGTCTGTTAATAATGTTAATGTTAATGTTAATAATGCCTGTCTTGGTTTGCTTTCCTTTTTGCTTATTTTTCTTTTTGTTTTGTTTTTGCTTGCTTATGGTGTGGATGATGGCATAGATGAACTGGAGGACCCCCCCCCCCCCCCCATTGTCCCAATGTGTGTTTTTGTAATGTAAGTAACTGTACGTAAAAAAAAATTAAAATAAAAACTATAAACTATAAATTAGTTCGTTTTTGAAACCATGAACTTTAATTCGAATTTTTTAATTATGAACTATGAACTGAACTAGTCCACCTAACATGACAAATAACGTCTGAACGTCATCCCCTCGCGGGCGCGTTTGAATCCTCTAGTAGTGTATCAAACATTAGCACTTTATTAGCAACTTATTTTTCGCTGGCGGGACATTTACTGAGGACCAGCACAGCACACCACTGTGGATATTATGATTTAACAAATCTATCTGTCCAGGAGGAGGACCACAGTATTGGCCAGGTAAGCAGCCTAAGCAGTTTCTAGCTTGGATGCTAACTACTAACGTTATCACTTATAAGGCTAGCTTGGTTGGTTGTAGCTGTTTGTGATAACAGGCGTGTTCAATATTGATTTCGGCTCGCCTCGAAAATAGACGAGTGCAGCCGGTGGAGGAGTCAGAACGTCGGACACTTCAGATTTCACGAGAGCCTCTCGCTGGCAGATACGCGTTCACGTCACCACACGCACGGTGGTGTAGTGGTTAACACTGTCGCCTCACAGCAAGAAGGTCCAGGGTTCGAATCCCGCTTGGGGACCAGGTTTCCATGATGCCAGTTACCCAGGTGGGGTATCTCCCAGGCCTTTCTGTGTGGAGTTTGCATGTTCTCCCCGTGCTCGCAAGGGTTTCCCCCCCCGATAAGATAAACCCAATGGAAAAACATGCACAACAACAAGATCGCTAACGCTGTGGCGTCCTTGACGAAGACGGACAGGAGCACTTGGATTGGTCCCCTGGCGCGGCTCACGTGGCGCCTGTCTGCTCCCGGCTGCCCTTGGGGGGGAAGGACGACGGGATGGGTTAATCGCAGATACGCATTGTATGCATGGTTCGCATGTGTGCCAAATGATGACCTCGGAGCAGGTCCTAAAATTATTAATTTATTACATACACACCTGTCCAGCTCATTATAATGCGATGGCCGCGTGCACAATTAGATTAGATTCAAATGTACAGCACACCATATACTGCTATAGTCGTGGAATATACTATTCATATATACCATAATGTATACCATCCTGTTGCGCGCTCCTGGCCACCGCAGATGATAGAAACAGTCCGTCTGTAGAATCGACTTGAAGAAGCAATCACTATTTGTTCAGGGGGGTTGATATATTGTTATATAAACTCCATTGCAGAGATGGTTATTAAGACAGCATTCATTACTCTGATAAAAATTATTTGGTGTCTGACAGCTTGAAGTTTATCATGATCATCATTGAGGAAGCTCTTGGTACCCAAACTCCTGTATCCAATAATAATAAATATATCTGATAGACGGGACCCGTACTGTATTATTGTACCCATTCTGCAATCGGTTAATAAAGTTTTCAAGGCATGCTGTCCTATAAATGCCAAGTAATTGTTGTTTCATGGACCAAGACCACAACAGTCTCCTCTCCTATAGTGTCAAATGTTTTATCTGCTGACAAAGCTCAATACCTGTTGGTTTTTAGTTCACTCATTGTTCAGGGAAACACATTGTTAATGACATTGACGGATTGTGCATTTTGTGATTAACTCAAATAATATTTATTTGGAAAAATAAATATAGTCACTTTATTTGAAGAGTAAAAACTGTTCTCTTGGCTTTGTTTTGTTCATAGTAGTAACGCCGCCGAGCCATACTGTACATGTTGACTGCTTGGTTTGACTGGCAGCCGAGCCATACTGTACATGTTGACTGCTTGGTTTGACTGGCCGCTGAGCCATACTGTACATGGTGACTGCTTGGCTTAAATATTTAAAAAATATATATATATTAATAACATTTTAAAATGTTTAATTTTTAATAACTTTTTTTTTGGGCATTCTCTGTTATTTTACCCACGCGACGCCACTGCAGTACAGCTCTGTGACTTGTTTTAACATGATGAATTCTACTGACCAGAACAAACAGTACAGCTCTGTGACTTGTTTTAACATGATGCATTATACTGACCAGAACAAACAGTAGGCTACAGCTCTGTGACTTGTTTTAACACTATGGCCGCCAAGGACGCCTTACCTCGTCATTCCCCGCCATGCTAATTCTGCCAATGACGGCGTAACACGTCATTGAGATCAATATTTCAAAAATCTGTGATCGCAATCATATTTCTCCCCCGGAGACTTGAGATCTACTGTTGATCCCCTCTCAACTCTCCAACGGTTCAAAAGCGCCATCTGGTGGCCGATCGGCGGATCGCCCAAACCGGAAACCGGAAACGGAAACTGGTGCTCATCCAAATTCTGTCCGATCACTCGCTATATGTCCCGGGACTCGAGCTAGACACAATGGATAGCAATCCGTTACCAATAACTCGATAAACAACATGATTTGGACGTATTTATTATACAACCTGGAGATGGATCGCATATTTCAACATCCCATAATAGGAATATTTTTGCTCCACGCTCATCGCCCAACGCTACGAGGAAGCTGCGGTGAGTTTCAGCGTTTTTTTTTTACCGTGTTCGATACAAACTGCTCTAATGATCATATCACCCACACTAGATGAATCATCTAACGTTGGCCACGGAATTATAAACGACCCCCCCCCCATCCGGTCAACATCAGATGATAGGTAGTAACTAGAAGCACGTCCATTTGACATTTTTTATCTCGCGCCGATCGCTATCAAACTGTATACAATCATCAATATAATGCATTTAGGGCTATAAATCACGTTCTGCAGAAAGCTGCAGAAAACGATAAAAACATATTTATACTTTAGACCGTATTTTAGTATGAATATGTGAATGAAAAAGTATAACGTTGCTACACCCTGAACAATAGATACTTGATGTTGAATGGGCCATAGTAATGTCAATTTAGCAATACAATTAAAAAAGTTATAGCCCTGCAAAGAAGGGGAACTTCTCCATAGACAAATAGAGCTGGCAGAGGATGGTATAATGATGTACATAAGCCTGGCGAAGAAAGTGTTAACATGATGAATTATACTGACCAGAACAAACAGCTATGTGACTTGTTGTAACAGGATGAATTATACTGACCAGAACAAACAGTACTGTGACTTGTTTTAACATGATGAATTATACTGACCAGAACAAACAGTATGACTCTGTGACTTGTTTTAACATGATGAGTTATACTGACCAGAACAAACAGTACAGCTCTGTGACACGCATGCTAGATACATACTCCTGCATTAGAATTGGAGTCGGCCCCCCCCGTCTTCTCCAGAGTCAGACAAGATGATAAATACCAATTTCCTCTCTGTGAAAGCTGTCCGGCTGCAAGATAGCCTAGCTTAGCACAAATTAATGGAAGCTGGTACGGATCACTAGCCTAGCTTAAAACTCAGGAAGAGATGTTTTTGGCCAACAGCTAGGCTACTGGTCCTTTCATTACACTTTATTCCGCTTGTCCTGCTGATCTAGTTACAGTCTGTCATGTTATCTAGTTACAGTCTGTCATGTTATCTAGTTACAGTCTGTCATGTTATCTAGTTATAGATCGTATAGCTTACGCTCTGCCCTTAGTGGAACTATCCCTTTATCCACTCTAATAATGAATAATTTTCTCCACATGCACACACCCATCCGCCTGGCCACACCCACATCCGCTCCTCTATATAAGCGGGGTCGTGGCCACACCATCAGCTCCTTCCCTATTTTCACCACCGAAAAGTGTCTGTAACACACCACTTTAAGTTTAGTGCCAAAATAGTTGTTGGAAAGGAGCTACGTTGACATTGTATCTTTGTTTTTTCTCTCGCAAATTTCCGAAAAAGCAAAGAGATAATGTCTTCACTGTCGGAGGGTCTAGACCAGGGGTCTCAAACTCAATTTACCTGGGGGCCGCTGGAGGTAGAGTCTGGGTGAGGCTGGGCCGCATCAAATATTCCAAAAAAAAGGTTTCAAGTATCAAAAAAAAAAGTACAACTGATCCAATCTTCTCAATCCTTAGCAATAACATTTCAGAACATGAACAGTTCTTCAGAACATGAATGGTTCTTCAGAACATAGGCTTCTCAGTGGTGTCAGTGGACTCATCCACAGCTATGGAAATGCACTGTGCATTTATTTTTATTCTATCACAAAGCTGTTTAATCAAATCACCAGCCAGTATTTCAGTTATTCTGGTTGCTGTGCGATCTGAGGGGAATTTGCTTTTGTTTGCCTTCAAACATGGTCTCCATCACTCAGTCATACATTATTTTCAAATTGCCACCCTTCACAAGAGCTACAGTTTCTTGGCATATAGTCACATTGGTTTGGTGCTGGGACCCAGGATGAACGCATATTTTTCAGTCCATTCACCTTTGAATTGCAGTCGACTTTTCTTTTACTGACCATCTTTGAAAATGCCATATTTTTCTGCTGGCTGCCTGTTGGCGAAACTAGGCTAGTAGCTACATTTATCTCACAGAGATAAAACTGGGAGCGAGTTTACTGTAGATGCGCTGTCAACTGACTCGGACTGAAAGAGAGACACGACTTGCATTCCGTGAAGACCCGCCCTACTCCCCTACTCTTCATCTGATTCGCAGACTGTGGGTGAGGGGGGAAAACGCTGACAGGATGCTGAATGTGATTGGACCAGACCCGTACACCGACACAGACACAGACAGTGGCAGTGCAGCCAGACATGCAGAGCACTGCTCGCAGTCAGAGGAGATAGCGAGGATTCATTTGCCTTCCACTTTACTTGATATCACTCCGGAATCACGTTTCAACCAAGTCACTAACATAACGTTGCTGTCATGAGCTATGGTAGCCTACAAGCTGCTAACTGTATTTGAGTGAGTTAAGTCTTGGTGTTATGGTAGACTCAGACCTAAGCTTTAAATCACAATCAACAAGTTGACAAAAACTTAATTCTTCCACCTTAGAAACATAGCTAAAGTACGGCCATTTATAAATCAAAAGGACGCTGAAAACCAGATCCATGCCTTTATCTCAAGCCAACTCGACTACTGTAATGCACTCCTTACCGGCCTCCCGAAAAAATATGATGATAACTATTTTATTGCAATGCACTATTGCATTATTTTATTCTATTTTACTAACTATTTTATTGCACTGCACTATTTTACTTTGTATCAGTGAATCATAGACGCCTGGCCATAAGAGAATAATATGAAAAATATGATATATCCCCCCCCAATATATAAATCTAACCATAACTACGTTATGGTTAACTGAGTTTTATAGTGAAAAGAGCAGCTTTATTGGTCAAGATTGAAGGCTCTATATTGCAGGAAATTGCACGTACAGGTTCATTAAATTAAAAAAGTTTAATGACCCCCTCTAAACCACCCCTTGCCTGCCCAACATTTTTTTTAAATAAAAGAAAAGGGGACCTATCTGGGCTAAGCCCCGGATCTCCTACAATCCTAAATCCGCCCCTGGTCAGCGTGTCACAGGGAGGGGAAAGGGGGGGGGGGGGGGGGAATTCCCTGGTCCCACGCCATATTAGGATAAGTGGGTCACAGGATTTCCCCGGCCATGGAATACAGCACTGGGCGCGTTTTCTATTGGCCATGAGACTTCCGTGAGTTTTTTCAGGCTCCGTACTACGGACCACTGTCATTGTCAAGGTTGGGTGATGCGAAACATTGAGAACTGTTTGTTTTCTGCTCTGCTCTCTATTGAAATGTGTATTGGGCCTTTGGTCACTTGGCTCAATAATTACATATATCTTTTTCAATTGTTACTCACGTGGAGGTCTCTCTGGGGGATTCTCTGTCTTCCCCTCTTGTAAGGTAAGGTACATTTTATTTGTATAGCGCTTTTCCAGATTAAAATCACAAAGTGCTTTACAGGCAGTAAAAGGTTAATCAGAATAGAATAATCACACATGTTACATCACATACAAGATTGTAGAATACTTCAAAAATCAATAAATTTAAATATAATCACACATACACACATGTTATACCACATACATGATCAATTAAAAGCCTGACTGTATAGAAAGGTTTTTAGACCTTGTTTAAAAGACTCCATACTAACAGCAAACCTGATTTCATAAGGTAGCTGATTCCATAGCTTGGGTGCTACGACTGAAAAAGCCCGGTCACCCTTGGTTTTTAGTTTGGTCCAGGGGACGACGAGCTCTCCTTGGTCGGAGGAGCGGAGAGCCCTATTTGGGCAGTAAGGGGTTATAAGCTCAGCAATGTAGCTTGGGGCTTCACCCTTTAAAGTCTTGTAGGTGGTGAGCGCAATTTTAAAATCAATCCTGTATTTTACAGGTAGCCAATGTAGCGTGGCTAATACAGGGGTAATGTGTTCTCTGCGTTTGGTTCTGGTTAACAATCTGGCGGCCGCATTCTGAATGATTTGAAGTTTAGCCAAAGCTGCTTTGTCAAATTTAGAAACTGATCAAAGATGACCCCCAGATTTCTTGAGCTTGGCTTCAGGTAAGCGGCTAGTGGATCAAGTGCAGTTACAACATCAGCTTTTTGTGTGTCAGGCCCGAAGTATAGTAACTCTGTTTTTCCCTTATTCAGCTGTAAGAAATTACTATCCATCCATGAATTGATCTTGGAAAAACAATCAACAAGAGCTGACAGCTTATGAGCATTTTGGGGTTTAAAAGAAAAATATTACTGGCTGTCGTCACCATAAAAATGATAGCAAATGTCTTTAAATGAGCTGATAAGCTGTCCAAGGGGTAGCATATACACTGTAAACCCGCATGTTCAAAATAATCAATTAGTTTGAGTAGGGTATACTCAATATTCTATGAAAGTTCTACTAACTTGAATGTCTTGAGTTCGTGTGACGTGTTCTTATGTTTTGAGTAAATAAAACTCATAGTTTTTGATTGACTTGGAACTCTTCACTTATTAAGTAAGTATAATGTAAAAGCATAACTTAAGTACAACTTAAGATAATTAAGTAGATACAGACTGTAAACCGCATTATGTTTTGAGTAAATAAAACTCATAGTTTTTGATTGACTTGGAATTATTCACTTATTAAGTAAGTATAATGTAAAAGCATAACTTAAGTACAACTTAAGATAATTAAGTAGATACAGACTGTAAACCGCATTATGTTTTGAGTAGATAAAACTCATCGTTTTTGATTGACTTGGAACTATTCACTTATTAAGTAAGTATAATGTAAAAGCATAACTTAAGTACAACTTAAGATAATTAAGTAGATACAGACTGTAAACCGCATTATGTTTTGAGTAAATAAAACTCATCGTTTTTGATTGACTTGGAATTATTCACTTATTAAGTAAGTATAATGTAAAAGCATAACTTAAGTACAACTTAAGATAATTAAGTAGATACAGACTGTAAACCGCATTATGTTTTGAGTAAATAAAACTCATAGTTTTTGATTGACTTGGAATTATTCACTTATTAAGTAAGTATAATGTAAAAGCATAACTTAAGTACAACTTAAGATAATTAAGTAGATACAGACTGTAAACCGCATTATGTTTTGAGTAAATAAAACTCGTAGTTTTTGATTGACTTGGAACTATTCACTTAGGTGTTATGCATGATATGGTTGGTATCTATGACCTGTGCCTGTATAATGACACGGTTGGTATCTATGACCTGTGCCTGTATGCTAGCATGACACGGTTGGTATCTATGACCTGTGCCTGTATGCTAGCATGACATGGTTGGTATCTATGACCTGTGCTGTATGCTAGCATGACATGGTTGGTATCTATGACCTGTGCCTGTATGCTAGCATGACACGGTTGGTATCTATGACCTGTGCCTGTATGCTAGCATGACATGGTTGGTATCTATGACCTGTGCCTGTATGCTAGCATGACATGGTTGGTATCTATGACCTGTGCCTGTATAGCATGACACGGTTGGTATCTATGACCTGTGCCTGTATGCTAGCATGACATGGTTGGTATCTATGACCTGTGCCTGTATGCTAGCATGACATGGTTGGTATCTATGACCTGTGCCTGTATGCTAGCATGACACGGTTGGTATCTATGACCTGTGCCTGTATTCTAGCATGACATGGTTGGATCTATGACTGTGCCTGTATAGCATGACACGGTTGGTATCTATGACCTGTGCCTGTATGCTAGCATGACACGGTTGGTATCTATGACCTGTATGCTAGCATGACATGGTTGGTATCTATGACCTGTGCCTGTATGCTATAGCATGACAACGTTGGTATCTATGACCTGTGCCTGTATGCTAGCATGACATGGTTGGTATCTATGACCTGTGCCTGTATAGCATGACACGGTTGGTATCTATGACCTGTGCCTGTATGCTAGCATGACATGGTTGGTATCTATGACCTGTGCCTGTATGCTAGCATGACATGGTTGGTATCTATGACCTGTGCCTGTATGCTAGCATGACAGGGTTGGTATCTATGACCTGTGCCTGTATAGCATGACACAGTTGGTATCTATGACCTGTGCCTGTATGCTAGCATGACACGGTTGGTATCTATGACCTGTATGCTAGCATGACATGGTTGGTATCTATGACCTGTGCCTGTATGCTATAGCATGACACGGTTGGTATCTATGACCTGTGCCTGTATGCTAGCATGACACGGCTGGTATATATGGACTCAAGACTGTAGCACTCAAGTTTGACACTGTTTAACAAACCAATCTTACTTATACGCAGAGTTGTACCCTTCCTGCAGACTTGACAGAACTTGTAAGTCAATTTGGATAAAAGCAGCAAAATGACTAAATGTAAATGTCATGGATTTCAAAAATAGATATGAATATGAGACATTTCTTTCGTCTTTCTTTCATTCCTGATTTTTATTTTTATATTTTTTTTAGGAGATACAAGATTGTTGGTTCCATATTCCAGCCCAGGTCTGTTTTCTCTTCAATATTAGGCCACTGGGTGTAGAGTATTCAACTCTTTTACATTAATACAGAGAGAGACAGAGAGAGAGAGAGAGACAGAGAGAGGAGAGAGAGAGAGAGAACAGAGAGAGAGAGAGAGACAGAGAGAGAGAAGAGAGAGAGAGAGAGACAGAGAGAGAGAGAGAGACAGAGAGAGAGAGACAGAGAGGAGAGAGAGAGAGAGAGAAGAGAGAGAGAGAGAGAGAGAGAGAGAGAGAGAGAGAGAGAGAGAGAGAGAGAGAGAGAGAGAGAGAGAGAGAGAGAGGAGAGAGAGAGAGAGGGGGGGAGAGAGGGAGAGAGAGAGAGAGAGAGAGGAGAGAGAGAGAGGAGGGAGAGAGAGACAGAGACAGAGAGAGTAAGAGATGTTAATAAAGTTATTATATTATATATTAAGTCCATTATATTAAGAATTCGTTTAGAGAATTAGCTCAGCTCTGAGAAGTGAGAAAAAACGGCATGTGAAAATAATATTTCTGCAAGCAAGCAACAAGAAACCACTGTTGTGCGCAGCTGCGGAGGAATTCTGGGATGATACCTGTATACCCCATGTCGTGAGATGCAGCAGCAGCCGTCAAGTTTCGTTCATATAGTGAGTATAAATATTTTTTTAATAAATTTGCCAATTTGCGGTTATCTGTGGTCATTTAATCTGTTCGGATATGTAATTTGTAGATGCAAATTGCGTGAGCTGCTAGCGCATCTTTTAATAGTTTAGTTATAGTTAATGGCTGTTCAGTATAATTAAGCTAACTCGGTCTCCATTGTCTTCTTAAACAACTGCCTGCATGCATGCTGTGTGCAATTAAAATATTATGGCACACCGAAATGATGTTGTTTCATGCAAAATATTAAGTGTTCGATATTGGGTCAAGTGCAAGTGTGAGTTATAGTGCAGGTAAAGATGGCGTCGCCCTCGTGCGTGCATGCATGCTGTGTGCAATTAAAATATTATGGCACACCGAAATGATGTTGTTTCATGCAAAATATTAAGTGTTCGATATTGGGTCAAGTGTGAGTTATAGTGCAGGTAAAGATGGCGTCGCCCTCGTGCGTGCATGCATGCTGTGTGCAATTAAAATATTATGGCACACCGAAATGATGTTGTTTCATGCAAAATATTAAGTGTTAGATATTTTAAGAAATCAACTTAAAATGAACGTATCTTCCTTGTTCCTAAAGATGCAGGCTATCCTCCATGTCTCAAACACAGCTAACCCTACTGTCCCTACTGTCCCTACTAACCCTACTAACCCTACTAACCCTACTGTCCCTACTGTCCCTACTGTCCCTACTAACCCTACTAACCCTACTGTCCCTACTAACCCTACTAACCCTACTGTCCCTACTAACCCTACTAACCCTACTAACACTACTGTCCCTACTAACCCTACTGTCCCTACTAACCCTACTAACCCTAACCCTACTAACCCTACTGTCCCTACTAACTCTACTAACCCCTGCTGCATGTTTGGACCATGCGATTTGAGGCCAAGCACCGCTTTTTCAAAAGAGTGGTGCATGACACTCAAAACTTCAAAAATATCTTGAAGACGATGGCAATCAGACACCAACACATGATGGCATATCATCTTGCTTCACCATCATATTTCAAGCCAAAAACCCAGGCATCCAGGGTTGACTCTGTTCTGGTTTCATCTCTACCAGCAGTAGCTCAGGTACACATTAGAGGACACACAGTTAGTGACACAATCTACCAGACATCAAAGGTAACCATTGATGGCACAGACTATGTCTGTGGAAATGTTTCTCTCCGTCAGAGTCAGTGGTGGACTGTCTACATTTAGCCAAATAGAACAGATCTACCTTGTGAATAACGAGGTTTCTTTTCTGTGTCGAGACTATGACTCCTGGTATATAGAACATCTTAGGTCCTATGAGCTGTCAACCACACAACCACATATGTCCATCTACCTACAGTCTGGTCTCAATGATACAGTCCCACTCTCAGCATATATGATCGATGGTCTGCTGCTGCTGCTGACTCCCAAGCGATTCATTCAAGTGAAACGGAAGGTGAATAGTTATTTTATTAATCGATTATTGTGTCTTTATTCACTCGTTGTGTAATTGACCAGTTTATATTCTGTATAAGTTCATATTCTGTATATGTTAATAATGACGCTTTCTGTGTTGTGTTTATGACTACTCCTTAGGTCCTTGAGCTGCTGTCTGTCGACCGGACCACATCTGTCCACTGTCCATCTACCTGCAGTCTGGTCACAACGATACAGTCCCACTCAGCATACAAGATCGATGGTCTGCTGCTGCTGCTGCTGACTCCCAAGCGATTCATTCAAGTTTCCATAGCACAATGGCAGCTGCCTCCCCACAACCCATGATCCTTCGTGTTGTTGAGACAGACCGGGCTAGAAAATTAAAACTCAGTTCACGACCCGCCTCTGTTGATGCACTGGTCAAGATTATAAAAGAACAGTTGGAAATAGACCTTGACTTCAGTTTGCTGTATGAAGATCCAGACTTTGATGGGAAACGTACTTCCCTTGATGACATTACGGAATTGCCACAAAAAGCTGTTGTGCACATTTCACTTTCGCTCGACTCCAGCTCTCTCGCATCTACTGATATACTTTCAGATATGTCATCTCCAGAACGTCTAAGCAGATGGCCTCCAGGTCCTTTTCCAGTTCCTACATTTGCATTCGATGTTGAGCTGAAACTTAGAGACGGAAACAACGAATTTGAAAAGAACAAGAGACACCTTCTTTCTAATGAGGGGCAGGTTCTTCTCAGTCTTCTTGACTTCTTCAGCAATTGTCTGCCTCAACTGCTCAAGCCTCAAGGAATCCTCTCCTTGGGGATAGTTGGGTAGGAAGTTTACTTCTGCTCGCTTGGGTCTTTTAATGTTGGAATGTGAAGGTTCGCCATCAGGATTGCTTCTACCTCTTTTTCCAGCATTTACAGTGACCTCCTCACATCCTGCTCGTCTCAGCTTGTTCCTGAAATTGCCCATCTTGAATTTGATGCTGTTCTTCCATCCATTGCAGCCGGTCTCAGATCCTGCTTCCTTCAAGCAGGGATGTTTGGCGACAAGAGCCGCAGAAGCCACTGCTATCTCTTTATCACTTGGATAAGCCTTGAAAGCATACATTGTAGATGCAAGCTTTTCTAAGATGTCGTGCTTTAGGTCTCTTGTCAAGCTGATGCAGACCACATTTGCCCTGCGCCGACAGACCATAGTGAAGTCCAGCCCACCAGTGAAAGAGCTCATGGACCTCTGGCCTGCTCTCAAAATGGAGTCTGAGGTAATGTAGATCAGCTCTCTCTTTCCTGTGTTAACATTTGGCACATTCTGTGTGTTTTAAAGTGAAACTTGTGATTCCTAAGCCTGGTTTATATACTCTAGCGGCGCATCTGAGTGTGTGTTCTGTGCGCCCCCGCGAGCTAGTCATCAGCGACCGATTCTGCAAAGCATGTAATGACATGGTTGACCAGAAATCCCGCCGTCATGCTCTGAAGCCCAAACCAAACAAAGTAAGAGATCCACCAAGTTGAAGTGACTAATTGATGTTGATATACTATATTGTCCTGCTGTTTTTAAATATAGGTGTATGCAGAGTTCCAGCTGATTACCAACCAGAACCTGCCCAACACATTCTACGCTGAGCTTGACCGCCATCTTCCTCGACTGATGACGTTATTCAGACAGAAGGCGTCCAAAACTGGGAACACAGCAGATGCTTTGGCTCACATTTTAAAAATCCACGATGAACAGGTGAATAGATTCCCAGATAGCAAAAGGTGTTAATTCAATGTTGATTTATGGTCAAAATGCTTGATTTTTGGTTAAGGTCGACGATTGATGGTGAATCACCCATTAACCGATGAAGCAATTGACTAATGTTGAAAACATGTCATTGAATCAATATTGTTTTGTGGTTGCATTTTAATGATTGAAATGCCAATATCTAATAAATGTTGAATCAACGTATGCTGCTCAACGTATGCTGTCGTCATTGTCTCATCACCCAGACTGCACTGCACTTGTGCCCCGCCTCCCAGAATGCACCTGTGCGGCAGCTTCCTGGCAGCTAGCTACCTCATGTCTCTCTGCATAGTTAAGACTGGTGAGTACTGCATGGCAATAATGTCGATTATGTTGTATGTTGTATGTTGTATGTATGCTTTCGATTGCAAACGCCAGTGGAGTAGTGCCGTGTTCGTTTTTACATGGTAGAGAATATTATATTAACCGTTATGCATGCCTGCTAGCTGAAGCTAATTTAGCTAGTAGCGTTAGCAGTTAGCTATAATGTTTCTTGATTTTGGTGTTTAGTGATATCCACCTGTTGCATATAAGAATATAAGAGGCCAGGTATCAACGTTAGCTCCCGGAACGATAGCCAGTTAGTTAGCACCAGCCAGGTATCAACGTTAGCTCCCGGAACGATAGCCAGTTAGCCAGCACCAGCCAGGTATCAACGTTAGCTCCCGGCTAACTGGCTATCGTTCCGGGAGCTAACGTTGATACCTGGCTGGTGCTAACTAACTGGCTATCGTTCCGGGAGCTAACGTTGATACCTGGCTGGTACCGACCCCTTTTTGACATTATTATCATATATTAATATTTTTATGAGTGATGCCATAAATTAACGTTTTTAAAATCAAACGTTTTCAAGTATTATTATCACTACTATGTCACAAATACATGTAGAATGTAAAACGTTAGGTTGGCAATAGTTTAGCAATAGGTTAAAAGTGAGTTTATATCATTTTAAGTTTTTTTTTCAACTTTTTTTTTGACCCGGAAGCGGAAATGAAAATGTTGAACGATCAGAATTGGAATATTTTTGCGGCCATTTTCAAGAGGACCTCGCTAGCTATCTGCCAGTGTTGAAATTTCACCAAACTACACTTCCTGTGGTCCGCTATGGTCGTTCAAAGTTCGGCGTTCTGAATGAAACATATCAATAATTGTTATGATTCGCGATAATAAGCTACAAAAGGTAACGTTTTTGACAAATATTGAAACGCAGTCAGTTTCTCCACACTATTGTAATCATGTAGGAATAATTAGATCTGAAATTAGTTACAAAATGATTACACTGTGGGAGAAATAAAAAAGTACAGTCGATTACATTAAATATCAGTATATGTTATTATGCACGCTTGGTGATACTATATCCAAATTGAACTCGGCCATTTGAAAGATACTATATGTATATATAAATGTGCGAATTGGCTATAATAAGGTAATGTATAAGCATATATTCTATATTCTATAATAATATTTCAAATTGCATTGGTCCGGATGGGAGAATTCAGTACTGTATATACAAAACCTTCAATTTGATCATATTCCCTTTATTAATTTCCTTAGATCTTTTGTACACATGATCTCAAGAGGGTACTGAATGAGCTCAGTGGCAGTTTTTTAAGTTTGGTCATTATTATCATGGTTTTATTCACTGTCAAAGATGAAAAGAAAAATCATAATTCATATTTTCCTTTGTTTCCTTTGTTTTTTAAGCAAGCCTAGTAATAGACACAATATTTCTGACACTGAGAATACATTCATTGAGGTCCATAGATGTTCCTAGATACCAAGAATATGCAAATAGCCCTTGTAGAAGTGGAGCAATATTCCATTTACCTAGGTATACATTTTTACTGATTTTCACCTGGGGTGGAACAGGTTAAGCTTAGGCACTCTTTCGAAGTTGGTTAAGGTTAGAGTTTGTCTTAGAGCATGGCGATAGAACGCCAGGTAGTTTGCAGGCTGTTTGGCGTGCCACTGGTCCTGCTAATGTTGAATGAATGAAAACTTTATTTAACAGATTGCAGAAGGGGTACAATACAGTATGGCTCAATACACACAATTGTTAAGGGGATGCAGACCAGAGAAAGACGTTTTTGTCTCGTTTACATCAGGGTCCCCCATTTTCAATTCATAGTGACATTTATGACATACACATGATGACATTTATGGCATAGGGAGGGACATACATGACATACAGATAGTATATAGTTAGACGTTTGGTTATATGCATGGTATTTTCTAATGAACAATATAACAATAATATAATAATGGACTCTCTTGATATTGATCAAAATGTAGAATTATGCAAGTGTTTCACCCTGCACATTGCAATGCAGCACATTAATCAGGACCCTCCCCCCTTTTTTCGTTCTTTTTCCAGAATCACGTACCAGTTTCAAGAAGCCGCACGTTGCAGCAATTGAAGCAAAGACCTGTTCTAGCCAAGTAAATACCACAATTTATGTACCATTACATTGACTATATAGTTAGACGTTTGGTTATATGCATGGTATTTTCTAATGAACAATATAACAATAATATAATAATGGACTCTTGATATTGATCAACATGTAGAATTATGCAAGTGTTTCACCCTGCACATTGCAATGCAGCACATTAATCAGGACCCTCCCCCCTTTTTTCTTTCTTTTTCCAGAATCACGTACCAGTTTCAAGAAGCCGCACGTTGCAGCAATTGAAGCAAAGACCTGTTCTAGCCAAGTAAATACCACAATTTATGTACCATTACTGTTATGGTTTGTAACCGACCCCAATCGCACAACACAAGACAGGTATGATGGTTTGCCAAGAAACAGATATTTATTGAACAACAGGGAAAAACAGGGAAAAGGGCACTGTCCCTTTAAGGGAGAATCACAAATACAGGAATATAATCTGAGGGGAAGGAAAGGTGCCTTTAAGAGGCGGGCAGGAAAAGGGAACACTAAGGGAGGGTTAAAGGAACGCTAGGGGAAGGTTAAAGGAACAGAGGAACTAGAGACTAGGAGAAGTCGGGACAAGGAGAGCTAGGGAACAGGAGAACTGGGGACTAGGAGAACTAGGGACAAGGAACTAGGTGGAACTAGAAGGGGAGAACTTGGGACCAGGAACTAGGTGGAACTAGAAAGGGGAGAACTAGGGAACAGAGGGGACTGAGGCCCGCGGAGGCGGGCTGGGGAACAGGGAGGAACTGGGGACAGAGAACCGCGGAGGCGGGCTGGGGACAGGGAGGAACTGGGGACTGGTGGGAAAACATCTGGGCCGCTCTGCAGAACAGAGGAGAGGGTTAATATTCAAAGGGAACAAACAGAGCAGATGCAGAACAGTCCAAAAAACAAAGTAACAAAGTAAATACTATCTTCGTGTGAACAAACACACAGTGGGAGATGAAATGTCCAAAATAATATCCACGAGAGAACAAAACAGAGGCACAACGCTGGGTGAGTGACTGTCAGATTAAAAAGGTGGTAAACTTCAGTGTTAAGAAACACACGAAAACGGAGATGATCCTGACAGTCAAAACTCACCCAGACCGTAATGCGTAATGGTGCAGGAACAGCAACGGCGGGGTGCCGGCTGTCCGAGCCGAGGACAGAGTGGTGCAGGAACAGGCAGCGGGGCGAGAGCGTCGCCACCGGGGCGCCGGCTGTCCGAGCCGAGGACAGAGTGGTGCTGGAACAGGCGGCGGTGGCGAGGGTATCGCCACCGGGGAGCCGGCAGTCCGAGCCGAGGACAGAGTGGTGCTGGAACAGGCGGCGGTGGCGAAGGTGTCGTCACCGGGTAGCCGACTGTCGGAGCCGAGGAACAGAGTGGTGCGCCACTGCTTGAGTGCGCACCGGAACCGAGAGACGCGTCGGGGTGCGTCTGCGAGGAGGAGTGTGCCAAGCACGAAGGTCTAGAAGATGCGCGTTGCGCGCTGGTCTGGAGAGCGTGCCAAGCTCGAGGGTTCTTGGAAGATGCGCGTTGCGCGCTGGTCTGGAGAGCGTGCCAAGCTCGAGCGTCCTTGGAAGATGCGCGTTGCGCGCTGGTCTGGAGAGCGTGCCAAGCTCGAGGGTTCTTGGAAGATACGCGTTGCGCGCTGGTCTGGAGAGCGTGCCAAGCTCGAGCGTCCTTGGAAGATGCGCGTTGCGCGCTGGTCTGGAGAGCGTGCCAAGCTCGAGGGTTCTTGGAAGATGCGCGTTGCGCGCTGGTCTGGAGAGCGTGCCAAGCTCGAGCGTCCTTGGAAGATGCGCGTTGCGCGCTGAGGACTGGAGAGCGTCTGCGCTGGTCTGGATGTGCGTCAGGACGAACAGCTGCGCGGGGGTCTGCAGTGGAACGCTGGGGTGCCTCCTGTGGAAGTACAGGGAGCGCAGACCAGTCTCCCCCACAGGCAACGGCGACAGCTGGCGAAGGCTGGAGCAAACATCTCGACGCCGGAGAATGGAACAGCATAGGCAGACAGAGGATCTCCCGAAAGAGTCTAGATGTTTAGAGAATATGACTCGGCAAGTATACAACACGACCCCACGCCGAAACGAGGGGAAGAGCCCTGGTATTTAAAGCCCACAGGGGAACTAATTAGCCTGCCACCACAGGTGCGAGAGGTAATTGATAATAGTCCAGGTGTGGCCACTGAGAGTAAACGAGAGTAAAGAACGAGAGGGTGGGGGCTAGAGAGAGTGAGTGAGAAGGGAATTTCTAACAGTAGGCTTAAAGAAGACAGAGAAAGTTGGTGAGCAGCGGACAAAACCTCACAATTACATTGACTATATAGTTAGACGTTTGGTTATATGTATGGTATTTTCTAATGAACAATATAACAATAATATAATAATGGACTCTCTTGATATTGATCAAAATGTAGAATTATGCAAGCGTTTCACCCTGCACATTGCAATGCAACACATTAATCAGGACCCTCCCCCCTTTTTTCTTTCTTTTTCCAGAATCACGTACCAGTTTCAAGAAGCCGCGCGTTGCAGCAATTGAAGCAAAGACCTGTTCTAGCCAAGTAAATACCACAATTTATGTACCATTACATTGACTATATAGTTAGACGTTTGGTTATATGCATGGTATTTTCTAATGAACAATATAACAATAATATAATAATGGACTCTCTTGATATTGATCAAAATGTAGAATTATGCAAGTGTTTCACCCTGCACATTGCAATGCAGCACATTAATCAGGACCCTCCCCCCTTTTTTCTTTCTTTTTCCAGAATCACGTACCAGTTTCAAGAAGCCGCACGTTGCAGCAATTGAAGCAAAGACCTGTTCTAGCCAAGTAAATACCACAATTTATGTACCATTACATTGACTATATAGTTAGACGTTTGGTTATATGCATGGCATTTTCTAATGAACAATATAACAATAATATAATAATGGACTCTCTTGATATTGATCAAAATGTAGAATTATGCAAGCGTTTCACCCTGCACATTGCAATGCAGCACATTAATCAGGACCCTCCCCCCTTTTTTCTTTCTTTTTCCAGAATCACGTACCAGTTTCAAGAAGCCGCACGTTGCAGCAATTGAAGCAAAGACCTGTTCTAGCCAAGTAAATACCACAATTTATGTACCATTACATTGACTACAGCACCTCATCACTATGTCATCTTATTCTCGGGCTAAAAGACGTAGAGTCAACAAATTACTGAGAGAGACAGAGCAGGCTATCCTCACTGATTATAAGTTAATTTTTGCTGCTAATTCAAGGACAAACCATCACTCTTTAGAGAACTACAACACCCCATCTGGTGTTTCACAGCGTAGACAGATGGCCGGCGATGACGGGCAGCTTATGAAAGGCAAGTCTATTGGACATGGTGTAATTCCTCGTGTGATTTGCTGCTTATTTTTATTTCTCACTTAATGATTTTAACTCTTCTTCTGAAGACCTTACCATCCAGAAGAATAATTCAATGCTGGCTGAATTACTTGTCGTGGTGAAGGATCTATCGAGAGATGTGCAGTTCATCAAGACCGAGTTGGCTGAGGGCAACATATCTGGTGGGACCAGGGGACACGGGGTGGCCACCACAACCACTATGCTCCCCTTCCAGCTGCCAATCGCCAGTGAACAAGACTTCAATGAGGCAGAATCATTACTGATGGAGCAATCAGTCCGTCAAAAGATGGTAATTTATTGAACTGCATTCATTTATCAAATGTAGATCGTTTCAGTGTGGTCTTGTTCAGGGGAAAAATGTGTTTAGCACTTTCTAGTTCAAAACGTGTTAGAGCTTGTATATCTGCTATTTATGAAACGTTTTGAAATTGTTCAAATATACCGTTTACATATGGACAGGAGGGTTAATGTGGTTAAACCTAATGACTGGCATGGGCTGGAATATCAGTGCATGCATAAAGTGTGTGTATAAACAAGTTGGTTGCTCTGTGTTCATAAAATAAACGTTATGCTGTTTCTAACGCAGGGCCTTCATTTTCTTCTCTCTGATTTAGATTTCTCGCCTGGCTTTGGTAGGAGGCACCAATTCAGAGAACCTGATCAGACTGATGTTGAAAACTGCTATGACCAACGCCCTGGCCAGTGGGTTCAACTATGCTGGAAAGAAAGACAAGCGTTGTTCAGAAAGCAAGAAGCCATTCAAGCACACCACACTACAAGCCTGCATGTTTGGTGAGCTTCCTCCCCTGCAAACTACTTCATAGGTTAAGTTTAGGTAGTGAGGTGGTGATGCTGGTGATGCTGGTGATTCAGAATATAATTATGCTGTTGCAAAAACTTAAAAAAAAAGTGTTATGTTGGAATAAAGTGATGAAAGTGCAACCTATAAGAAATGGACAACGTAATTGAGCTTTAGAGGTGCATGGATACACATTGTATTGCCTAGATGGTGTCAGGCTAGGCGATTGCTTAATTCTCTTTCCTGTCCAGTCTAACTGGATGCTGACTGTAGCTTGTTACTGTAGACCTACAGAGTGAGTAATTGAGTGATTAAAAAAAATCGCACTCGTGTGAAGTGAGGGGTGCTCTTATCATCGTACATCATCTCACCCACCTCTCTTCCTCACTTTTTTATTTTTGTGTCTATCAGCTGCTGCTCGACAGTTTGACCCCAAGCTGACCGACCAGGACTACAGCGAAACTGTCAAGAAGTGGCTTCGTTATGCGCCAGACCGGGAGGGAGGCATCTCAAGGAACCGAAGTGACCCAAACTTAAGTCAAGCGAACCAGAGTCAAACTTAGGGTACCCCAGCACAGCACAGCACACACTGTTTTCCCTGGTTCATACAGTACAAGGAATTACCCTCCATGGACACTGTTCTTCCATGGACGGCATCTACTTGAATGACTTATGCTGCTTCAGCCTGTTCTTGGAACCGAAGTGACCCAAACTTAATTGTCAAGCGAACCAGAGTCAAACTTGGGGTACCCCAGCACACTGTTTCCCTGGTTCATACAGTACAAGGAATTACCCTGGACACAGTTCTTCCATGGACGGCATCTACTTGAATGACTTATGCTGCTTCAGCCTGTTCTTGCAGTGTTTATTTTTTTTATTTTTTATTTTAACCTTTATTTACCCAGGGTAGGTTCGCTGAGCACAGATGCTCTTTTTCAGCTACGCCCTGCTTCACATTCACAGAGTTCCATTCACACCTGGGAGCTGCCCAGGCCTAACAAAATTAATAGTTGGTTTCAGGTTGCCGACCGACCCTGCCGATTTAGGTGCGACCCAATATATTTTATGAGTTTTTAGAAAAAATTATAAAAAAAAATAAAAAAACGTTTTTCTTTTTTTTTTTTAATAAAGTTTCATAGAAATCTTAGTCAAACATTTAGTATTATGGATATTAAACATGCTGGCAGAGTACATGCATCCATGTTGTTGTGAACATTTTAATTAAATAAAGAAATTCCCTATCCATAGTCGCCGTGGGAAAGAATAAAATAAAAAAATAAAATAAATTCCCTACCTACCCATGGCCAAACTGACAACCAACCTGAAACCAACTATTAATTTTGTTAGGCCCCAGTACAACCACAGTCTGACACTGTTGGCCACTGAGCAACTCCACTGGAGCAGTTGGGGGTTTAGTGCCTTGCTCAAGGGCACTTCAGCGGTTGGTGTTAAGGGTATGGGAGAGAGTTATATGGCAGAGAGTTATAGAAACATTAGGGGTGTAACGGTACACAAAATCCACGGTTCGGTACGTACCTCGGTTTTGAAGACACGGTTCGGTATTATTTTCGGTACAGTGGGGGGGGGGGGGGGGGGGGGGGGGTGGAGGCGGGGAATCCAAAAAAAATTGCTTTTCATTTATCTATTTATTTAACTGTATTAAACAATATAAAACGAATTGGCCATAATTGACTGAGCAAACTAATGCTTACTGCTGTAACCTACTAATAACACTTAAGTAAATCTGAAGATTATTATATAGCAGATGCCTTGGAGGATAAGTCGTGGACAACTGTAGATCATCTAAGCTCCACTGTGTTTAAATTCAAATCCTATGCCATTGTTATTTAACCCTTGTGTCTGAAAACTAAAGTATTATACTCTTATTAGGGGACTAAATTGAAAAACTCCATAAAAAGATTATGTTGAAATAATTTCCCACTTTCTTTTCCATAAATATTTTATTCAACTTCAGCCCTGATCATAACCATTTTTTATATTATTTTTGTAATGAAATACTCCCACTTTTCTTGTTAAATATGACAAAAAAAAGAATATGTGGTGGTTACGATCGGGCTGAAGTGGAATAAACAATTTATGAAGAGTAAAAAAAAAAATACAAGATAATTAAAAGATTATGCCACATATTATGTTGGCTCATCACTGCAAAGTTATCAAACAAATACGAATCTGATCAGACACAAGGGTTAAGTTGTTGTTCCCTTTCTAATTTCCTCAAACATCTAGTCTAGTTAATGTGATCAATATTATTTGACAATTGATGCTTTTTGTTGGACATTTCAGTCAGTAGTGAGCTCATACTTTGAGCTCATAAATTTATAGTTAAAATGATTGAGACAACGCAATCTTGTCTTCGTTGTGCATGAATGCGTGTGCTCACCACACACAATATGTGTGTCACTATTCTGGCAGTGGCTATATATGTATTGTTAATGAAAGCCTGTTATAAGGTCTGTTATTTTTTTTTTTGTAAAAAGTTTTGGTCACTGGAAGTTATGATACCCTAGAAAAATTTTTTTTTCATATTAAAGCCATGTTGTCATTTTTGTTCACACATTTTTGGAAATATGGTCATATAAGAATTTTATTATTATTTATTTAACAATATTGTGTTTAACAGCAGGAAAAAAACATGTAATGTTATGATGTATACATATCAGCAGCAATATTTTAATGTAAAATGTACATTAATCAGTATTGATTCCTTAACTTTACAAGTTACAAGTAGATGTACAAGTTACAAATGTACAAGTAGAGTACCATTTAGATTATGGTTGAATAAACATTGATGTCTAACATTGATTCAATATAAAATCAACTAAAATGTGCATGTAGATTACCATTTAGATTATGGTTGAATAAACATTGATGTCTAACATTGATTCAATATAAAATCAACTAAAATGTGCATGTAGATTACCATTTAGATGATGGTTGAATCAACATTGATATAGTATCAGCTATGGTTGACACCTAACGTTGATTCAACGTGTAAGTCATAGACAACGATCTGTATAATTTAGATGTCAGGCTTCAACATAGATTCAATATTTCTGCCGAACCCTATTTCAACGTTGATTCACCCTTTTTTTGCTATCTGGGTTATTATACATGTCATAGGTCGAACCTCTGTAACATTGAACAGGTTCAATGATTCAAATGAGCTTTTGAATTTTACAATTAGTCCACCATTGTGTTTGCCATTTTTCTGATTGCATTAAAGATGTGAACATGTTATTTGTGGACATATCTGATTGGACTGTTTAAAATCCGCTTTGTTCAGTAAACATTTCCATATAATACAATTATTTTTCTTCTTCTTAATCTTACATCTTAATAGGAAATCCATGATGTTCTCACCAGGCGTACCACTGTTCTCCATGCCCTGCCTGTGTATCTGCATGAGGAAGTCGCTGGATTTTTCAAAACCTGCACAGTGAGTCAGAGTGAAAATAATTTACTGTACAACTGTATATTAAGTGAACAGTTAATCAAAATGCTAAGTATCAGTCTTCCTTCCTTCCAGGTCTCCCTTGTGAAAGAGATATTTGATCTCGACGGGACTAACCTGGTTAAATAAAAATAACCTTCTCACCAAAAAAAATGTTCTAACTAAAATATAAACAACTTACAAACACAACTCCATATACTTAGCTTTGTGCTGCACTTTGTAGAAACCATGGATTTATTTGTGATTATTATGTCTCTTTCATTCCTTCAGGACACGCCTGATGAGCCAGAGCTTCAGGGTGTTGCAGTGGCCCTCCTTACTGTCATCAGTGACCATGACACAAGTCCAGTTCACTACCAGCCTGTGACAATCTCTGTTGTCATTGAAAGTCACATCATGATCAGCCTCCCCAGATTTGGTGATTCCTTCCTGGTAATGTTTGGACTAATCTATGCACTACACCTCAGCTACCCCAAGGGACTTACCAACACTTTTGAATTCATTCAGAAGATTTTACTAGGTCTAGAAGCTGGTAAACTGTCGCCCAGGTTGCAGACTCTCAAGAATGACTTGATGATGCAATCATTTTTTTTCTTCTGATTTTTCAATGGATTTTCTCCCTGTCCCAATTAGTCGTTGTGCCAATTCCCCCCCCCCCCCCTCCCCTACCTGGTGCTGTATGCATGTTCTCCTACGAGTCGGTATAAGGGCGTCCCGAGTCGATCGCACGCTTCCCCCGAGACATGCGCCGACAGCCAGTGACGTCTTTTCACTTGGCAGCGAGGGCTCTCATTGGTGAAGTGTAACGCGTGGGAGGGCACGCTATCTCCACCAAGTCCTGCCCCGCTTAGCAAGCGCCGAGACCTGACCTGTAGGCATCGCTGTCCACAACGCCAGATTCCCAACCGCCAGCTTCCCCACCCCCTAATACTGCCAAATTGTATTAGTGTGAACGGCCAGCCAAGCTGGTGACAACGCAGGGAGTTGGATTCGAACACGCGAATCCAGTGTCTCCAGCGTTGGTGACGAACGCAATCTCCGCTACGTCACCTGACCGCTCTTGCATTAAACTTTTGAAGGTATTATTTTGACATGACAAGGAAATTAATACCTCACCCCACATCCTTCTTTCAGATGAGTTTCTATTCCTTACTGTAATCAGTGATCATGACACAAGTCCAGTTCACTACCAGCCTGTGACAATCTCTATTGTCATTGAAAGTCATATCATGATCAGCCTCCCCAGATTTGGTGATTCCTTCCTGTAATGTTTGGACTAATCTATGCACTACCCCAAAGCACTTACCAACACCTCAAAAGTGTGTCTATAGAAACTCATCTGAAATGTCTTGTCATGTCAAAATAATACCTTCAAAAGTTGCTGTACTACTTTGCAGATGTTCAGCCAATAGGTCAAAACTACTCAATGTACCTTGTTCTTTATTTTTTATGTAATATGTTTACATTTAAGAGTTTTACAGTTCAAATTTTCTTAACCGTCTAT
Organism: Notolepis coatsorum; assembly: GCF_963971535.1. Lineage (NCBI taxonomy): Eukaryota > Metazoa > Chordata > Actinopteri > Aulopiformes > Paralepididae > Notolepis > Notolepis coatsorum. The sequence continues at coordinate 30,526,188 of NC_140173.1, read as the reverse complement.
AGCTGGCATTATTGTAATTTCATCCAAGTAAGTTTTAGAGTTGAAAGAGTTTATCAGAATCTCAAAGGCAACATCCAAGTCCCAAATGCTTGTGTCTCGAGGAACAATAGGAGGCAATGGGCATAAATGCCACTCTGCTCTGACTGCTTCCATTGCTTGTAGGCAGTGGTAGAGTTAGTGTTCTCAGTACAGAGTACAAGGCGATATACCAGGAGCCATAAACGCAACACAGAAGCGTTATTATTAACATATACAGAATATGAACTTATACAGAATATGAACTGGTCAATTACACAACTAGAGTGAATAAAGACACAATAATTGATTAATAAAATAACTATTCACCATTAGCTGGACTCAGTTCCGTTTCACTTGAATGAATCGCTTGGGAGTCAGCAGCAGCAGACCATCAATCTTGTATGCTGAGAGTGGGACTGTATCCTTGAGCCCTTGTAGGCAGTAGTATACTGCCCTGTCAAGGCTAACCGCAGTAACTTGAAAAAAGTAAAAATTTAGTTATGAGTGAAATTGACCTTGTCAATAAATGTTTTATCTTGTGACCAAGTTTCAGATGTTAATGTCGCTCAGTTTTGGAGATATGGGGTTTTAAAAACTGCAGTAACTGCAAAATCACACTCAAAACCCAGGCAGACCGCAGTAACTTCCAAACAGTGAAAAATGGCTTTAAAGTGTTTTGACTTGCCATCCAAAATGTGTTATAGGTAAATAGATGATAGTACCCAGATTTAACATGTATTAATGAAGTAATCTTTAGGCATACAAAAATATGACATAATTATTTTAATTAACCCCAAAAAAGCAGATATTGCACTCTGCTGCATGATTTCCTTAAATAATTATACAGGTAATGTACAGTAATGTGCAGTAACTTCAAATACAATATTGTTTTCCCTCCAGCTTTCATAACTTAACCTAGCCATTTTGAAAATGAAATTTAATACCTGAATATATTGGAATGATGATGATCCAAATAAAATGGCTAGGTGAAGTTATGAAAGCTGGAGGGAAAACAACATTGTATTTGAAGTTACTGCACTTTGCCTGTACATTACCTGTATAATTATTTAAGGAAATCGTGCAGCAGAGTGCAGTATCTGCTTTTTTGGGGTTAATTAAAATAACTACATCATATTTTTGTATGCCTAAAGATTACTTCATTAATACATGTTAAATCTGGGTACTATCATCTATCTACCTATAACACATTTTGGATGGCAAGTCAAAAAACTTTAAAGCCATTTTTCTCAGTTTGACTGTTTGGAAGTTACTGCGGTCTGCCTTGACAGGGCAGTATAGTTAGTGTACTGTATAGTGTTCTTAGTACAGAGTACTGTAGTGTTCTAGTTATCATTCTGCAAACATAGCCTGCTCTAAATGACGGATGGTGCCTCTGACATTCTGACTAACTCTTTCAATGAAAACACCATCTTGTTCCATGATACATCATGGAGCAAATACAGCTGCATTTCCATATGTAGGTATGTGCACTATTAACAGTATTGCCAGCTGTATAGCATGTAATGTGGATTGGTATTTTGGTTCCACATTGGCAGGACCCAATATACAGCACAACGTTTGTGAATTTTACATGTGCCAAGCGGATTGACAATTTTCAGATAATCTATACATTTTATTCTGTACTGTACATAGATACACTGTGTTATCCCAACAGTCACAATAGTTGCCGTCAACATGTTTGCTCATTCTATGACCACACTATACAAATTTGAGTAATTCAGCCAGGATGTAAACGGCTCTGGTCATGTGCACTGCACACATTGAGACCCTTTATTATTTCAATATTTGCTGGAAATACATTGATACATCATTCAGTAACATTTTCAGAGCCTTATAACAAACATTATTACACTATTGTGACCAGTGGGATTAAATGTGTAATATACATTACATTGTATGTACATGTTATAACATGCATGTATTTATTTTCTATATATATTTTCTATATATATATTTTCAATTTTAACATTGCCATAATGTTGGAGAGGGCAACACAATGTTTTTGTAAGATAAATAGATGTATACTCTTTGAATAGAAATAAATATAAAGAGTTTGAAGTTGTAACACAATGTTTTTGTAAGATAAATAGTTTCGATGAAGAACAAAACCTCCTAAATGCATACAAAAAAAGGGGAAAACTTCATATCTGCACTTTGCGAGGCACTAATACCTGGTCGGTATTGTTAACATATATAGTCCAAAAACAGTGTACGGTGTTTACAGTGTTATTGTACATTGCTAACATACAGATTATATATGTATACTCTTTGAATAGAAAAAAAGAAAAGAGTTGTTTGAAGTTGATATAATGTGCTTGTGTAGTTATTTTTCTGTTAACTTATTCACATGGATTTCAAAACTGAACCTTAAGTTATAGTAACTGCAAATATTTGAGTTGATTAACTTAAAAATTTGAGTTGATTAACTTAAAAGAAATGAGGCATTAGATTGCCTCAATGTCTTTGAGTTCTGTTAACTTAATCACATGGATTTAAGGTTGAACCTTAAGTCACAGTAACTGAACATATTTGAGTTGCCTCCACTTGAGAACCTTAAGTCACAGTAACTGAACATATTTGAACTGCCTTAACTGAGAACTGTAAGTCACAGTAACTGAATATATTTGAGTTGCCTCCACTAGAGAACCTTAAGTCACAGTAACTGAACATATTTGAACTGCCTTAACTGAGAACTGTAAGTCACAGTAACTGAACATATTTGAGTTGACACCACTTGAGAACCTTAAGTCACAGTAACTGAACATATTTGAATTGCCTTAACTGAGAACTGTAAGTCACAGTAACTGAACATATTTGAGGTGACTCCACTAGAGAACCTTAAGTCACAGTAACTGAACATATTTGAATTGCCTTAGCTGAGAACTGTAAGTCACAGTAACTGAACATATTTGAGTTGCCTCCACTTGAGAACCTTAAGTCACAGTAACTGAACATATTTGAACTGCCTTAACTGAGAACTGTAAGTCACAGTAACTGAACATATTTGAGTTGACTCCACTTGAGAACTGTAAGTCAGAGTAACTGACCATATTTGATTTGACTTAACTGAGAACCTTAAGTCACAGTAACAGACCATATTTGAGTTGCCTTAACTGAGAATTGTAAGTCTTAGCCAACTGAAAACATTTGAGTTGATCAACTTAAAAAATTTGAGGCATGGGATTACGTCAATTTTTTTAAGTTCTGGAAACTTATTCGGGTTTACAGTGTATAGCAGTATATGGTGTGCTGTACATTTGAATCTGATCTAATTTTGCACACGGCCATCGCATTATAATGAGCTGGACAGGTGTGTATGTGTGTGTGGTGACGTGAAAGCGTATCTGCCATGCGAGACTAGGCGAGAGGCTATCGTGAAATCGGCAGTGTCCGCCTTTTTAACTCCTCCCCCGGCTTCACTCGGCTACTCTCGTCTACTAGTCGAGGCAAACCGAAATCCATCTCGAACACACCTAATTCTAACCGTCATGCAAACCTGCACAGATCTGCGTCCGCCTATCCCATCTCGAACACGCCTGTTACAGCCTCGTCTGCACGCAGAATTCCATCCCAAAACACTATAGTCTAAACGCAAAATTAAAAGTGAGACCGCAAGACGACTTTTGCGGTTTCTGTTCAGACTCTCTCCATCTAAACATGGCCTAAAGTCTTTGTTGTATTTTATTTTTTTATAATTTTTTAAACAAACATATAAACAAACATGACAACACACGATAAGATATACAAGCATTAATTGTCAGGGCACATCCAATGAGATCACCTTTTAGTTAGTTGTCTTATATAAGATATACCCATAATACCTGTTATCTAAAAAAAAAAAACCTACACACATATGCTCAGCTCGAACCCCCCCCTCCCGGACCCCACCTTGAGAAGTACCTCCACTATCCCTCGCACCTAACCAGACACTACCATTATAAGCTAGCTTTTATTCTCTCCACCACTTCTAACCACATTGACATTTTGGATTCATTGAGACCCAGAATTCTTGCTGTAGATATTTCATGGTAAATTACATCGAGATATGTAAGAAACCAAACTTTACGGCACATTTTTTCCGGTTGAAACCAGCGTGATGCGATCAGCTTTTTGGCTACTGTGATACCCGATAAAACCAATCTCTTTAGCTGTGGATTCACTGCAAACTCAAAAACATCATTCAATAATAATACAGAGGGGTGTACAGGTATATTCCAAGATACGAGTTTTGATATTTGTTGGGTCACATCTTTCCAGAATGCCTTAACTGGTGAGCAGTCCCAATACATGTGCATAAATGTCCCTTCGTCCCCATTTGTACATTGGGTGCATTTGGAATCTTGTTTAAGCCCCATTCGGCACAGTCTTATAGGAGTCAAGTATGTCCTGTGAATATAGTTAAGATTGATTTGTTGATGATCCGGGTTCCTTGATGTAAGTCGGACATTTGCCCAGGCTCCTTGCCAATCAAAGTCATTTTCCAGGTCTGGTATATCCCTCCTCCAGACAGAGTCAAGTTGGAGGGTTTCATACGAGGACGTTAGTAATTGATGATAAAATTCTGAAACAAAACCTCTCGATGTCTCTCTTGCGTAGAAGAATTTGTGGTATCTGTGGTGTTCAATTGGTCTGTCTAATGGAACACCGTGAGACTTCAAACATAGCTCTAACTGTTTGTGAAAAAGCCATGTGGACTTGGTGAGATTAAATTTTTTGCGTATTTCTTTATCACTACAAAAACCCTGTTTGTTAAAAACATCCCCTAATGAGTGTATGCCTTGCTCTTCCCATATAGGGAATCTTATAGGTCGTTTTCCAATTAAGAGAGCATTGTTATTGAATAAGGGAGTATGATTGTGCCATTTTTGTGGGTTAGGATTTTTTTTTTGTGATTCACGCCATATCCGGATCGCATGAGTAATTATGGGGCCAAATTTCCGTTCACAGTGCTTGATTGGTAGTTTAGTGTATGCTATGTCCTTCAGTCTATGTGGGGCTACTATGTTTTCTTCTATTTTTCTCCAGGATGCTAATGCTTGGGAGTCAAACCATGTTGTCAATGGACTTAATGAGTACGCCTTAAAATATAGGAAAAAATCTGGAAATGCCATGCCACCATCTGCTTTATTTCTCTGTGCGGTGGATCTTTTTATACGTGGTGGTTTGTTATTCCAAATAAATTTGTATGTGGAGGAGTGTAATCTTTTCCAGTAACCCTCTGGAGGGGGTAACGGTAGCATTGAACAGAAGAAGTTGATTTTAGGTAGTACATCCATCTTAACTATTGATATCCGTGCTTGTACTGTGTTTTTAAGTTTTGCCCATCTATCAAGGTCGTCTTTGATTTTGTTTTGGATTTTTGTGTAGTTGTGCTTCACCGTTTGTCCTATGGTAGGGAATATTTCCACTCCCAAGCATCTGAAATGTTTTACCATCGGTATCTGTCCTGGGAGGGTTGTATCTTTTTTTGCAGGGGTGTTAAGTGGAAGGAAAGCCGACTTCGGCCAATTTATCTTAAATCCCGATAAATCACCAAAGTCCTCAATCAACTTGAGCAGATGAGGCAATGTGGTGTTGGGGTTTTCCATGAACAATATTACATCGTCCGCATATAAACTAATTTTTTGTTGTGTGCCCTTGATTACGATAGGTTCTATGGATTGGGATTGTCTTATATATTGTGCTAAAGGCTCTAATGATAGATTGAACAGTCCGGGACTAAGAGGACAACCCTGTCTGGCAGAGCGTGATACCGGAAATATTTCGGAGATGATTGTGCCTGTTGTAATCATGGCCGATGGGTCTTTGTATAATACTTTAATCATATCGATGAATCCTTTTCCTAACCCCATCCTTTCTAGCACTGCCCACAGATACGACCATTCCAGCCTGTCAAAGGCCTTCATAGCATCCAGGGACAGCATCGCCTTAGGTATGGTGTCCTCCTTGTCGGCATCAAGTACGTGCAGTATACGTCTTATGTTCTCAGTGATCAGGCGGCCTCCTATGAAGCCAGTTTGGTCCGGGTGAACTAAAGACGTCATATGCTTTTGTAATCTGATGGCTAATACCTAAGAGTACAGTTTGATATCTGTTCCGAGGAGGCTTAAAGGTCTATAACTACCGCACTCGTTGGGGTCTTTGTCTTTTTTAAGGAGGACTGTTATGAGTGCAATATTGTCATTTTTATGGAAGTTCCCCTCCTTGACTGAGTATAAGATCATATTTAGTAATAAGGGGCCAATAATGTCCCAACAAGAAAGGTACATTTCTGATGGGAAACCGTCTCTTCCAGGAGCCTTACCACTTTTCATTGCGGTTATGGCCTTCTTGAGTTCCTCTAGTGCATAGGTGTCAAACTCACGGCCCGCGGGCCAAATCCGGCCCGCCACGTCATTTGATGTGGCCCCCCAAGAGCTCAGGTAAAATATATATATATTTTTTTTTTTTAACATTAATATTGGGTTAAAAAATAGCAGTGTTAAAATAATTGTGGGTTAATGCGTTAATAAAGCTTTAACTTTGACAGCCTTAGTTATTACACATTCTTACACATACATGTATGTTGAACATCTGAGGTAACAAAGGAAAAAAGCCAAAAACAGACATTCTTTGACAATTTTACAGCCCAAAATACAAAAAAGATCCAGGCGGAATAGGTAACAAAGGGTTGAAGAAATATTGTCTGAACTGTCAGACGCAAACTGGCTGTGTGACATAACCGAGCATCTCGCTCAATTGAATAAGAAGCTGTAGGGACGCAAACAAGTCCCACCCAAAACTTGACCAATATAGTTGTGAACTGAGACAACCCTTATTTTGTTATTTTTGAGTACAGTTACAGTTGTGTGTTCATGCAGACACATAATAGCAATTTCATTACGAATTGAAAATGGGGGACCCTGATGTAAACAAGTCGAAAGTCTTTCTCTGGTCTGCATCCCCTTAACAATTGTGTGTATTGAGCTGTACTGTACCCATTCTGCAATCTGTTCATTAAAGTTAATGAAACTATCTTCCATTAGTTGGATGTATGGCCTCTGCAAGGTTGTGTGCAGCCATTTGTTTTTGTAACATCTGCTACATCTGTCCCACGTGTTCTTTGCAGCTCACAGTTGTTAGTTCTGCCCCTCTTGACTGTGACAAAAAGGTTTTGAACAAACTTAATGTCATAGCTTGTATTTGATGATATTCTTCTTTGTTATTTACTTGAATGGTTTGATCATTGATTGGTGGAGTAATATGGGGTTCTGATAAACTAAAATTATTTGTTAAAATAACATAAGCTAACATATATTTTTACATTTATGCAAATGAATATGCAATATGTATAACTTGAATAAGTAATAAATACAGAAACACCATGTTTAACAATATGTAAATGTGTAGCTACATTTATTTTACATTACATTAACATTTATACGGTCTTTGGCCCTTTGAGGGCAACCATAATGCTGATGTGGCCCTCTGTGAAAATGAGTTTGACACCCCTGCTCTAGTGTGATCGGTGTTTCTAACTGTTTAGCGTCATCCTCTGAAAGTTTAGGGAGAATAATTTGATTAAGAAATGTGTCCATTTTGTTTTGATCGAAGGTCATTTCTGATTTATATAAGTCGGAGTAGAATACTTTGAATGTATTGTTTATTTTTACAGGATCTGTTACAAGTACTTGTTGTGCTCTAATGGTAGTTATATCTGCAAATGTTGCATTAATTCTTAATCGCATGGCTAATAGGTGGCTGGGTTTGGAACCATGGGAGTACTGCTGTTGTCTTGTGCTGCGTATTTGTATTTCCGATTGTTGTCTGTATATGGCATTGATCTCTATTTTTAGTACGTTAACTTGATTTTCTAGTCGAGTTGAGTTGTTGTATTTCAGAGAATTAAATAACGTTGAGTAAAGCGTTTCCAGCTCATCCAGTTTTGTGCTTTGATTCTTGCGCATTTTGGAGGAAAAGCTATCCGTGAAGTCTTTGATCATTCCCTTTACCGACATCCATATTATTCTGGGGTCTTGCACCGAGTTTGCATTCTCCCGTTGGAATACTATAAGAGCTTCTTTGAGTTGTGTAATGAATTCCTTGTTATTAAGCAGCAACGAGTTAAATCGCCATCTTGGGGCTCGGGAGGATAGTATACCAAATGTACCTTTAAGGAGTAAATAACAGTGATCTGATAGTGCGTTGGGTATCATTATCATAAAGTCTTTGTTGAAGCTATGGAATTCAAACACCATTCTAAAAACATGATTTTCATAAAAGCAAACATTTTATTTTACTAAATCCCCAAAGTTCCTCCTACTAGTACAATTTCCTACTAGTAGAATATCCTACCCTACCAGCAGACGTTGCTAACAATCTTTTCCCTATTTCTGTTAAATTGTAGTAAAGGCCTCTATGAACTGAAGTGCACTTTCATTTCATATTTTCCAAACGTGTGTATTTAACAGCAACGGAATTTCTTTATAAGCAACAATCTACATAGTTCTAAAGAGCTAATGCCCCCTTTGATACAGTAAAAATATCAATAAAAAACAATAAAATATACATTCAACACTTGTCCCATACATATTCACACAAATAATCACCATTCAATCACTACTAAGTGTTACATTTTTCATACACTCCACACTCCAATCATAGTCCTCTAATTAAAATGCATTTAACTGGTCAGACTACTGCATATAGCCTCACTCCCTCCCCCATTTTAACACTCTAATCTCTCCCAACATCAAGTGTCTTCTATGTGTTAACTGTGTGAATTTTAACCTGATACTCTGTGTATGTATATATCTGATATTTGTGTACAAAATTTGCAATGTGATCAATCAGGATGCAATATTTCTACTGAAATGCAGCGTATTAATAGCTCAAAAATGTCCTGTGAAGCTGTTTTCTAGTTTCTATAACCATATCTATCTATCTATTTATTTATCTGTAACTATTTTTATCATTTAACATGTAGAGTAACCTTCTATTGAACAGATCTATTTGCTTTAAAGCATAGGCAGCGTATTTAACTTATAAAATCAAGCCATTGTAATGGATTTTTAATCCATTACTTGTTGTGATTCGTTACCACCTTGTGGTGAAAAATGGAATTTCTTCAATGATTATAGTATTAGAACAGAAGCATTACTTCAGTTCCTTATATTTAAATGAATCCCACATGTGTTTAGCCCCTGTTGTTTTATTCAACTATCAACTTAATGTATGATCTGAAACTCATTGTCTATGGGAGTGGCTGGATCTGCGCTGACATGGCTGACATCATACCTCAATGACCGCTCCTACCCACAGTAAAATTCGCAGTGTCAAATTAACACTTAAAGAGTCGAATTTAACACTATTCCAGAGTGTATATGACTCCAACTACGAATAGTGTTAAATCGACTCTTGCTCCTGTGTTAAAATCTTTGAGTTAAATTAACTCTAAATAGAGTACAAATTTAACACTTGCTTACACTGTATGGTGTTATTTAAACTTAACACTATAGGTTTAATAACACTTGAGAGTGTAATTATTATTCTCAGAAGTGTTGATAATTTACTCTTATGTGATAACAAATTAACTCTGATTGAGTTGAATTCCAATGCTCATTAACACTGCATTGCGTTATTAAAAGTTAACACTGAGGTCAAATAACTCTGCTGAAGTGTTGACATTACACAGTACTGTGTTGATAATTTACTCACTTGCAGTGAAAAAACAGCTCTGAAAATAACACCCATTAACACTGCACAGTGTCAATGAAACCGGGCACTATATTGGTGAAAATAAACCTCACTGGTGTTAATTTTACACTTAATTTACTCTTGTATAGTGTGAAATTACATTTACATACAATATACATTAAGTAAGTAAAAATCACAAGTTACCACAAAATAATGAATTCAACAATGTTATTGTTGGTCAGGCAGGGTCAGGCAGGCTTATAAAAAAATAAAACATAAACAACAATTACATTGACCTCAGCAGGTCTGCATAAAGTGCAATATGGAACAATACTTTGAGCAATCTGTGGTTTGAAGTAACACAGCTGATTTATATCCAACACCTTTACAACTAGGGTTGGGCATCGTTTGGATTTGAACGATTCCGGTTCCGATTTTTTTAGAAAATTTAAAAGACATTTCATACTATTCACATACACATTTTCAGTTGACTTGATACAGTTAATTTGGTTGCTGTACTGTAACTATGGTATTAATTAACAAAGTAAAAAAAAAATATTAAGAATCGAAATGCAAATAAGTAACTTCCTAACCGGAAGTTAGGAACCGGTTGCTATTAGAACCGGTTTTCGGTGCCCAACCCTATTTACAACTCCGTCTGGATGCAGTAATAAAACAATCACATTAGCAGGTCTGCATAAAGTGGCAATATGGAACAATAAACGTTGAGCAATCTGTCGTTCGATAATTCATTTGAATATTAAATGTTTGAAGTAACACCGCTGATTTATATCCCAACACCTTTACAACTCCGTCTGGATGCAGTAATAAAATAATCACATTGACCTCAGCAGGTCTGCATAAAGTGGCAATATGGAACAATATACTTTGAGCAATCTGTCATTCGATAATACATTTGAATATCAAATGGTTTGAAGTAACACAGCTGATTTATATCCCAACACCTTTACAACTCTAACCCTAACCCTAACCCTAACACCTTTACAACCCTAACCCTACCCCCTTTACAACCCTAACCCTAACCCTAGAACATTTACAACCCTAACCCTAACACATTTACAACCCTAACCCTAACCCTAACACATTTACAACCCTAACCCTAACCCCTTTACAACCCTAACCCTAACCCTAACCCTAACACCTTTACAACCCTAACCCTAACCCTAACCCCTTTACAACCCTAACCCTAACACCTTTACAACCCTAACCCTAACCCTAGCCCTAACACCTTTACAACCCTAACCCTAACCCTAACACCTTTACAACCCTAACCCTAACCCTAACCCCTTTACAACCCTAACCCTAACCCTAACCCCTTTACAACCCTAACCCTAACCCTAGCCCTAACACCTTTACAACCCTAACCCTAACCCTAACCCCTTTACAACCCTAACCCTAACACCAACCCTAACTTGCGAGAAAGGAATATTTTTCCAAAATGATCTCAGAAAATATGGGTAACTCGAGGGTACTTTTTTCCACCATTGACCGGCTGATTAACATACCACCCCCCCATATACCACAGCAATCAGCCACAAAATGTGAAGAGTTCGCAGTTTTCTTTAATGAAAAAATATCATTGATTAGAGCAAGCATTACCGCTGATATGGATCTGGCTATGAGTGAAACCCCACCTGAGATAACTATGGGGGAATTCACATGTATTACATTACCTGACCTCTGTAAGATTGTCTCTGAGTGTAATTCCGCCACCTCCTGCCTCGATCCTATACCAACAGCATTTCTCAAGCGGGTGTTTGATAGTGTCTCAAATCATGTCCTTGAAATCATAAATATGTCTCTTCAAACAGGCACTTTTCCAGATGCATTTAAAACAGCTGTAGTAAAACCACTACTAAAGAAAACAAACTTAGATGTAAACGAACTAAAAAGCTATAGGCCAATATCGAACCTTCCATTTATCAGCAAGATATTAGAAAAGATAGTCTCAGTACAAATAAACTCCTTTCTCAAAGATAATAACATCATGGATGAACTACAATCAGGTTTCAGAACAAATCACAGCACTGAAACTGCCCTTACCAAAATAGTTAGCGACCTCAGGCTAAACTCCGATGCTGGCAAAGTCTCAATTCTTGTCCTATTGGACCTTAGTGCAGCGTTCGATACGATTGACCATAATATCTTGATCAGTCGTCTAGAAAGACTGGTTGGCTTTTCCGATCATGTACTAAATTGGCTCATAACATACATTAAGGGAAGAAGGTTCTATGTTAAGCTTGGAGACAATGTATCCGAGGAACATAACAGCAATTTTGGAGTCGCACAAGGAAGCTGCCTTGGTCCATTACTCTTCTCACTATATATGCTGCCCCTCGGGGACATCATTCGAGACCACAATGTATGCTTCCATAGTTATGCTGATGATACACAACTATATATCTCCGCAGAACCAAATAACACTACAGCCATACAGTCCATTACAAATTGTCTGTTAGCAATAAACAAGTGGATGAACAATAACTTCCTAAAATTAAACGAAAGCAAGACCGAAATCCTATTGATCGGCCCAAAAGCGAAAAGGGAAGTGCTTTGTAAAAACCTGGGGAGTCTGTCATCCTATGTAAAGACTGAGGTTACAAGCCTAGGTGTCATCTTGGACTCAGACCTGACCTTTAAGTCTCATATAAATAAGGCCATGAAAACGTCATTCTTCCACCTAAGAAACATAGCGAAAGTAAGACCTTTCGTAAATAAAAAGGATGCAGAGAAACTTATTCATGCTTTTGTATCAAGTCGGCTTGACTATTGTAATGCACTGTTCACTGGTCTTCCCAAAGCAACCATTGGGAAGCTTCAGCTTATCCAAAACTCTGCAGCTCGATTACTAACTCATACAAGGAGAAGAGAACATATCACTCCAGTCCTGGCCACTCTGCACTGGCTTCCAATAACTCATAGAATTGATTTTAAGGTCCTTTTCCTAACATATAAAGCTCTTAATGAGCAAGGCCCAAAATACATAGCAAATTCCCTAGTTAGTTATCTGCCCTCAAGAACGCTACGGTCATCCACTACAGGTTTACTAGACACGCCCAGAAACCAAAAAAGGATAGGAAGTATGGCATTTGCCAACTATGCCCCAAAACTATGGAACACACTACCAACACACATCAGAAACGCCAGCTCTATACACATTTTTAAAGGAAAATTAAAAACGTACCTATACAGTCTAGCTTACAAATAGTTATGGCTTGGAAAAACCTGATGGATCCATGAGGCTAGGATAAGCCTTGTGGACCCAACTTTTTAGATGAAGGAACGGGTACATAGGAGACACGCCTCCAGTTTTTCAAAAGTTTTTGACACGTCTCAGCTTCTGAGCTGAAGGAGTGTTTTTGCGGACCTCCCAAACTTTCAAACTTTTTAGATGAAGGAATGGGTACAATAGGAGACACGCCTCCAGTTTTTCAAACGTTTTTGACACACCTCAGCTTCTGAGCTGAAGGCGTGTTTTTGCGGACCTCCCAAACTTTCAAACTTTTTAGATGAAGGAATGGGTACAATAGGAGACACGCCTCCAGTTTTTCAAAAGTTTTTGACACGCCTCAGCTTCTGAGCTGAAGGCGTGTTTCTGCGGACCTCCCAAACTTTCAAACTTCTTAGATGAAGGATGGGTACAATAGGAGACACGCCTCCAGTTTTTCAAAAGTTTTTGACACACCTCAGCTTCTGAGCTGAAGGCGTGTTTTTGCGGACCTCCCAAACTTTCAAACTTTAGACTGTTTTCTTTATGCGTTTTTCTTTTTCTTTCTTTCTACCACAAGACGCGGCCACTGATGGGTCCATGGGACTTGGATAAGTCCTGTGGACCCAACTCTGGCCACTGACCACATGAGCGAACGGGTACATACGCACACAATACACGGCCACTGATGGATCCGTGGGACTTGGTAAAGCACTATGGACCCAACTATGACCACTGATAAAAACGTAACTACACTAGCATTATAAGACCTAAACATTGCTACCTACCATACAAGTGCATTGGTTTAGTGCATTTCCGGTTGCCACTGAGCGGAAATGTTTGTGCGGACCTGTTCTCCCAAACTGGTAAGCAAATGACTGTTTTTACGTTATTTTCATTTTTACGTTACTATTATTATTATTATTATTATTATTTTTTCATTGATCTTAACTGATCACTATGACTTTATTGCTTTTATCGTTATATATGCCTATAATTGTGTACAGCACTTTGAGCTACATGACATGTATGAAAGGTGCTTTATAAATACTTACTTACTTACTTACTTACTAACCCTAACCCTAACCCCTTTACAACCCTAACCCTAACACCTTTACAACCCTAACCCTAACTTCTTTACAACCCTAACCCTAACCCTAACCCCTTTACAACCCTAACCCTAACCCTAGCACCTTTACAACCCTAACCCTAACCCTAACCCCTTTACAACCCTAACCCTAACCCTAACCCCTTTACAACCCTAACCCTAACCCTAACCCTAACACCTTTACAACCCTAACCCTAACCCTAAAAACGTACCAAACCTATAGCCACATCCAGTCTGAGCACATTTAAGGCGAAGCTTTTTTCCTTGAACGTAACCGTGAACTATTCGCAAATGCCTAACAAGCCTATTTGTACAACCTAACTCCTTCCGACAATCAAAACACTTCATGGCGGAGGAGAAGCCTCATGCACTAATGAAGCAACCTCGCCCTAACTTCAGCAACACGAGGACTCTCCTTGACTTTCCCAACATCAATACTGTACACAGTGGTTTTGATTGATTGATTGAAAACTTTATTAACAGATTGCAGAATGGGTACAGTACAGTACAGCTCAATACATACAATTGTTAAGGGGATGCAGACCAGAGAAAGACTTTCGTCTTGTTTACATCAGGGTCCCCCATTTTCAATTCATATTAACATATGTGACATACATGACATACCGATAGACAGTACTGCTACATCTATACATTTATGACATACCAGATTTGCAATTACAGTACTGTTTGTGATACAAAAAGAGTCCAGAAAGAAAAGAGTATATACATTAGACGTAGAAACTGTACATTGGATTGGGTAGGTGGGGTGGGGGGGGACTGTACATTGGAGGTGGTTGGGTGGGTGGGGGGGGGGGGGGGGGTTGGGTAGGAGTGGGGGGGGGGGGGGTTGGGTAGGAGGAGTGGGTGGGGGACACTGTACAACTGTACAAACAACACTGTACATTGGATTATTGACGAGACCATACTTGGTAATTTACTGTACATTGGAGGGGGTTGTGTTCATTTACAGGGGCCAGTTTCGAGTTGTAGTCTCCCTTAGGTGTTTTTTGAGAGTGTTTTTGAAAGTGGGTAGTGATTCACATTCCTTTACAGCTTTGGGTAGGGCGTTCCACATTGATGTGGCATAATTGCGAAACGTGTTTAGTCCCTTGTTTGAGCCGAATCTGGGTTTAACATGATTTGTGGAGCTCCCTCTGGTGTTGTGATCGTGGTATTCACTGACCTTTGGGAAGTATTTTGTCATGTACATGGGTACCTTGGTCGTGTAGTGTATCTTGTAGACCAGGCCCATTGCAAGTTGCTGTACTCTGTTGTCTACTCTAAGCCATCCTAGGTTGTCAAAGTGGGCAGGGGTGAGGTGGGTTCTAGGAGTAAGGTCAAGCAGTAGTCTGACCAGTTTGTTTTGAGATGTTTGTAATTTTGTTTTTAGCGCCTTTGAGGTGCTTTGGTACCATGAGGTGCAAGCATAGGAGGAATGCTTGGTCTGGAGGAACGTGTACATGTTGCGCAGCATGGTGTTGTATGCTGTGCCAAACACATAATGTGCCTTAAAGAGTTCATCTAAAGCACCAAGAGAAGAGATTGACTTGCAAGGTATGGCCTTCTTGTCAAGAATGATGTAACTGGTGGATCGCATTCTTCTTCACTCCAACAGCCAGGAGATAGGGTTGATTGCTGGTAGTGATGGCATCAAGATGCTCTTGGATGCTTGTTCCAGTCTGAGAAGACAAACACACATGGAGAAACAATTAGAATTACATGATTGTGGCGGCTGGGTGGCGAAGCGGGCAAGGCGCTCGTCACCAACGCAGGAGATACTGGTATCGAGCCCAGCTCTCTGCGTTGCTTCCGACTTGGCCGGCCGTCATACTAACACAATTGGCAGTGCATTATTTCCGGCGTTGGGTGCATGATGCGCATGCGCTGTGATCACAGCACAGGCAAACCAGGCAGCCAAATACGGAAATACAGCCGTTTTGAGCAGTGTTGACCAGTTTATAAAAAATATTTAAAATGTTTATTAGCAACGCCGAGCTTTCAAACCCTGCCGCGTGTGTGTGTGAAACCCTAATGGAACGCTGGGTACCTTTGAAATGTCTATGTGATATATTTGACCCACTGCTCGCTTTTAAGCAGTGCTTGATGTGCACATTAACATGGCTAGTAACGTGGGAGCCAGTGACTGCGTATTCGAGCCCCTGGCTTGCATCGCAGTCACGAAAGGGGCTAAGAATTGGCATAACGACTAACATTGGGATGGGAGAAAAACAGAGAAAAATGAGGGGGGGGATATCAAAAAAAATAAAAAAAATAATTTCATGATTGTAGCATTATAATCATAAATTCGTACATACATTAGGAGAAAATACCAACCTTCTTGAAGATCACAAGATGCTGCTCCGCGTTGGACGCCGACACCTTCCCTGGTCTCTTCCGCCCCTGAGCAGAGGGTGGGATCAAGTGAAACAGCAGTAGAATCGATGAGAGGTCACTGTCCCAACCTGTAAAGCACCCGTGACTACACTTGGGATGTGCGTGAGTCTTTTCACTAACTATAGATAATTACCAAGCCCTTGACGTCTTGGAAACGTGGAAAGTCAGACAGTATGCTGCTTGACTGCTGGGGGTCGAGGACCTTGTTGTGCCTATAGTCAAATGTCAGTTTCATCTTGTTCTTCACTGTGTCCTCATCAGCTGAATGTTTCATTAGTGAGATCGCTTCCTTGCACTCCTCTTCGCTCAGAGCAGTCTCTGCAACAACATGGGAATCTCGTCTGGCAGTTGGTCCTCCTCCACGAGATTGTTCTCCACAGGATTCTACAGAATATGGGGAAAAACACAAAAAAAAAAGAATCTACCAAAGGCCTGATTGATGGAGTTCTGTAGGTACACAGTCATGGCCGTAGCCAGCTATGAGGCCACCGAGGTCAAACTCCCCAAACAAACAAGCACACCATTGATTTAATTGACATATAAATCACACATAAAGATCTAATTATTACTCCTCTGAGCATGAATATAAAACAGGTGATCTATTAACTGTGTAAACCTTATGCAATATTCATCATTGATATTTGGATACTTGAAATCTGTATGAACTAAGTAGTTAGTATCAAATGAAATAAGATGGAACAGCTCCATGCATTAATTGCTCATATTTGCTCATTACCAGTATGGTATTGTTTAAATTTTACAGCTTTTTGTGTCTCTGTCTTTGTCTGTCCTTATTTTGTGTACTTTCAGTGAGCCAAGAAGTGGAGAAATATGTTAATACTTCAGTAAAATATTATTTTTTACCTACAACAGGTGACTTTATTATAGATAATGCATTTTGAATGAATAGGTTGGGTTGTATAACTCATTTTGGTATGCATTTAGCCCATTCACCAAATTATAAATGCATAAGAGACCACAGGGCTTTGGTGCACTCTTTAGGCCACTCACCTGTAAGTGCCCCCACATCCTGTAAATGACTTTGTGAGTAGATCTCTAGATAATAAAGTTTGTATAAAAAAGAAAAAATTTACCTCCCTAATTTCTAAACCCTGGCTGGGTGGTGTCCGACCGATTATAGTGGGCCGGTCTGGGCCAAAAAAATTAATGGACCTCCCTAATTTCTAAACCCTGGCTGGGTGGTGTCCGACCGATTATAGTGGGCCGGTCTGGGCCAAAAAAATAAATGGACCTCCCTAATTTCTAAACCCTGGCTGGGTGGTGTCCGACCGATTATAGTGGGCCGGTCAGTGTTAGGAATATACTGTAGACTGCAATTCAAAGTTAAGGTAAAGGATAAGTATCCTTAATATCAGTTTTAACCCTATCTGAGGTCTGTCTAGCATGCTTCTGACTCGTGGAGATGATAATTTGAGAGATCCATCCAATCTCAAGTGAGCTACAATATTCTTACAGGCACGCGACCAGTACAATGGAAAAGATGGGGGCATAACATTGACAGTAAAAAACATGCATTTCTGAGTTGTGAATCACAGGGTGATGCATACATATTACATGTGTGTCAACTCTTACTTGCTTGGCCTCTGTATCCAGCCTATGGCGTTTTCGTGAAGGGTCCTCTGAAATGATGACAGTATCCTGTGATCCTGACGAATCCAGGGATGATGGTTGGGACCCTGACGAATCCAGGGATGATGGTTGGGACCACTCAGATGAGGCTAGCGTGGAGACAGACTGCTCAGATGAGGCTAGCGTGGAGACAGGATAAATAAATAAAAAGATTATACACAGTTTCCTCATAAAGATGTCCCTTATCTAATCGAATGTAAGCTTCACATGACAAATAACTTATTCATTAAATATATATTACAAATGTAATCAAACCTGTGTCATATTTGATGATTAGCACCCCAGTGGATGCATCTCTTGCTACCTCCTCAAAAACATCGTCATCCAATTCGGTCCCTGAACTGTCAAAAACTTTCACACCTTCCGTTACAGCTGGGACACCAAACTTTGCAAATGCTAGAAACAGGCACAAAAGCCTTTGTAAACAGAAATGTCATTGGATGTATCCAGTGATTTCTAAATCTACTCACTAAATATTCACTTAATCTTGAATAATTGCTGTCTGCAATACAATAGATGAAGCCACAGATCCACCCAGTGGATAACCATGAGTATACATTGAGGACAATTTCCCAATGATCCCAATTTCTTACCTGCACTCAGAAACTCGATCAGATTTATTTCTGTAATCCGAACAAACTTTTGGGCATCTCCCAGTTGTACTTTCAACAGCAACTGCAAGAGAGTTACCAACGAGTGGGCAACTTGAACACAGCAAAGTGTGGGAAATTAGTGTCAGGCTGGAATATTCAGTGACTTTGTACTTATTATTTACCTTATTGGGGACATTGATCTAAGTTAAGTTATTATTAAATGTTTTACTTAGATCAATGTCCCCAATAAGGTAAATAATAAGTACAAAGTCACTGAATATTCAAGCCTGACACTAATTTCCCACAGATGCAAACAGACAAAAAAAGGAGAGCTATATAACCCAGGGCTTTTCCTTGCATTTTCCCTGTGTTTCTTCCATTAAACTCAATCAACCATATTGTATGCATTCTAATGCACTCACTCTCATAACACACCATTTCATAGTACAGATTACTTATATCATTCAAGGGTATTTCCCCGCATTAACATTAGCTAGCAAGACACATTTGAAAAAACTCACGAAGGGCAAGGCTGGCTCACGTTCAAGGCCTCACTCAATGTGAAATGGCGCACGTGCGTGCAGTCTTCTTGGCTGTCGCCGAAATCTGTGGACTTAACAAAATAATAACGTTGGTCAAATGCCAAATAACTGTTAATTGATTTCATACTGTAGGACACATTTACCTCAGAACATGGCATGCAAATGTTTGTTACTAAGCCAATGTTAGTAGCTTGGTAACAGGGCCTTCCTTGCATTTTCCCTGTGTTTCTTCCATTAAACTCAATCAACCATATTGTATGCATTCTAATGCACTCACTCTCATAACACACCATTTCATAGTACAGATTACTTATATCATTCAAGGGTATTTCCCCGCATTAACATTAGCTAGCAAGACACATTTGAAAAAACTCACGAAGGGCAAGGCTGGCTCACGTTCAAGGCCTCCCTCAACGTGAAATGGCGCACGTGCAGTCTTCTTGGCTGTCGCCGAAATCTGTGGACTTAACAAAATAATAACGTTGGTCAAATGCCAAATAACTGTTAATTGATTTCATACTGTAGGACACATTTACCTCAGAACATGGCATGCAAATGTTTGTTACTAAGCCAATGTTAGCAGCTTGGTAACAGGGCCTTCCTTGCATTTTCCCTGTGTTTCTTCCATTAAACTCAATCAACCATATTGTATGCATTCTAATGCACTCACTCTCATAACACACCATTTCATAGTACAGATTACTTATATCATTCAAGCAGGGCCGCCTGGGAGAAATGCGAGGCCCTGTGCGAGATTTAAACGCAAGGCCCCCCCCCCCCCCCCCCCAAAAAAACAGTCAACATATTCTTAAATAATAGCGCTGCCCGAGGCTGGGCATGATACAGTCAACATATAGCAAGAGAGAGCGAGAGAGAGCTCCCGTTCTACAGTCAATATACAGTGTACAGAGAGAGAGACACATTGGAAAGAAATTGAAATGCTATTTGGCCCTAAACAGAGAGTACACAGTGGCAGAATACCTGAGCACTGTGACTGAAGATCCTTGACTAAGTACAGACTCAGCGAGCACAGCCTAGCCATCGAGAAAGGCCGCCATAGGCAGACTGTGTGTGTTAGAAAGAGAGAGAGAGAGAGAGAGAGAGAGAGAGAGAGAGAGAGAGAGAGAGAGAGAGAGAGAGAGAGAGCATGTGTGTTTGTTGTGTGTGTGTGTGTTAGAGAGAGAGCATGTATGAGAGAGATAAGCAAAGATGACCCCCTAAAGGATATTCAACTTTTAATGAAAGAACAAAACAGAAGGAAAAGATAACTTCACAAAGGCAACATGAATATACATAGATCCAAAAGGACAAAGATCAACACTTAAATCCAAAGAGAAGAGGGTCTATACCAGAGAAAACAAAGCAGCAAGGAGCCATTTGGCCGACATCAGCTAAAGGCTAGCCAGGTAGGCTACTGACACCAGGCCACACACAGCTTTGGCCAACGGCCCAACGCTACCCAAGCTACACAAACGACCAAGACAATGAATTCACACACAGCACATGTCGTATCTCCAAATGTTGTGAAGTAACATATGTTTTGCCTGGAAAAAAACATCATTATTAACAAAACATTCGGGAGGGGAAGGAAGGAAGAGTGGGGTAATGTCATGACATTTTCATTAATCTTACCTGCACCAAGGAACGCAGGGCGAAAGGCCGCAACACAGGTCTCCACGTTGACGAAAGGCCTCTCGCTGGCGGGACAAAAAGCTATGCTATGGCCGGAGCCTTGTCATGGTGCAGGCCCGACTACATCTTCTGTCAAAGATGATGTAGTCAGAGTGCCAGAACCCCCTGCTATTCTCACGGCTAATGTCAATGGTCGTAGCACAAGCTAACAGCTAACTAGTCTCTAGGCTAACTGATAGCATCAAACGAACGTTCCCAGCCGAGCGCAGCCGGCAGCTAATGTCGTAGCTAAACAGCTAACTGGCTAACAGTTAGCTCAACCAGGCTATCGCTAACCATTAGCTAACGCAGAAGCAAGCTATGCGGCTACATACAGGTGCTGACACCAGGCCACACACCGTTAGCTACTAGTAGTACTACAACAGCTAGTCGGCCAGTTTAGCTCCAGAGAGAGAGAGAGAGAGAGAGAGAGATGTCCACGGCAGGAATAGAATAGAGTTAATAGAATAGGTTAAAAACTCACCAAACGTCCAAGAGGATGGAGACAACCGCGTGGAGTTGACGAAGTTCATCTGCCAAACGACCATCCTCTTCATCTTGGCTGCATGCGCATGATGCGCTGTCTCTAGGTTAGCTAACGCTAGTTAGCCTTTAGCTAAGCTAGCTACTAACCGACATCACCATGACAAGGCTCCGGCCATTTGTCCCGCCAGCGAGAGGCCTTTCGTCAACGTTCCTTGGTGACCGACCGACTGATAATGACCGACCTCTTCGTCTTGGCTGGCATAACTAAGCATAATAGTCAAAAGCTGCACGCGCGAAATAGTCAAACGCAGCTGACGCGCACCGGCGCACTACACATGATGTAAGTAACCACTCCCTTCGTTGAAACCAATAGTATGTCTGCTGCAGAGCCCCAGAGCTCCAATAGTGACCCAGGTGCAGACCCAGGAACAAGTCAGACACATTCTACAAACGTGTCTAATGTGAAATATATAAGCATATAAGCAAAACTAGATTTTAGGTCTGTGATGAAAAAGGGCCTCGCGGGAAGGGGGGCCTCACAAAAAAAAAAAAAATTAAAAAAAAAATATTTTTTATTTTGCGAGGCCCCCCTTCCCGCGAGGCCCTGTGCGACCGCACTTCTCGCACACCCCCTGAGGCGGCCCTGCATTCAAGGGTATTTCCCCGCATTAACATTAGCTAGCAAGACACATTTGAAAAAACTCACGAAGGGCAAGGCTGGCTCACGTTCAAGGCCTCCCTCAACGTGAAATGGCGCACGTGCAGTCTTCTTGGCTGTCGCCGAAATCTGTGAATAATGTTGGTCAAATGCCAAATAACTGTTAATTGATTTCATACTGTAGGACACATTTACCTCAGAACATGGCATGCAAATGTTTGTTACTAAGCCAATGTTAGCAGCTTGGTGACAGGGCCTTCCTTGCATTTTCCCTGTGTTTCTTCCATTAAACTCAATCAACCATATTGTATGCATTCTAATGCACTCACTCTCATAACACACCATTTCATAGTACAGATTACTTATATCATTCAAGGGTATTTCCCCGCATTAACATTAGCTAGCAAGACACATTTGAAAAAACTCACGAAGGGCAAGGCTGGCTCACGTTCAAGGCCTCACTCAATGTGAAATGGCGCACGTGCGTGCAGTCTTCTTGGCTGTCGCCGAAATCTGTGGACTTAACAAAATAATAATGTTGGTCAAATGCCAAATAACTGTTAATTGATTTCATACTGTAGGACACATTTACCTCAGAACATGGCGTGCAAATGTTTGTTACTAAGCCAATGTATCGCCCTGTGTTTTTTTCGATCTTTCTTTCCAAACGATACAATTCACAATCACCCCTCCACATTGTATTTAACAACATTAACATTACCTCTTGCAAGTTGCTGGAAACCAATAGCTACCGAATTAATGAATTAATATGTGATTAGGGGGAGAAACTTACCTGCTGAGTTACCGCTGCCGCGACGTGAAGAAAATGGCGTGTCTTGGACATTCTTCAAGAGAAGGAGATGGGCGGAGCTTCCCAGAGTAGTGATGACACCAGCCAATTAACTACGAAATATTTCACCAACACTGTCTGCATTTTACTCAAACTGTTGTTGTAATAACTCTGAAAGAGTCAATGTACTTTGACACTGCATATTTGACACTGCGAATTTTACTGTGTACCAAGTGTCATGGAGAGGGACTCTGTCGGCCACCCGCCCGCTGCGGACGGGTGTCCCCCAGGGCTCGGTCCTAGGACCCCTTCTCTTCTCCCTCTACACTAAATCACTGGGTAACATTATCACATCTCATGGCTTCTCATATCATTGTTATGCCGATGATACTCAACTCTTCCTCTCCTTCCCTCCCTCAGATATCCACGTCTCTGAGCGGATCTCGGCCTGTCTGTCCGACATCTCCGCCTGGATGACGACCAACCACCTCAAACTGAACGTAAGCAAAACAGAATTGCTCCACCTGCCGGCCAAATCCTCCCCCCTGACCGACCTCTCCATCACAGTCGAGAATGCAGCTGTGACCGCGTCCCCGACCGCCAAGAACCTTGGTGTTGTCCTCGACGACCAGTTGAACTTCTCTGCTCACATCGCAGCGACAACCAGAACCTGCCGATTCCTCCTAAGCAACGTCAGAAGGATCCGCCCCTTCCTGACAAAAGAAGCCACCCAACTCCTCGTCCAATCAACAGTCATCTCCCGCCTCGACTACTGCAACGCACTGCTCGCTGGCCTCCCGGCCACTGCCACCAAGCCTCTTCAACTCATTCAGAACGCAGCGGCCCGCCTGATCTCAAACCTACCGAAGTCGGCCCATGTCACCCCACTTCTTAGGGACCTGCACTGGCTCCCCATTGCTGCACGTATCCGCTTCAAGGCCCTCGACCTAGCATACCGTGCGGCAAAGGGAACCGCTCCCGCCTACCTCCGGTCAATGGTCTCTAACTACACACCCTCAAGACCCCTACGCTCTGCATCTTCTGGCCGCCTTAGACCTACTCCTATCCAAGCTCCGGGAGGGTCATCAAAGAGAAGCCGCCTATTCTCAGTCATTGCCCCACAATGGTGGAATGAACTACCCACCCCAGTTAGGACAGCCAAATCCCGTCCAATCTTTCGCTGTCGACTAAAGACGCACTTCTTCAACCATTATCT
This sequence comes from Notolepis coatsorum, assembly GCF_963971535.1. Taxonomy (NCBI): domain Eukaryota; kingdom Metazoa; phylum Chordata; class Actinopteri; order Aulopiformes; family Paralepididae; genus Notolepis; species Notolepis coatsorum. The sequence continues at coordinate 30,502,137 of NC_140173.1, read as the reverse complement.
GAAAAAAAAAAAAAAATCTAACCCTAACTAACCTTACTGTCATGCACTTGCCCTAATAAACTAACCTACACTGTAACACGCAACACTTTGATGAATATTGTTACTCAGCTGATAGAGTTGTATGTTGTATCCTTCCTGATGACCTGTCGTACAGAACTTGTAAGTCGCTTTGGATAAAAGCGTCAGCTAAATGACTAAATGTAAATGTATTCACAAAGAAGTGTATCTATTTCTAATCAAAACTTCAGTTTTGCAACTGAAGTCTGTTAGTAAAACCTCTCCCCCATTTGCCAAATGAGAAACGTTCCGCTTCCCTGTAATGGGTTTTCGTTTGAACCAATGAGAATTCACTTTGGTAGCAGTCATATCACATATAGGCGAATGAGAGACGTCGATATTCAACTCAAACTCTCCATTCATTCAAAATGCAGGAAGTAAAAAACTTTCGTTTTGGGACTTCTTAAAACACTTTTTTTTATCACATGAAATCATAAGATAACATCCTTATTCTAATGTGAATCGATATAAACTATATTATACGTGTTTATGCTGTTCTTATGCTCTTTTTGTACCGTATATTATAGTTTTGAACGTTTTTGAAAACACGTAGTTCTTCAGTCCCAAGGACAGCGCCTTTATTAGAGTGCTCACGCTGCCTTATTAACTTATTAAGTGCAATTTTCATAGTCAAAAGTTTTGGAAAGACGTCTCTTTCTTTTGTACATAATATATGTAGACTTTCATGAATTTGTTCTCTATTCTTCAGAGCTTGAAAATGCGTCTTCAGGTACGTCAATGTCATTGTTTCTGGGACTCTGAATATACGTATTCTATTTTATTAGAATAACTTGTCTTCGTTCACTTTTTAACAGCACGGGGTCTAGCCAATTCCATCCTATTAGTAATAATTTGTACTTCGTTACCTGTTAACACTTTCCCCGCCAAAAACGCTGTACAGCGTTATTGGCCGCCATGCGTTGAGCGCCAGACCTCGCTGTACAGCGTTATTGAGATCAATATTTAATTTTTTCGCCATGGCATTCATAATTCATATATACACCCACGACGCTGCAGCTGGACCCTATAGGTGACGGCAACGACGGCTCAATACCGCCGCCTGGTGGATGGTCGGGCGAGTTACACTCAACTACAGGATATGGCTGATGTGCGTCGATTAAACTCATCTGGCCGTCAGATATCGTTGCATGACTCCCAACAGACACAATGTACATAATGGATCGCTTTCTAAACTTAATAATCGATATGATTTCGGCGTTTATTGCGACATCGACCGGAAATCGACCTAGGCGATTGGCGTCGTATACCTGGGATCTTTCACCGCCAGTCTCTTTGACCCACGGTAAGAGGAATATAACGTTATTTTCAACCCAATTGTGAGTTTCCTTGTTAGCAAACCGATCTGATCAATATATCACCCAACCTACATAAAGCATTTACTGATGATCGGGGAATTATAAACGACCCCCCCCCCTTTCCTCCACGCATGATGAAGCATAATGTATACCGATCATATAAAGTTGAATTTTTTAATATTGCGTGTATAGGGAAGAAACGCCAATCGATGATATATATTATGCGTTTAGGCAGAAAACAATAAAAACATACTTATATTCTAGAAGGTATTTTTGTATGAATGAAAAAGTATAACATTCCCACATCCTGAACGATAGATAATCGATGTTGAATGGGCCATAGTAATGTCAATATAGCAATCAAATTTAAAAAGTTAAACCCCTACAAAGAAGGTAAACATCTCCATAGGCTTACAGTGGTGGCAGACTGGGTATATTGATGGGTATAACCAATGGCGGGGAATGTGTTAATCAGTGCAGGATCTAGCCAATCAACCTAGGATTATCATTTTATTTATTTTTTATTTATTTTTTGAGTTCGCGCATTTCCACCTCTGGCACTATTTTACCACAATGTTCTCTCTTTATCAATAGTAAGATTATAATTGTCATTCTATATTTGTCGTCACATCTCTAAACGGTGTGGGATCTTCCAATTCGTTTATTTAATAATAACTTGTCTTCGTCCACTTTTTTAACACAATGGGGACGAACAACGTATATATTCAAGGTCGCCGAGTGGCACTGCAGATTTGCCCTACTCTTTGAATTTGACAAAGTGCAATACCGGCCAGATCCTCTTAGGGGCGCTATCGCGATAATGCAGTGTTCCCTGTGGCCGAACGGTGGACTCTTTTTTTTACTTTCAATGGAGTTTTATGTTAGCTCGATTCAGGATCTACAGCCTGTAGCTTGGATTACGTTTTGCATCGCAGATTTCACCATGCAATAAGGGGATTTATCATCAGCCAATGGACATATCGATCTACCAGATGGCGATCGATAACGGGGAAATGCTCGGGGGGATCCCACCGGACCACGGTAAGATCTTTTTCACGTAAAGTACATCCCGATCTGGCCTTGTTTTGATAGCCATACAGGCGTTCGGCCTATGAGGTTAATGAGGCTAACACGGTTATTGGTGATCAATAATCAGAAACAACGTCCCCCCCCTTTCATGCATACATGCGTGAGGATCGTGCCGATCATATGCAGTTTGAGTTTTAACTGGAGCGTATCTATAACCGAACTGCCATTGGATTTAACGTTATTAGCTATTAGCCCATTATCTCGGCTTCCAGGAAATATACTAGACCATATATACTATATCCGGTATAATGCTTATATTCACGGCGCTATAAAATGAGAACGTATTGATGAATTTTTTTTCTTTAAGCCATTTTGAAGGGACGGTTTATGGTCTCAATTCACAATGAGAATGGACAGTATAAGTATAAGAAAGTATAGATTTAGCTCTACAAACAGCCCCACGTCTGTTTACATTTCCCGGTCCTCTTGAGATTAATTAGACTCATCCCAGTGGCCGCGAAAGTGTTAACAGCACGGGTTCTAGCCAATTCAGCCTATAGGTAATAATTTGTACATCGTTGCCTGTTATTGAGTGCAGGATCTAGCCAATTAACCTATATCTAAACTCCTACTATTTGGCAATTCGCCTGATAATGAGAAAACATAAAAGATTGATTATTTTTATTCTGTGATTCTCCGTGAACTTTTTTGCGTCTGCCAACATGTTACTTTCCTCCCCGAATCAGTCATTCTCTCCTTCTGGCAGTGGTACACAATTTCACATTTTGTTAACATGTTGCAGTTCTACTCACCTTCAGCTTTTGAAGAAAGGAAACTCAGTGTTTGAAGAAAATAGCGATGTCCTCCTTAGTTGTTTGAAGAGTTCTACTGTCGAGGTCCAAAAGTTGTTTGTTTCTTTTTTGTTGGTTCGGTCTTAATTCTGGTTTATCGTCCCCTGGTTTCTGGCACCATTAATGATGTTACAAATCAGCTGTGACTTTGTAAACAACGATGGCAACTGATCAATTCACGGCAAGAAAGTAGACGCTTGGATACAGGTTTGAAAGTCAATGGCTTCAGGTTCTCAGTCGATTTATTCAGCAGGGCATCAGCGGTAGAATACAGCAAATTCACAGGATACAAAAGAATCTCTCAGTGACACGGACAGCTTGGGTCTGTAGTGTGTTCTAATGTCGAGACTGCTCAGTATTTAAACACTTTCTCGACCCCCGTACCTGGTACTGGAGTCGACTGGTCCACATAGCATAATGACAATACATTTATTTGATCACAAAGGCTGACTTTCGTTCTATTAACATGGTAATTCACTTATTCTGGCTCCTGTGTGGAGGGTAATCTTGTTCCACCGGTATGTGGGTCCTCAATGTTTTAGTTTTGTGTGCGTGTGTGTGTGTGTGTGTGTGTGTGTGTGTGTGTGTGTGCGCGTGCGTGCGTGTGTGTGTGTGTCACATGCATATTCTAGTGTGTGTCTCTCTCGTCGTTCATCAGGTATACTACAAAACTGGTTCCTGGGTGGGGGTGAGATAGTGTGTGTGTGAGTGTGTGTGTGTGTGTGTGTGTGTGTGTGTGTGTGTGCGTGTGTGCGTGCGTGCGTGCGTGCGTGCGTGCGTGCGTGTGTGTGTGTGTCACATGCATATTCTAGTGTGTGTCTCTCTCGTCGTTCATCAGGTTTACAACAAAACTGGTTCCTGGGTGGGGGTGAGATAGTGTGTGTTGTGTGTGTTGTGTGTGTGTCAGTGGAGGTTTCTCTATGACAACACGAAAAAAACACAAACTCACTCATAATTGATTTCATACTGTAGGACACATTTACCTCAGAACATGGCATGCAAATGTTTGTTACTAAGCCAATGTTAGCAGCTTGGTAACAGGGCCTTCCTTGCATTTTCCCTGTGTTTCTTCCATTAAACTCAATCAACCATATTGTATGCTGTAGTGCCGAGAGATGGGAGTCGGAGACGGTAGCTCGGTAGAGCGAACAGCTTTTATTTAGTACACAAATACAACAAGCTACTGCCACGTTGCGCGCAGATGACTGACGCCTGGTGGCAGGTAGTCCCACCTCATATAATGTCCGGGCGGAACTCTTGTTCCTAACAATAGTTCCGTGGGTGAATTATGTACAATTAACAATCACTACACAAGCCCCCCCAGAATTCAACCACGGTCAAAATCTCCACGGCGGGGAGAGACAACGACCCGGCCGCGGCGTGAGCGGACAACCCGGGGCGCGGTGCAAGCGATTGCGCCCTCCACGGCGCCCGGGGGCATGAACCGGCCACGGTGAGTGCGGAAAGCCAGGGGCGGGGAGGTAGGGGCGGCGCAAGCGCCCGTGTCCTCCCCGACACCCGGGGGCACAGACGTCGACGAGGCCAACGGCGGCTCCGTCGCTGGCGGGTCCCGGGGTAGCGGCGGACGGCCTCGGCGGGGGGAGAGGGCCAGCTCTAAGGGCTGGGAAATGTCTACGTGGGCGGGTTCAACCTTGTGGTGGTTGTACCCCACCTCAAAGGCGAGCCTTCGCCAGTCCTCAGGGGCCTGTGGGCTAGGGTGTCCGGTGGACAGGTCATTCAGCAGCGTCGGACCCGCGTGACCAATCGCGACGTCCTCCTGGCGCAGCCCGGAATCCGCAGTCCCGAGGGCCTGGATGTCGTGGTCGGAGGCCTGTTCCGAGCCCCTGTTGACGTAGTCGAGGTCCGGCTGTACAGCTCCGATGACGACGTTGGGCTTCTCGGCGACGTGTCTTGACTCAGAAAACGTGAGGGGTTCGTGGTCGGTGAAGGCTGTAAGAAGGCCGCCGTATGTCGCCTCATCGCGGACACATGCCAACGAGGCCCGTGTCTGTGCGTTTATTAGGCGGCCATGTCTAATGTCCACGAGGAGACCGTGTGCACCCAGGAAATCTGCCCCCAGTAATGGGAACGAAATGTCGGCCGTGATGCAGTCCCACGTGAACCGCTGGCCCCCAAAACACAGCTCCACGGTCCTCGTACCGTAGGTGCGGATAGGGGTATCGTTGGCGGTCGTCAGGCGTGGACCTCTATCACCGCCGGCGGTGTCCTCTATTGTAGCTGGCAGGACGCTCCTCTGAGCTCCGGTGTCGCAGAGGAATTTGCAACCGGAGAGTGTGTCCCTAATGAAAAGCAGCCCGTTCGACATACCTGCGCTCACCGCTGCTACTGGGCGCAGGTGTCTGCGTTTATGCGTCCTGACGAAAGTGCAAGGGGAACGGCATCTTGTCGCCCTCGCGCCGAAACGTGCGTGGTAATAACACAGGCCTGCGGCAGCGCTGCTCCTGTTCTTCCTCGCCCCTCCCCCCTGCGGCGTGCAACCGCGAGTCGAGGCTATTAGCCCTGGGGCAAAGTGTCGAGTGGCCAGGTAGAACCGATCTGCCTCCTCTGCCAGAGCACGGGGATCCACAATGTTTGTATTGGCCAGTGCCGTCTGTACCCGTGGCGGCATGTGTCTGAGGAACAGCTCTTTAAATAAAAAGTTCGGCTGCTCGGCGCCCAGTAGGTTCAGCATCATCTCCATATGCGCCGACGGCTTGCTGTCTCCCAAGCCGCGTATATCCAGCAAGCGTCGGGCCCGCTCAGACGGTGACAACTCAAAAATCCTGAGTAGGTGCGTCTTAAACGCCTCATATTTATTCCGTGCAGGCGGAGCCGTTATGAAGCCTACCGTCCTCGCCGCTGTAGTGCTCCCGAGGCTCGAGACGACGTGGTAATACCTCGCGGCGTCGTCGTCAACCCCTCGTAGGGCGAATTGCGCCTCAGTTTGCGCGAACCACGCCGCCGCAGAATGCTCCCAAAACTCCGGCAATCGAATAATAACGGCATCGTTTGCCATGTTCGGTCCGGTCCCTGATACTTCAGCGAGACCAATGTCGGGGTCACCAGTGTAGTGCCGAGAGATGGGAGTCGGAGACGGTAGCTCGGTAGAGCGAACAGCTTTTATTTAGTACACAAATACAACAAGCTACTGCCACGTTGCGCGCAGATGACTGACGCCTGGTGGCAGGTAGTCCCACCTCATATAATGTCCGGGCGGAACTCTTGTTCCTAACAATAGTTCCGTGGGTGAATTATGTACAATTAACAATCACTACAATGCATTCTAATGCACTCACTCTCATAACACACCATTTCATAGTACAGATTACTTATATCATTCAAGGGTATTTCCCCGCATTAACATTAGCTAGCAAGACACATTTGAAAAAACTCACGAAGGGCAAGGCTGGCTCACGTTCAAGGCCTCACTCAATGTGAAATGGCGCACGTGCGTGCAGTCTTCTTGGCTGTCGCCGAAATCTGTGGACTTAACAAAATAATAATGTTGGTCAAATGCCAAATAACTGTTAATTGATTTCATACTGTAGGACACATTTACCTCAGAACATGGCGTGCAAATGTTTGTTACTAAGCCAATGTGTCGCCCTGTGTTTTTTTCGATCTTTCTTTCCAAACGATACAATTCACAATCACCCCTCCACATTGTATTTAACAACATTAACATTACCTCTTGCAAGTTGCTGGAAACCAATAGCTACCGAATTAATGAATTAATATGTGATTAGGGGGAGAAACTTACCTGCTGAGTTACCGCTGCCGCGACGTGAAGAAAATGGCGTGTCTTGGACATTCTTCAAGAGAAGGAGATGGGCGGAGCTTCCCAGAGTAGTGATGACACCAGCCAATTAACTACGAAATATTTCACCAACACTGTCTGCATTTTACTCAAACTGTTGTTGTAATAACTCTGAAAGAGTCAATGTACTTTGACACTGCATATTTGACACTGCGAATTTTACTGTGTACCAAGTGTCATGGAGAGGGACTCTGTCGGCCACCCGCCCGCTGCGGACGGGTGTCCCCCAGGGCTCGGTCCTATGACCCCTTCTCTTCTCCCTCTACACTAAATCACTGGGTAACATTATCACATCTCATGGCTTCTCATATCATTGTTATGCCGATGATACTCAACTCTTCCTCTCCTTCCCTCCCTCAGATATCCACGTCTCTGAGCGGATCTCGGCCTGTCTGTCCGACATCTCCGCCTGGATGACGACCAACCACCTCAAACTGAACGTAAGCAAAACAGAATTGCTCCACCTGCCGGCCAAATCCTCCCCCCTGACCGACCTCTCCATCACAGTCGAGAATGCAGCTGTGACCGCGTCCCCGACCGCCAAGAACCTTGGTGTTGTCCTCGACGACCAGTTGAACTTCTCTGCTCACATCGCAGCGACAACCAGAACCTGCCGATTCCTCCTAAGCAACGTCAGAAGGATCCGCCCCTTCCTGACAAAAGAAGCCACCCAACTCCTCGTCCAATCAACAGTCATCTCCCGCCTCGACTACTGCAACGCACTGCTCGCTGGCCTCCCGGCCACTGCCACCAAGCCTCTTCAACTCATTCAGAACGCAGCGGCCCGCCTGATCTCAAACCTACCGAAGTCGGCCCATGTCACCCCACTTCTTAGGGACCTGCACTGGCTCCCCATTGCTGCACGTATCCGCTTCAAGGCCCTCGACCTAGCATACCGTGCGGCAAAGGGAACCGCTCCCGCCTACCTCCGGTCAATGGTCTCTAACTACACACCCTCAAGACCCCTACGCTCTGCATCTTCTGGCCGCCTTAGACCTACTCCTATCCAAGCTCCGGGAGGGTCATCAAAGAGAAGCCGCCTATTCTCAGTCATTGCCCCACAATGGTGGAATGAACTACCCACCCCAGTTAGGACAGCCAAATCCCGTCCAATCTTTCGCTGTCGACTAAAGACGCACTTCTTCAACCATTATCTGAAAAAAAAAAAAAATCTAACCCTAACTAACCTTACTGTCATGCACTTGCCCTAATAAACTAACCTACACTGTAACACGCAACACTTTGATGAATATTGTTACTCAGCTGATAGAGTTGTATGTTGTATCCTTCCTGATGACCTGTCGTACAGAACTTGTAAGTCGCTTTGGATAAAAGCGTCAGCTAAATGACTAAATGTAAATGTATTCACAAAGAAGTGTATCTATTTCTAATCAAAACTTCAGTTTTGCAACTGAAGTCTGTTAGTAAAACCTCTCCCCCATTTGCCAAATGAGAAACGTTCCGCTTCCCTGTAATGGGTTTTCGTTTGAACCAATGAGAATTCACTTTGGTAGCAGTCATATCACATATAGGCGAATGAGAGACGTCGATATTCAACTCAAACTCTCCATTCATTCAAAATGCAGGAAGTAAAAAACTTTCGTTTTGGGACTTCTTAAAACACTTTTTTTTATCACATGAAATCATAAGATAACATCCTTATTCTAATGTGAATCGATATAAACTATATTATACGTGTTTATGCTGTTCTTATGCTCTTTTTGTACCGTATATTATAGTTTTGAACGTTTTTGAAAACACGTAGTTCTTCAGTCCCAAGGACAGCGCCTTTATTAGAGTGCTCACGCTGCCTTATTAACTTATTAAGTGCAATTTTCATAGTCAAAAGTTTTGGAAAGACGTCTCTTTCTTTTGTACATAATATATGTAGACTTTCATGAATTTGTTCTCTATTCTTCAGAGCTTGAAAATGCGTCTTCAGGTACGTCAATGTCATTGTTTCTGGGACTCTGAATATACGTATTCTATTTTATTAGAATAACTTGTCTTCGTTCACTTTTTAACAGCACGGGGTCTAGCCAATTCCATCCTATTAGTAATAATTTGTACTTCGTTACCTGTTAACACTTTCCCCGCCAAAAACGCTGTACAGCGTTATTGGCCGCCATGCGTTGAGCGCCAGACCTCGCTGTACAGCGTTATTGAGATCAATATTTAATTTTTTCGCCATGGCATTCATAATTCATATATACACCCACGACGCTGCAGCTGGACCCTATAGGTGACGGCAACGACGGCTCAATACCGCCGCCTGGTGGATGGTCGGGCGAGTTACACTCAACTACAGGATATGGCTGATGTGCGTCGATTAAACTCATCTGGCCGTCAGATATCGTTGCATGACTCCCAACAGACACAATGTACATAATGGATCGCTTTCTAAACTTAATAATCGATATGATTTCGGCGTTTATTGCGACATCGACCGGAAATCGACCTAGGCGATTGGCGTCGTATACCTGGGATCTTTCACCGCCAGTCTCTTTGACCCACGGTAAGAGGAATATAACGTTATTTTCAACCCAATTGTGAGTTTCCTTGTTAGCAAACCGATCTGATCAATATATCACCCAACCTACATAAAGCATTTACTGATGATCGGGGAATTATAAACGACCCCCCCCCCTTTCCTCCACGCATGATGAAGCATAATGTATACCGATCATATAAAGTTGAATTTTTTAATATTGCGTGTATAGGGAAGAAACGCCAATCGATGATATATATTATGCGTTTAGGCAGAAAACAATAAAAACATACTTATATTCTAGAAGGTATTTTTGTATGAATGAAAAAGTATAACATTCCCACATCCTGAACGATAGATAATCGATGTTGAATGGGCCATAGTAATGTCAATATAGCAATCAAATTTAAAAAGTTAAACCCCTACAAAGAAGGTAAACATCTCCATAGGCTTACAGTGGTGGCAGACTGGGTATATTGATGGGTATAACCAATGGCGGGGAATGTGTTAATCAGTGCAGGATCTAGCCAATCAACCTAGGATTATCATTTTATTTATTTTTTATTTATTTTTTGAGTTCGCGCATTTCCACCTCTGGCACTATTTTACCACAATGTTCTCTCTTTATCAATAGTAAGATTATAATTGTCATTCTATATTTGTCGTCACATCTCTAAACGGTGTGGGATCTTCCAATTCGTTTATTTAATAATAACTTGTCTTCGTCCACTTTTTTAACACAATGGGGACGAACAACGTATATATTCAAGGTCGCCGAGTGGCACTGCAGATTTGCCCTACTCTTTGAATTTGACAAAGTGCAATACCGGCCAGATCCTCTTAGGGGCGCTATCGCGATAATGCAGTGTTCCCTGTGGCCGAACGGTGGACTCTTTTTTTTACTTTCAATGGAGTTTTATGTTAGCTCGATTCAGGATCTACAGCCTGTAGCTTGGATTACGTTTTGCATCGCAGATTTCACCATGCAATAAGGGGATTTATCATCAGCCAATGGACATATCGATCTACCAGATGGCGATCGATAACGGGGAAATGCTCGGGGGGATCCCACCGGACCACGGTAAGATCTTTTTCACGTAAAGTACATCCCGATCTGGCCTTGTTTTGATAGCCATACAGGCGTTCGGCCTATGAGGTTAATGAGGCTAACACGGTTATTGGTGATCAATAATCAGAAACAACGTCCCCCCCCTTTCATGCATACATGCGTGAGGATCGTGCCGATCATATGCAGTTTGAGTTTTAACTGGAGCGTATCTATAACCGAACTGCCATTGGATTTAACGTTATTAGCTATTAGCCCATTATCTCGGCTTCCAGGAAATATACTAGACCATATATACTATATCCGGTATAATGCTTATATTCACGGCGCTATAAAATGAGAACGTATTGATGAATTTTTTTTCTTTAAGCCATTTTGAAGGGACGGTTTATGGTCTCAATTCACAATGAGAATGGACAGTATAAGTATAAGAAAGTATAGATTTAGCTCTACAAACAGCCCCACGTCTGTTTACATTTCCCGGTCCTCTTGAGATTAATTAGACTCATCCCAGTGGCCGCGAAAGTGTTAACAGCACGGGTTCTAGCCAATTCAGCCTATAGGTAATAATTTGTACATCGTTGCCTGTTATTGAGTGCAGGATCTAGCCAATTAACCTATATCTAAACTCCTACTATTTGGCAATTCGCCTGATAATGAGAAAACATAAAAGATTGATTATTTTTATTCTGTGATTCTCCGTGAACTTTTTTGCGTCTGCCAACATGTTACTTTCCTCCCCGAATCAGTCATTCTCTCCTTCTGGCAGTGGTACACAATTTCACATTTTGTTAACATGTTGCAGTTCTACTCACCTTCAGCTTTTGAAGAAAGGAAACTCAGTGTTTGAAGAAAATAGCGATGTCCTCCTTAGTTGTTTGAAGAGTTCTACTGTCGAGGTCCAAAAGTTGTTTGTTTCTTTTTTGTTGGTTCGGTCTTAATTCTGGTTTATCGTCCCCTGGTTTCTGGCACCATTAATGATGTTACAAATCAGCTGTGACTTTGTAAACAACGATGGCAACTGATCAATTCACGGCAAGAAAGTAGACGCTTGGATACAGGTTTGAAAGTCAATGGCTTCAGGTTCTCAGTCGATTTATTCAGCAGGGCATCAGCGGTAGAATACAGCAAATTCACAGGATACAAAAGAATCTCTCAGTGACACGGACAGCTTGGGTCTGTAGTGTGTTCTAATGTCGAGACTGCTCAGTATTTAAACACTTTCTCGACCCCCGTACCTGGTACTGGAGTCGACTGGTCCACATAGCATAATGACAATACATTTATTTGATCACAAAGGCTGACTTTCGTTCTATTAACATGGTAATTCACTTATTCTGGCTCCTGTGTGGAGGGTAATCTTGTTCCACCGGTATGTGGGTCCTCAATGTTTTAGTTTTGTGTGCGTGTGTGTGTGTGTGTGTGTGTGTGTGTGTGTGTGTGTGCGCGTGCGTGCGTGTGTGTGTGTGTCACATGCATATTCTAGTGTGTGTCTCTCTCGTCGTTCATCAGGTATACTACAAAACTGGTTCCTGGGTGGGGGTGAGATAGTGTGTGTGTGTGTGTGTGTGTGTGTGTGTGTGTGTGTGTGCGTGTGTGCGTGCGTGCGTGCGTGCGTGCGTGCGTGCGTGCGTGCGTGTGTGTGTGTGTCACATGCATATTCTAGTGTGTGTCTCTCTCGTCGTTCATCAGGTTTACAACAAAACTGGTTCCTGGGTGGGGGTGAGATAGTGTGTGTTGTGTGTGTTGTGTGTGTGTCAGTGGAGGTTTCTCTATGACAACACGAAAAAAACACAAACTCACTCATAATTGATTTCATACTGTAGGACACATTTACCTCAGAACATGGCATGCAAATGTTTGTTACTAAGCCAATGTTAGCAGCTTGGTAACAGGGCCTTCCTTGCATTTTCCCTGTGTTTCTTCCATTAAACTCAATCAACCATATTGTATGCTGTAGTGCCGAGAGATGGGAGTCGGAGACGGTAGCTCGGTAGAGCGAACAGCTTTTATTTAGTACACAAATACAACAAGCTACTGCCACGTTGCGCGCAGATGACTGACGCCTGGTGGCAGGTAGTCCCACCTCATATAATGTCCGGGCGGAACTCTTGTTCCTAACAATAGTTCCGTGGGTGAATTATGTACAATTAACAATCACTACACAAGCCCCCCCAGAATTCAACCACGGTCAAAATCTCCACGGCGGGGAGAGACAACGACCCGGCCGCGGCGTGAGCGGACAACCCGGGGCGCGGTGCAAGCGATTGCGCCCTCCACGGCGCCCGGGGGCATGAACCGGCCACGGTGAGTGCGGAAAGCCAGGGGCGGGGAGGTAGGGGCGGCGCAAGCGCCCGTGTCCTCCCCGACACCCGGGGGCACAGACGTCGACGAGGCCAACGGCGGCTCCGTCGCTGGCGGGTCCCGGGGTAGCGGCGGACGGCCTCGGCGGGGGGAGAGGGCCAGCTCTAAGGGCTGGGAAATGTCTACGTGGGCGGGTTCAACCTTGTGGTGGTTGTACCCCACCTCAAAGGCGAGCCTTCGCCAGTCCTCAGGGGCCTGTGGGCTAGGGTGTCCGGTGGACAGGTCATTCAGCAGCGTCGGACCCGCGTGACCAATCGCGACGTCCTCCTGGCGCAGCCCGGAATCCGCAGTCCCGAGGGCCTGGATGTCGTGGTCGGAGGCCTGTTCCGAGCCCCTGTTGACGTAGTCGAGGTCCGGCTGTACAGCTCCGATGACGACGTTGGGCTTCTCGGCGACGTGTCTTGACTCAGAAAACGTGAGGGGTTCGTGGTCGGTGAAGGCTGTAAGAAGGCCGCCGTATGTCGCCTCATCGCGGACACATGCCAACGAGGCCCGTGTCTGTGCGTTTATTAGGCGGCCATGTCTAATGTCCACGAGGAGACCGTGTGCACCCAGGAAATCTGCCCCCAGTAGTGGGAACGAAATGTCGGCCGTGATGCAGTCCCACGTGAACCGCTGGCCCCCAAAACACAGCTCCACGGTCCTCGTACCGTAGGTGCGGATAGGGGTATCGTTGGCGGTCGTCAGGCGTGGACCTCTATCACCGCCGGCGGTGTCCTCTATTGTAGCTGGCAGGACGCTCCTCTGAGCTCCGGTGTCGCAGAGGAATTTGCAACCGGAGAGTGTGTCCCTAATGAAAAGCAGCCCGTTCGACATACCTGCGCTCACCGCTGCTACTGGGCGCAGGTGTCTGCGTTTATGCGTCCTGACGAAAGTGCAAGGGGAACGGCATCTTGTCGCCCTCGCGCCGAAACGTGCGTGGTAATAACACAGGCCTGCGGCAGCGCTGCTCCTGTTCTTCCTCGCCCCTCCCCCCTGCGGCGTGCAACCGCGAGTCGAGGCTATTAGCCCTGGGGCAAAGTGTCGAGTGGCCAGGTAGAACCGATCTGCCTCCTCTGCCAGAGCACGGGGATCCACAATGTTTGTATTGGCCAGTGCCGTCTGTACCCGTGGCGGCATGTGTCTGAGGAACAGCTCTTTAAATAAAAAGTTCGGCTGCTCGGCGCCCAGTAGGTTCAGCATCATCTCCATATGCGCCGACGGCTTGCTGTCTCCCAAGCCGCGTATATCCAGCAAGCGTCGGGCCCGCTCAGACGGTGACAACTCAAAAATCCTGAGTAGGTGCGTCTTAAACGCCTCATATTTATTCCGTGCAGGCGGAGCCGTTATGAAGCCTACCGTCCTCGCCGCTGTAGTGCTCCCGAGGCTCGAGACGACGTGGTAATACCTCGCGGCGTCGTCGTCAACCCCTCGTAGGGCGAATTGCGCCTCAGTTTGCGCGAACCACGCCGCCGCAGAATGCTCCCAAAACTCCGGCAATCGAATAATAACGGCATCGTTTGCCATGTTCGGTCCGGTCCCTGATACTTCAGCGAGACCAATGTCGGGGTCACCAGTGTAGTGCCGAGAGATGGGAGTCGGAGACGGTAGCTCGGTAGAGCGAACAGCTTTTATTTAGTACACAAATACAACAAGCTACTGCCACGTTGCGCGCAGATGACTGACGCCTGGTGGCAGGTAGTCCCACCTCATATAATGTCCGGGCGGAACTCTTGTTCCTAACAATAGTTCCGTGGGTGAATTATGTACAATTAACAATCACTACAATGCATTCTAATGCACTCACTCTCATAACACACCATTTCATAGTACAGATTACTTATATCATTCAAGGGTATTTCCCCGCATTAACATTAGCTAGCAAGACACATTTGAAAAAACTCACGAAGGGCAAGGCTGGCTCACGTTCAAGGCCTCACTCAATGTGAAATGGCGCACGTGCGTGCAGTCTTCTTGGCTGTCGCCGAAATCTGTGGACTTAACAAAATAATAATGTTGGTCAAATGCCAAATAACTGTTAATTGATTTCATACTGTAGGACACATTTACCTCAGAACATGGCGTGCAAATGTTTGTTACTAAGCCAATGTGTCGCCCTGTGTTTTTTTCGATCTTTCTTTCCAAACGATACAATTCACAATCACCCCTCCACATTGTATTTAACAACATTAACATTACCTCTTGCAAGTTGCTGGAAACCAATAGCTACCGAATTAATGAATTAATATGTGATTAGGGGGAGAAACTTACCTGCTGAGTTACCGCTGCCGCGACGTGAAGAAAATGGCGTGTCTTGGACATTCTTCAAGAGAAGGAGATGGGCGGAGCTTCCCAGAGTAGTGATGACACCAGCCAATTAACTACGAAATATTTCACCAACACTGTCTGCATTTTACTCAAACTGTTGTTGTAATAACTCTGAAAGAGTCAATGTACTTTGACACTGCATATTTGACACTGCGAATTTTACTGTGTACCAAGTGTCATGGAGAGGGACTCTGTCGGCCACCCGCCCGCTGCGGACGGGTGTCCCCCAGGGCTCGGTCCTATGACCCCTTCTCTTCTCCCTCTACACTAAATCACTGGGTAACATTATCACATCTCATGGCTTCTCATATCATTGTTATGCCGATGATACTCAACTCTTCCTCTCCTTCCCTCCCTCAGATATCCACGTCTCTGAGCGGATCTCGGCCTGTCTGTCCGACATCTCCGCCTGGATGACGACCAACCACCTCAAACTGAACGTAAGCAAAACAGAATTGCTCCACCTGCCGGCCAAATCCTCCCCCCTGACCGACCTCTCCATCACAGTCGAGAATGCAGCTGTGACCGCGTCCCCGACCGCCAAGAACCTTGGTGTTGTCCTCGACGACCAGTTGAACTTCTCTGCTCACATCGCAGCGACAACCAGAACCTGCCGATTCCTCCTAAGCAACGTCAGAAGGATCCGCCCCTTCCTGACAAAAGAAGCCACCCAACTCCTCGTCCAATCAACAGTCATCTCCCGCCTCGACTACTGCAACGCACTGCTCGCTGGCCTCCCGGCCACTGCCACCAAGCCTCTTCAACTCATTCAGAACGCAGCGGCCCGCCTGATCTCAAACCTACCGAAGTCGGCCCATGTCACCCCACTTCTTAGGGACCTGCACTGGCTCCCCATTGCTGCACGTATCCGCTTCAAGGCCCTCGACCTAGCATACCGTGCGGCAAAGGGAACCGCTCCCGCCTACCTCCGGTCAATGGTCTCTAACTACACACCCTCAAGACCCCTACGCTCTGCATCTTCTGGCCGCCTTAGACCTACTCCTATCCAAGCTCCGGGAGGGTCATCAAAGAGAAGCCGCCTATTCTCAGTCATTGCCCCACAATGGTGGAATGAACTACCCACCCCAGTTAGGACAGCCAAATCCCGTCCAATCTTTCGCTGTCGACTAAAGACGCACTTCTTCAACCATTATCTGAAAAAAAAAAAAAATCTAACCCTAACTAACCTTACTGTCATGCACTTGCCCTAATAAACTAACCTACACTGTAACACGCAACACTTTGATGAATATTGTTACTCAGCTGATAGAGTTGTATGTTGTATCCTTCCTGATGACCTGTCGTACAGAACTTGTAAGTCGCTTTGGATAAAAGCGTCAGCTAAATGACTAAATGTAAATGTATTCACAAAGAAGTGTATCTATTTCTAATCAAAACTTCAGTTTTGCAACTGAAGTCTGTTAGTAAAACCTCTCCCCCATTTGCCAAATGAGAAACGTTCCGCTTCCCTGTAATGGGTTTTCGTTTGAACCAATGAGAATTCACTTTGGTAGCAGTCATATCACATATAGGCGAATGAGAGACGTCGATATTCAACTCAAACTCTCCATTCATTCAAAATGCAGGAAGTAAAAAACTTTCGTTTTGGGACTTCTTAAAACACTTTTTTTTATCACATGAAATCATAAGATAACATCCTTATTCTAATGTGAATCGATATAAACTATATTATACGTGTTTATGCTGTTCTTATGCTCTTTTTGTACCGTATATTATAGTTTTGAACGTTTTTGAAAACACGTAGTTCTTCAGTCCCAAGGACAGCGCCTTTATTAGAGTGCTCACGCTGCCTTATTAACTTATTAAGTGCAATTTTCATAGTCAAAAGTTTTGGAAAGACGTCTCTTTCTTTTGTACATAATATATGTAGACTTTCATGAATTTGTTCTCTATTCTTCAGAGCTTGAAAATGCGTCTTCAGGTACGTCAATGTCATTGTTTCTGGGACTCTGAATATACGTATTCTATTTTATTAGAATAACTTGTCTTCGTTCACTTTTTAACAGCACAGGGTCTAGCCAATTCCATCCTATTAGTAATAATTTGTACTTCGTTACCTGTTAACACTTTCCCCGCCAAAAACGCTGTACAGCGTTATTGGCCGCCATGCGTTGAGCGCCAGACCTCGCTGTACAGCGTTATTGAGATCAATATTTAATTTTTTCGCCATGGCATTCATAATTCATATATACACCCACGACGCTGCAGCTGGACCCTATAGGTGACGGCAACGACGGCTCAATACCGCCGCCTGGTGGATGGTCGGGCGAGTTACACTCAACTACAGGATATGGCTGATGTGCGTCGATTAAACTCATCTGGCCGTCAGATATCGTTGCATGACTCCCAACAGACACAATGTACATAATGGATCGCTTTCTAAACTTAATAATCGATATGATTTCGGCGTTTATTGCGACATCGACCGGAAATCGACCTAGGCGATTGGCGTCGTATACCTGGGATCTTTCACCGCCAGTCTCTTTGACCCACGGTAAGAGGAATATAACGTTATTTTCAACCCAATTGTGAGTTTCCTTGTTAGCAAACCGATCTGATCAATATATCACCCAACCTACATAAAGCATTTACTGATGATCGGGGAATTATAAACGACCCCCCCCCCTTTCCTCCACGCATGATGAAGCATAATGTATACCGATCATATAAAGTTGAATTTTTTAATATTGCGTGTATAGGGAAGAAACGCCAATCGATGATATATATTATGCGTTTAGGCAGAAAACAATAAAAACATACTTATATTCTAGAAGGTATTTTTGTATGAATGAAAAAGTATAACATTCCCACATCCTGAACGATAGATAATCGATGTTGAATGGGCCATAGTAATGTCAATATAGCAATCAAATTTAAAAAGTTAAACCCCTACAAAGAAGGTAAACATCTCCATAGGCTTACAGTGGTGGCAGACTGGGTATATTGATGGGTATAACCAATGGCGGGGAATGTGTTAATCAGTGCAGGATCTAGCCAATCAACCTAGGATTATCATTTTATTTATTTTTTATTTATTTTTTGAGTTCGCGCATTTCCACCTCTGGCACTATTTTACCACAATGTTCTCTCTTTATCAATAGTAAGATTATAATTGTCATTCTATATTTGTCGTCACATCTCTAAACGGTGTGGGATCTTCCAATTCGTTTATTTAATAATAACTTGTCTTCGTCCACTTTTTTAACACAATGGGGACGAACAACGTATATATTCAAGGTCGCCGAGTGGCACTGCAGATTTGCCCTACTCTTTGAATTTGACAAAGTGCAATACCGGCCAGATCCTCTTAGGGGCGCTATCGCGATAATGCAGTGTTCCCTGTGGCCGAACGGTGGACTCTTTTTTTTACTTTCAATGGAGTTTTATGTTAGCTCGATTCAGGATCTACAGCCTGTAGCTTGGATTACGTTTTGCATCGCAGATTTCACCATGCAATAAGGGGATTTATCATCAGCCAATGGACATATCGATCTACCAGATAACGGGGAAATGCTCGGGGGGATCCCACCGGACCACGGTAAGATCTTTTTCACGTAAAGTACATCCCGATCTGGCCTTGTTTTGATAGCCATACAGGCGTTCGGCCTATGAGGTTAATGAGGCTAACACGGTTATTGGTGATCAATAATCAGAAACAACGTCGTCCCCCTTTCATGCATACATGCGTGAGGATCGTGCCGATCATATGCAGTTTGAGTTTTAACTGGAGCGTATCTATAACCGAACTGCCATTGGATTTAACGTTATTAGCTATTAGCCCATTATCTCGGCTTCCAGGAAATATACTAGACCATATATGTGACTCGACGTGACCAAACCCGATTTGATCCGGTGAGAAACAAGTGCCAGAAAAGGAACAATTGTCTTGCTCTTCAGAAAATCGAAAAAAAATCGAAATCTGTTTTTTTTTACATCTTTGAAATGTCAATAATGTGTTCTCTTATTTGCTCTTATTTGCAAACTTAAATACAACTTGTAAATGAGGTAATTATTGTTATATAGTTCGACAGTATTGTCTCTCAATACTGTGGAAAAACTACAGGTGAGGGGATTTACGGTGTGGGTCTGTCAGCTTAACAGGTACTTAAGAGGTGTTGAAACACACACAGCCAAACGCTCTCCTTTCTTAGCAGGGAGAAGAACAATGTTTATACACTTTATCTTAATGTTATAAGTTATAGCAACGCAACAAACGCAGTGTCCTGTCCATATAAAAAAGATTTAAAAAAAACGCGAGTCCGCGCGGGTGTATTGTCATTAAATTAAACAACATTAAAACACATTTAGAATGTCACGAATTTGATGAGCGAACGAATTTAATTCGAGTGAATTTATTGCAACCTAATGGTATAAGAAGTAAATTCATTCAATAGGGAAACTCAAAGAAAATAACAAACAAGTTATTATTATTATAGGACGCGTTGGTTGTTGTTGTAGACGAACGCGCGCTGGCAATTCATTTGATGACAAGACAAACGTCTTTCTGGGTCTGCATCCCCTTAACAATTGTGTGTATTGAGCTGTACTGTATTATTGCAACTTGGCTTGAATCCGCAGCAATAAGCCAGATAAACAAAATTGTATTAACGCGCCTCGTTAAATCCTCCGCTGTTTCCTCTCTCTCAGTGCTCCACTGGCTGCTCTGCCTGTCTGTCTGGCTACTCTGATCCAATCACATTCAGCGTTTCCCCCCCCCCCCACCCACAGTCTGCGAATCAGAGCAGAGTAGGGCGGGTTTTCACGGAATGGAAACAGTCTCTTTGCTTGTGGCAGAAACGCAGCTACGAAACAAAACAGTTATTTTGATGCAGCCTTTCCTTGCTGGTGTTTGTGAGGTTTAGTGAGTTAACAGAAGGTTAACCTTTCACTACCACACTACAGAAGGTTAACCCTTTCACTGCCACACTACAGAAGGTTAACCCTTTCACTGCCACACTACAGAAGGTTAACCTTTCACTACCACACTACAGAAGGTTAACCCTTTCACTGCCACACTACAGAAGGTTAACTTGATTGATTGATTGAAAACTTTATTAACAGATTGCAGAATGGGTACAATACAGTACAGCTCAATACACACAATTGTTAAGGGGATGCAGACCAGAGAAAGACTTTCATCTTGTTTACATCAGGATCCCCCATTTTCAATTCATCATAGAAAATAATGTTATGAATGCCCGAAAACATTTGTGATGTCACAGTATGATGTCATAATCAAACATTCTAGAACATTTGTGTATCTATTCAACAATTCTCTCACAGCTACAGAAGGTTAACCCTTTCACTGCCACACTACAGAAGGTTAACCTTTAAATCTAAACATCTAAATGCTTATTGATGTAGCCTTTCCTTCAGCCAATACCTTGACCCCCAACATTACATGGCTTATGTGAGGCTTCCAACAAACCTTTCACTACCACACTACAGACGGTTAACCCTTTCACTACCACACTACAGAAGGTTAACCTTTCCTTATAATACATTTACATTTAGTAATTTAGCTTTTAGACTTACAAGGCAAATACTTCAACTGCCACAACAACTTGCCACAAGACGGAGTCATTGCCATAACAAAAGAGCCTGATGCAAGGTGTTAATGTCCCCAGAGAGAGGGGGGCCATGGAATACAATGCATTCTGGGTATGGTTGTAGTTGATTAAATCACAGGTGTGAACCTCTCCACAAGTTCGAAGACCATTCATCTCTGAATGCGTTTACTGATATCTCCATGATTCATAGGATGTAGCTTGAAAAATATCCCACCAAAATGTTCAAGTGATGGCTTATTTTTAAGGTATGAATCTGTACTTTCACAATATGTAAAAAAAAAATTGGACCTTACCTCAACAAGTCCCGCGCCCCCATGCCCAGTCACATATACTATATCCGGTATAATGCTTATATTCACGGCGCTATAAAATGAGAACGTATTGATGCATTTTTTTTCTTTAAGCCATTTTGAAGGGACGGTTTATGGTCTCAATTCACAATGAGAATGGACAGTATAAGTATAAGAAAGTATAGATTTAGCTCTACAAACAGCCCCACGTCTGTTTACATTTCCCGGTCCTCTTGAGATTAATTAGACTCATCCCAGTGGCCGCGAAAGTGTTAACAGCACGGGTTCTAGCCAATTCAGCCTATAGGTAATAATTTGTACATCGTTGCCTGTTATTGAGTGCAGGATCTAGCCAATTAACCTATATCTAAACTCCTACTATTTGGCAATTCGCCTGATAATGAGAAAACATAAAAGATTGATTATTTTTATTCTGTGATTCTCCGTGAACTTTTTTGCGTCTGCCAACATGTTACTTTCCTCCCCGAATCAGTCATTCTCTCCTTCTGGCAGTGGTACACAATTTCACATTTTGTTAACATGTTGCAGTTCTACTCACCTTCAGCTTTTGAAGAAAGGAAACTCAGTGTTTGAAGAAAATAGCGATGTCCTCCTTAGTTGTTTGAAGAGTTCTGCTGTCGAGGTCCAAAAGTTGTTTGTTTCTTTTTTGTTGGTTCGGTCTTAATTCTGGTTTATCGTCCCCTGGTTTCTGGCACCATTAATGATGTTACAAATCAGCTGTGACTTTGTAAACAACGATGGCAACTGATCAATTCACGGCAAGAAAGTAGACGCTTGGATACAGGTTTGAAAGTCAATGGCTTCAGGTTCTCAGTCGATTTATTCAGCAGGGCATCAGCGGTAGAATACAGCAAATTCACAGGATACAAAAGAATCTCTCAGTGACACGGACAGCTTGGGTCTGTAGTGTGTTCTAATGTCGAGACTGCTCAGTATTTAAACACTTTCTCGACCCCCGTACCTGGTACTGGAGTCGACTGGTCCACATAGCATAATGACAATACATTTATTTGATCACAAAGGCTGACTTTCGTTCTATTAACATGGTAATTCACTTATTCTGGCTCCTGTGTGGAGGGTAATCTTGTTCCACCGGTATGTGGGTCCTCAATGTTTTAGTTTTGTGTGCGTGTGTGTGTGTGTGTGTGTGTGTGTGTGTGTGTGTGTGTGTGTGTGTGTGTGTGTGTGTGTGTGTGTGTGTGTGTGCGTGTGTGTGTGTGTGTGTCACATGCATATTCTAGTGTGTGTCTCTCTCGTCGTTCATCAGGTATACTACAAAACTGGTTCCTGGGTGGGGGTGAGATAGTGTGTGTGTGTGTGTGTGAGTGTGTGTGTGTGTGTGTGTGTGTGTGTGCGTGCGTGTGTGCGTGCGTGCGTGCGTGCGTGCGTGTGTGTGTGTCACATGCATATTCTAGTGTGTGTCTCTCTCGTCGTTCATCAGGTTTACAACAAAACTGGTTCCTGGGTGGGGGTGAGATAGTGTGTGTTGTGTGTGTTGTGTGTGTGTCAGTGGAGGTTTCTCTATGACAACACGTGAAACACAAATTCACTCATAATTCATAATTATTATTAATTTACATATACCTATATATATATATATATATACCTATATATATATATATATACCTATATATATATATATATATATATATATATATATATATATATATAAACGATATATATATATTTTTTTGAAATTATTATTATTATTATTTTTTTATTATAAATGTTTTCCTCTGTAAAAAAAATGTCAGTGATTTTTTTTTTTTTCAAAAATTGCCAAAATTGACAGCTCTGAGCAGGCCTGCACTGCAGTATTGCCTGCAGTAATTATTCGTGAAGAAAACTTCACAGGTGTGACCCATTGTTAAATAAATAATAAATAACATCGAATCAAAATAGGCTATTAACTTCATCTAAGCACGGTCTGTGCAGTTAAACTCTTGCCATTGAATGGAGGGTTGATTGATTGACAGCCC
The DNA here is from genome assembly GCF_963971535.1 of Notolepis coatsorum. Taxonomy (NCBI): domain Eukaryota; kingdom Metazoa; phylum Chordata; class Actinopteri; order Aulopiformes; family Paralepididae; genus Notolepis; species Notolepis coatsorum. The sequence goes on along the minus strand of NC_140173.1, from coordinate 30,478,961 downwards.
TTGACATCCAATACACGGAGGTTGAATATGATTGGCAGCCTTGCAAATCCAATCAGAGATTGCTGCATTGCAAAGTCAAAACGGGTCCAGCTGCATGTCCGGAGGATAGGTTTAGCTCGGGCCAATCTCAAGTTTCTCAAGTTTCTTTATTAGTTGTCATACAGAAGTACAGAATACTTTTATACAAAATGTAACATAAAGAAGCACGTATGACGTATGAAGGACTGTCCGAGGCGGTTAGTTGAGTGTCGGGGGGGTATGAGTCTGTGGCTTCCTTGTCACCTTCACCTAATATGTTTTGATCTGGTCAGGTGCGCTGTCACCTAAAATGTTTTGATCTGATCAGGTGCGCTGTCAACTAATATGTTTTGATCTGGTCAGGTGCGCTGTCACCTAATATGATTTCATCTGGTCAGGTGCGCTGTCACCTAATATGATTTCATCTGGTCAGGTGTGCTGTCACCTAATATGTTTTCATCTGGTCAGGTCCACTGTCACCTAATGTTAATATGTTTTCATCTGTGTCCACTGACCACTGACACACAGTGGGGGATGTTTTAAAAATATTATTTAATATATAATATAATATAATAATTTGTGCTTCACCTAAAAATTTGGTCAGCAGCCTCCACTGGTGTGTGTGTGTGTGTGTGTGTGTGTGTGTGTGTGTGTGTGTGTGTGTGTGTGTGTGTGTGTGTGTGTGTGTGTGCCAACTTAATCAGGTTTACAAAGCTCAAGCCAAACTGTGGTCAACTAGCCATTCTGAATAATGCTATAATACTGTTGAATAACTATTACTAATCAATCAAAAATACACTATAATATCAAATCTATTGGCCATATGAACATAAAATATTACTTCAATGCCATAGCATTTTTCTGTTTCTGTCAATCTGTTTTTGAAGGGTTGGTCATTGGCAATGCATTTCATATTTCCAAGTATAGTAGTGGAGTTAACCTCAGCCAGCAGTGTTAATTCAGATCAACTCCTGTAACAGCCCCTCCCTGTCACTAAGGGTGTGCCTCAGGGCTCCATATTAGGTCCAACACTATTTTATATATACTGTATATATAAATGACTTAGCCAGCTTTGTTGGGGACTCTTCCATTCATTTGTATGCTGACAACACTATTCTGTACACATTTACATTTTACATTTAGTCATTTAGCTGACGCTTTTATCCAAAGCGACTTACATGTTCTGTACGACAAGCCATCAGGAAGGGCACAACTCTATCAGCTGAGCAACAATGTTCATCAAAGTGTTGAGTGCTACAGTGTAGGTTAGTTTATTAGGACATGGCAGTAAGGTTAGTTCGTTTTTTTTTTTTTTTTTTTCATATAATGGTACACCACTGGCCCCTCCCCAGTTGCACTTTGCTGTTACAATCTAGTTTCAACAGCATCCAACAGGCCTTCTCCTCCTTACACCTTATGTTGAACACCTCCAAGACCAAGGTCATGTGGTTCGGTAAAAAGGGTTCTGTGCCCATTTCACCTCCCCATATAAAAACCCTCAACGGAATGATCCTAGAGCAGATCTCTGAATATAAATACCTGGGTATATGGCTGGACAACACTCACACTGTCTTTTCCCCATCATATTAACAAGTTGCAAGCGAAGGTCAAATAAAAAATTGGTTTTCTGTACAATATGTGCTCTTCTTTCACTTTTTCTGCTAGACTCACTATGGTTGAAAAATGACTATTCTTCCCATGCTAGACTATGGTGACACCATCTACCGATCTGCTTACAAAACTATACTCTGCAGAAGCTTGATGTTCTCTATCACTCTAAACTGGCCATCCTTACACACCCGTCGTGAAATACACTGGTTTATGTTAATCTATAAAACGTACGGTTGTGTTTTGTTTAAAGACACTTACCCCCTAATTGCTCCTGATGAGCAGGTAGGTTGGCACCTTGCATGGTTGCCGCCGCCATCGGTGTGTGAACGTCTGAGTGAATGGGTAAAACGTGAGGAACAAATTGTAAAGCGCTATGTAAATGAAGCCATTTACACACCCACACACGCACGTTTTATTTTTTTTGAACAAAAAGGGCGGGAAAACATAACGCAGATTAAACAGAGCTTTGCCCATCTAATGATTTCATTTTTTTTGCGTTGCCTTTAACCCATTGCAGATTACAGTACCAAAACATTTACTTTGACAAAGTTAGGAGGAGTGAGTGCACCGTTCCTGGAGATACTGCAAGACTAGATCGATGCGTGGAGTGGACGGAGTCAAGTCAAGTCAAGAGATTTATTTGTCACAGCATTCAAGTATACAATGAAATGCGGGTGGTCTTGCCCGCAACGATGTGCAAATAACATATAATAGAATCAACATTGTGCAATAAACAAGTAACATTGTGCAATAAACAAGTAACATGTTAGGGTATATCGGTATATGTACATAAGTTATTTACAGAGCATGGAGGACATACTAGGTCCTTTGGTAGTGTCTTCCTGTACATGCTAATTTATACAATCTCCGGTTATACTATACTATTTTTAAAGTGACTGTGGTCATGTGAAAGTGGCTGCTAGTGTGTGAGCGTGTGTGAGCGTGTACAGTATGTGTGTTGTGTGTGTGCTCATGTGTGCTTGTGTGTGGAGAGTTCAGTGTTCAGGGCTCTGATGGCCTGGGGGAAGAAGCTGAGCCGAAGTCTCTCTGTCCTAGCAGCTGGTGTTCGCAGGCGTCTGCCTGACCTGAGCAGCATGAACAGGCTGTTGTTGGGGTGGTGTGGGTCTTTCATTATTCTGCAGGCTCTGGATTTGCACCTCTTGTTGTATAGAACCTGCAGGGGTGGTAGTGCAATACCCATGGTACGCTCGGCTGAGCGCACCACTCTCTGTAGGGCCTTCTTGTCCTGTGCCGTGCTGTTTCCATACCAGGCAGTGATGTTTCCAGTCAAGATGCTCTCTACAGCTCCGGAGTAGAAGGACTGGAGTATCTTCCCAGATACTCTGAACTTCCTTAACTGTCTCAGATGGTAGAGGCGTTGCTTCGCCTTTTTTACGACTGAGTCTATGTGTGTTGTCCATGTCAGATCCTCTGCGATGTGGACCCCCAGGTACTTAAAGCTGCTCACCCTGTCCACGGTAGCCCCGTTAATCCTCAGTGGTGTGTGTGTCTCCTGCTGTCCTCTCCTATAATCCACGATCAGCTCCTTGGTTTTACCAATGTTCAGGAGCAGGCTGTTGTCCTGGCACCAGCGTTCCAGTACCTCAACCTCCTCCCGGTAGGCCTTCTCGTCGTTGTCCGAGATCAGCCCCACCACCACTGTGTCGTCCGCAAACTTCACTATGGAGTTGGAGCTGAACTTAGCCACACAGTCATGTGTGTATAGTGAGTACAGCAGGGGGCTCAGAACACAGCCCTGGGGGGACCCGATGCTCAGGGTGATGGTGTTGGAGGTCTGACCCCCCACCCTGACCGCCTGGGGCCTTTCACTCAGAAAGTCCAGTATCCAGGCGCTAAGAGCGGAGCTCAGACCCAGCTCGATCAGCTTGTCCACCAGTCTGGTGGGGACTATGGTGTTGAACGCTGAGCTGTAGTCAATGAACAACAGTCTCACATAGCCCCCCTTCTGACGGTCCAGGTGAGAGAGGGTGCTGTGCAGTACTTGGGAGACCGCATCATCAGTGGACCTGTTTGGCCTGTATGCAAATTGCATAGGGTCCATATCACTGGGGAGGGAGGCACAAATGTGATCCTTGACCAGCCTCTCGAAACATTTCATGGCCACAGAGGTGAGTGCCACCTGTCTGTAGTCATTGAGACCTGCTGGGGAGGGTTTCTTTGGTACCGGGATAATAATAGTCATCTTGAAGCGGGCAGGGACCACTGACTCCTTCAGGGATCGATTAAATATGGTGGTGAACACAGGGGCTAGCTGGTTAGCACAGGACTTAAGTATGCGCCCTGTTATTCCATCTGGGCCAGCCGCCTTTCTGGAGTTCACCTGCATAAATGCTCTTCTCACACTGTGTACCGTCAATGAGAGAGCGTCCCGCCCCCCCGCGGATGCCCCCCCCCTCCACAACAGCCGGCGCGCCAGCCTTGTATCCGGCTCTGAACGGGGTGTAACAGTGGTCGAGTGTATTTCCTCCCCTTGTGGAGCAGACAATGTGTTGAAAGAAAGACGGCATGACTTTTTTCAAATTCGCCTGATTTAAATCCCCGGCTACAATCATGGCCGCGTCTGGATGCTTGATCTGATGTGTGTTTAGATGGTCGTGTAGCTCCGCCAGCCCTCTGCCGACGTTCGCTTGGGGAGGGATGTATACTGCAGTCATGATTACTGCAGTGAACTCGCGTGGAAGATGGAAGGGACGACATTGGATCGAGAGGTGTTCCATGTCGGCGGAGCATGAACGGGAGAGTATCTGTACCTCCTTAGGGCTAGTCCAGCCGTTGTTGGTCATAAGACAGACACCCCCACCGATGCTCTTCCCGGAGGCCTCTGTATGGTCCGCTCTGAAGATGGTGAAGGAGTCAGAGGGAGAGATGCTGTGATCTGGAGTCGCTGGTTTCAACCAGGTCTCCGTGAAACACAGGACTTGACTTGACTTGACTCTTGATTAGTGGTCTTCTGGACAAACCTCCCACCCTCAACAACATAATCCGAGGCAATGAAGTGTTCACTGCAGATCTTCATTCCCTGTCCAACAGGCTGATTGCGCCGCTTGAGTGCAGCCAGCCAACGTGCCAACAACACTGTTTTTTTCACTGGTAGTTTGTGGAAATGAACCAACTTTCCCCTCTCTTTCACACGGTAAAATTAGTTTGAACAGCCAGGAGGAATACAAAAAGAACCACGGCGGTCCCGTTGTTTGGTAGGCAACGTTGCATTTACAGACTGACCTTCAAGACACTCCATGTTTACTAGGCAGCTAACCAGCAGTGTAAACCAGGAACCAGACCAAACCAACACTGTGACGTCAGCAACAAAATGGCGGCGCACATGTTCATAAATGCTACATAAATGGACATAACAAATAGTTTTTTCTTAGAACCGCCTTATTTTTATAACGTGATTTTTTCTGTGGTTTATCAAAATACTAATTTGATGCTATGACTATGTTTATATCGCTATGCTTCATCTCCCCTTTAATAACTCTGCTATACAGGGGTTGTGTAACTTGCCTTGGGACTTGGCAAGTTTAAAGAACGGGGACATGTAGACACTTGAATGTGTCCGATAAAGACTCTCAGATATTTAATATAGACATTGGAATGTGTTCGATAAGACTTTCAGATATGTTCCCTTAGGAGGACAAGCACTAGGGGGAGCTGCGGGACAGTCAGGCTGGTGGTCAGAAGAACGGCGACAGGTGTGCTGCAGAACACACGAAGAAGAGGGGTACACAGCCCCTTCCTGCTAAGACAACGATGGGAGGAGATGTGTGCGAGATGGCTCTGCCTGAACAACGAGCCCCAGGCTAATAACGTGACTTAGTAATTAGATATAGCACAACGCGCCATAAGTGTTATAAGAACAAGTATAGTATCGAGACGCCGTGCTAATGAAGAAGACGGTCAACCGACGAAGGTGAGAAGACGACAGAGAATTTGCTTGTTAGCAGTTAGGTCGCCATTAATGGAAAAGGTTTCAACATGTCCCCTGTACTTTGAATTCAAACAGTAAAGGGAGAGACTGATAATTGGATCCACGGTGTTAAGTGTAAGTAATAATATGCTTGAATGTAACTGCACTTTAACTGTTCCACAAGAGGGTGCTATAGGTGTAAGGAGACACAGCTATTGTAGCTGACGTCATGTATCACATATAAGGGAATGTTCCCTCCCCTTCTATCTCTTACTGTCTCTCTCTCTCTCTAGCTCTCACAGAGAGCAGGTCTCATGGTGGAAATGTACAAATGAAATAAACCACGCCAGTTAAGGCTAAAGAAGACCTCGTCGTCATGACCATTATTTTTCTCCCCAGGTGACTCTGTCAACAGGTTATGGGCCCAGATCACGGAAGAGCAAAATAACGATAGCTAGTTAGCTGAAAAGTTTAGGCTAGTTTAGCAGCGGGAGAACCGCGGGACGCTAAAGCTAAGCTAACAGGCAGCTAAGCTGATGTAACCCAGGTTTCAGATTCATAACTATTTAGTTATAAGAACATAAATAGTTAATGCCATTGAATAAGAACATAAATAGTTAAGGCTATTATGTAAGAACATAAGTAGTTAATATTATTGGGTACCAAGTCCTTTGAATTACAGCATTGCCCTTTAATTTACTTCATGACGCGAGATAGATATCACGACAGCCACGCCTTGCTTTACAGCAGGTGAATCTGCTACCGCGCAGATGCAGACACACATCCACGGAGATCGACACGCAGCTGAACGCTGCTGCTGCCGAGATGAAATAGCATGATAAAAACAGTTATCAAACAGTTATAAAAGATTCCCCCAGTTGCAAAACCAAAGAAGCGTTGCAGTTAAAGTAACCTGCGGTTTTGGTGAGTTCGTCAACATTGTGCTGTTCATTGTCGAATACGCAAAATGGTTAGCTTCATGCTACAAGCTAATAATGCTACAAGCTAAATAACGTAACATTCATTTAACATTCTTAAATGAAAACTAGGAAGGAACCATTTCAGAAGTACTTATAATTGTATTGATATGCTGTACGATAAGAACATGGTCTATATACATTTTGACTGTTTTGAGAGTTTAATATAGAACGTGAGGAATGTCCCATATGCTAGCGCACTTTAGCCTAACTTAGCATGGGACAGATGGACATTCCCACGTGCTGTGATAAGATAAGATAAGGATAGCTAAAAGTAGCCTGATTGATTATTCATTCCGAAAGCAATGAAAGGATGATGAAGCGATAAAAGATGGTAAATAGCTTTTATTTTCTGAATGCCTGCTTGCAAGCAGGCCAGGTTTTTAGGTTACCCCAGCACCCCGTTCCACCCTGGAAGCAGTTCCAGACCACCCCCATCACCACGTGTGCCCACGCGGGGATGAGGCGGTGTGCCGGACCAATACAAGATGGCGAGCCAACCCACTGAACCTCTGATATAGCTCAAGGCTAATGCCAGCCTGATTCGAATACCCCTGTTGCTCAACTCCTGTTGCCTCAACAGTCCAGTAGGCTTGAACTGATTGAACTTGAATCATAAGAACTTCCACGGATCGAACTGACCTATATCCTTTTCTGATACACGAACTGATTGAATGAGAATACAAGGACATTCCAAGGGCTTCGACCCCGTTCACCTTTTGTTATTTTGATATTGTATTTTGTATTTGATTTGATTTAATTTTATATATGGGTACTGATATTTCTCCTATAAGAAGGGAGACCTAAAGGGTAATTACACCCAGTAAGATACTTGAACCACTGATAAGCTACTTGAACCACTGATAAGCTACTTGAACCACTGATAAGATACTTGAACCATTGATATTTCTCCTATAAGAAGGGAGACTTAAAGGGTAAATACGCCCAGTAAGATACCTGAACTAGTACTGTATGTCTGTATGTCTAGCTAGCGCGCATTTAATGAATAAACCGGTCATTGCTAGGCTACAATCAAAAGATGGCGACCAGAGGCAGAAGCAAGTGGCCCACGTTTAACGGAAGGGCAGAAGAATATGAGCTCTGGGAAGAGCGGATGTTGTGCTGTATGCACGGAGTGGGGCTGAAAAAGAAAATTTTGACGGGCCTCACGGGAGAAATTACGGAGGCCGCGCTAGCCCTGGATACTAAGCTGAATGCCGACGCATACTGCGAGCTAGCACCACTCCTAGACAAAACGAGCTTGGGGCTGATATTCTGGGACACAAAGGACAAAGGCAGAGAGAGTCTAAAAGTGTTAAGAGAATTGATTGATTGATTGATTGAAAACTTTATTAACAGATTGCAGAATGGGTACAATACAGTACAGCTCAATACACACAATTGTTAAGGGGATGCAGACCAGAGAAAGACTTTTGTCTTGTTTACATCAGGGTCCCCCATTTTCAATTCATCAGGACATATATGACATACATGACATACAGATAGACAGTACTGCTACATCTATACATTTATGACATACCAGATTTGCAAATACAGTACTGTTTGTGATACAAAAAGAGTCCAGAAAAGGGAGTATATACATTTGACGTAAAAACTGTACATTGGAGGAGGTTGGGGGGGGGGGGGTTGTGTGGGGGGGGGGGGTTGGGTAGGGAGGGGTTGGGGGGGGGAACACTGTACAACTGTACAAGCAAAACTGTACATTGGGATATTGACAACCATACTAGGTCATTTACATTGGTGGGGGTTGGGGGGGGGACACTGTACAAACAAGCAAAACTGTACATTGGAATATTGACAACCATACTAGGTAAATTACTGTACATTGGAGGGGGTTGGGTTAGGACATTTACAGGGGCCAGAACACTACATCGGCAGAGGTAGGCCCCGGATTGTATCCCTGTATATAACTTTGACCACGCTGAAGAAAGCTAACACAGAGACTGTGACTGAATACGTCATCAGGGCGGAACAGATCATCACGGCGCTCAAGAGTGCAGGAGAAGCACCGAGCGATGGACTAATGATGGCGATGGTTATGAGGGGACTACCGGAGATGTATAAACCATTCACACTGTTGGTGACACACAGTTCAGCGGACATGTCGCTGGGGGAGTTCAAGGCCAAGCTGTGGAACTTCGAGGCCTCAGAAGACTCAGACCCGGTCGCCGAAGAGGCGGGAGAAAGGATAATGAAGGCCCGGGCAGCGCCAAAGAAAAAGACTGGACCCCTGACGGAGATGGCGTGTTGGCGATGTGGAGAAAAGGGTCACTGAAAAGATAAGTGCATAAAAACTGTTTGGTGTAGTTTCTGTAAAACTTCGGGACACGCAGACAGAGTGTGTAGAAAGAAGCGCAAAAAGAGCGCTCGGTAGGCGCACGTGCAAGATGGCGGCTGTGTGAAAGATGGCGGCAGCGGTGGACGTGAGGCGAGTCGAGAAGACGCCCGGAGAGCAGCGGGAAGAGTGGACTTCACCTTCGGGGCGCAGACAGCATACGCCAGCCAGTCAACGCAGCAGCAGCAGGTCCAAAGCAAGGGACTGATCGTGGACACAGGTGCGTCGTCCCACATTATCAATGAGAGGAACCGATTCAAGAACTTTGACAGCACCTTCGAGCCGGAGAGACACAGCATGGAGCTGGCAGACGGGAAGCGCACTTTCGGGTTGGCGCAGGGGAGAGGAGACGCACAGGTATGCCTCATAGACAGTGAGGGGCGCCGGTGTACAGTGACGTTGAAGAACGCCCTCTACATACCCTCGTTCCCACAAGAACTATTCTCTGTAAAATCTGCTACTGCAAACGGTGCCAAAGTGTTCTTCAATGAAGGTAACGATGTTCTTGTGGAGCCTGATGGTACGAGATTTAACATTGAGGTGTACAAGAGAATGTATTATCTACAAACAGAATGTAATGAAAATAATAATAATAATAATAATAATAATAATAATAATAATAATAATAATAATAATAATAATAATAATAACTTTATTTGTATAGCACTTTTCATACAGAGGTTGCAGTTCAAAGTGCTTCACAACAGTAAAAAATACAGGCATGAGCGAGCATAGCAAGGTATGGTAAATCACAGTGTTTCACATTAGGATCTAGCATCCTAATAGGCTCTCTATTCAGTAATACAAATAATAAAATAGTTTAAAATGATTAAGTTTAAAAATAGTCTAAAAATTATAAAATAGAACGGACATACAACAACAGTAAAAAATACAGGCATAAGCGAGCATAAAATAAAAAATGTAAATAGCAAGGTTACAGTAAAAAGTGTGATAAGATTGTTCAATCAGATGAAAATGGCCCAGTTTGTCACGCCCCCGGTCCTAAGGGACCGGTCATTGGACTTGCAGCACCTCTCATGAACATTACACCACTGCATTTGTGTTTATCTATGTTTATTAATTTGTTATCTGTTGTGCTCACTTGTTTGTTGTCTGTGTATCTGTTGTGCCCCATTGTCTAGTCTAGTGTAATTCTCCCCCTGTTTGTATCTATGTGTTATTTAGTCTCATGTTTCAGTATGTTACCCCAGGCTGTTCAGTCTTTCCCACACAGCTGGGTCTTGTTTCCAATCACCCTCATGTGTCAATTAGTCTGTGTATATAGTGTTGTTGGCCCTGCTCTCCTGGGCTCGGTCATTGTTCATGTTACCCTCGTCCTGCCTGTTGTCAACCTTTTGTTTCTTCGTTCTTATCAGTGAGTCAGTTTTGTATTGTTTGCCACGTTAAAGTAAAGTGCTATTACTTTCATCCACGACTCGTGCTTCATCTGTTTTCATCCTGCACTACCTCTCCTCGTGTTAAATCTGCATACCGGGTTCTACTTCTCTCTACCATCGACATGCCAGCGAAACGCTCCAGGAATCGTAACACAGTTAGGAGAATCAACCTTGGCACGATGTACCTAACTGGAATGGTAAACAACTTTGCTAGATTTAGGTCAAAAGTCATCTTCTCCTCACAACAGAGCATCACTCTAACATATAGCTCTGTTTACAGTTTGATTCAGTAATACAAATAATAAAAATAGTTTAAAATGATTCAGTTTAAAAATAGTCATCAGTAAGAAGTAAAAGGTGTGATAACCGACACATAAAATGATATGTGTAATGTCAGTCATGATATTCAGACATGGCATGAGCTCATGGGTCATTGTAATTACGAGGATATACTGAAGCTGCTGGCGGTGACAGTAGGCATGCACATTAACGGTGAAAAGCATAGACCTAACAAAGAATGTGATGTGTGTATAAAGGGAAAGTTCACTCAAACAAGGAACAGAGGTACCACGGAAAAGGTAAAGACACCACTTGAGCTAGTTAACACAGATCTAGCTGGTCCAGTAAATAATGAGTCCATAGGTGGCTTTCAATATGTGCAGTCTTTCACAGATGTGTGTACAGGGGCAGTGTTTGTTTACTTTCTCAGAGCAAAGAGTGACACACTCCAGGCCACAGAAAAATTCGTTGCAGATGTAGCTCCATATGGCAGCATAAAATGCTTAAGGTCCGATAACGGAACAGAGTTCACAAATAGAGAGTTTCAGTCACTGCTGAGAAGGAACAAGATCAGACACAGTCCTGTCCTTACTCCCCGCACCAGAACGGGATTGCTGTAAAGGGCAATGCTGTAGGATTGAACTGATTGAACTTGAATCATAAGAACTTCCACGGATCGAACTGACCTATATCCTTTTCTGATACACGAACTGATTGAATGAGAATACAAGGACATTCCAAGGGCTTCGACCCCGTTCACCTTTTGTTATTTTGATATTGTATTTTGTATTTGATTTGATTTAATTTTATATATGGGTACTGATATTTCTCCTATAAGAAGGGAGACCTAAAGGGTAATTACACCCAGTAAGATACTTGAACCACTGATAAGCTACTTGAACCACTGATAAGCTACTTGAACCACTGATAAGATACTTGAACCATTGATATTTCTCCTATAAGAAGGGAGACTTAAAGGGTAAATACGCCCAGTAAGATACCTGAACTAGTACTGTATGTCTGTATGTCTAGCTAGCGCGCATTTAATGAATAAACCGGTCATTGCTAGGCTACAATCAAAAGATGGCGACCAGAGGCAGAAGCAAGTGGCCCACGTTTAACGGAAGGGCAGAAGAATATGAGCTCTGGGAAGAGCGGATGTTGTGCTGTATGCACGGAGTGGGGCTGAAAAAGACAATTTTGACGGGCCTCACGGGAGAAATTACGGAGGCCGCGCTAGCCCTGGATACTAAGCTGAATGCCGACGCATACTGCGAGCTAGCACCACTCCTAGACAAAACGAGCTTGGGGCTGATATTCTGGGACACAAAGGACAAAGGCAGAGAGAGTCTAAAAGTGTTAAGAGAATTGATTGATTGATTGATTGAAAACTTTAACAGATTGCAGAATGGGTACAATACAGTACAGCTCAATACACACAATTGTTAAGGGGATGCAGACCAGAGAAAGACTTTTGTCTTGTTTACATCAGGGTCCCCCATTTTCAATTCATCAGGACATATATGACATACATGACATACAGATAGACAGTACTGCTACATCTATACATTTATGACATACCAGATTTGCAAATACAGTACTGTTTGTGATACAAAAAGAGTCCAGAAAAGGGAGTATATACATTTGACGTAAAAACTGTACATTGGAGGAGGTTGGGGGGGGGTTGTGTGGGGGGGGGGTTGGGTAGGGAGGGGTTGGGGGGGGGAACACTGTACAACTGTACAAGCAAAACTGTACATTGGGATATTGACAACCATACTAGGTAATTTACATTGGTGGGGGTTGGGGGGGGGGGACACTGTACAAACAAGCAAAACTGTACATTGGAATATTGACAACCATACTAGGTAAATTACTGTACATTGGAGGGGGTTGGGTTAGGACATTTACAGGGGCCAGAACACTACATCGGCAGAGGTAGGCCCCGGATTGTATCCCTGTATATAACTTTGACCACGCTGAAGAAAGCTAACACAGAGACTGTGACTGAATACGTCATCAGGGCGGAACAGATCATCACGGCGCTCAAGAGTGCAGGAGAAGCACCGAGCGATGGACTAATGATGGCGATGGTTATGAGGGGACTACCGGAGATGTATAAACCATTCACACTGTTGTGAAGGGCCAGATTAAACCGAATATATATTTATTTATATATATATATTTAATTGTATTTGTATATTCTCTAATATTCCCTGATATCCCTTGTATATTCCTTGTACAATATGCATTGAATATCCATTCTAGCCTACTGAACATCCCATAATAGTCTCCATTCTACTATTGGTCGAGACCTTGGTGCCAGGCTGCCATACCCCCCAGACCCAGTTCAAACGTACCGCTCAACATGTACGAACAAGTCCTAGTTCCGCGTAGGAATCTGGCTACCGCACCACTAATGGTACTATTTGTTCATAGTGCGTATATATACTGCGCTACTAAAGTAGGACTTCCTTTTAGTCCAGTTTCTTACCCTCCAATAGAGTGACAGACGTAAAGCCTCCCCGCGACGCCACGTGTGGGAGTAAGGCCAAGTTCGGCCTACCATCGGTATTGAGACATCGTGTATATTAATATTTGAATAGTCATATTTGGCACTATATCGTCGAGTTGGACGTAGTCTATTAAGCTAATAATAGTCTATTCATATGTAGTGCTTCGTGCGGTGAGAATACTATCGTAGTCAGTACCCCCATCGTTTCGGGTAGAACTGGCTGCTTATCCAGGGTGGCCGACCCCATGTGAGGCTGCACCCGAGGAGCCCCAGAGCCGACGAGCTAGTGGACCTGCATACCGGATTATTCTACCGACGACAGCCCGCCTTCCCAGGCACGGATTATGCTTTGTATACAGTGATTATTCTATGGATAAAGACCAACACTGCCGTGTGTTGGAAACCCCCCCCGGAGAGGACGACAGGTGAGGAGACGCTCTACACGACGAGGTCGCTTCACGTCTCTCCATCGTGGACCGGAGGAAGCCGGCCCACAGAGAGTCCAACTGCTTTCATCTGTGGATCGAGGATCGCTGAGGCACCGAGCCGCACAACCGTGGGTTCTCCCAGGATACCCTCGGCCAGATGGATACAGCCAGACTCTACCCCCCCCCCCTTCTCCAGTTGTCTTACAAGCGACCGGAATTCCCCCCTAGTGTATCCAGTTCTATAATCATTAAAGTATCATTGCTATTATTCCTTAAATATTCCAGGTTGTATATTTACCGCCTGCGCCACCAGAGATTGGACGTTCTCTATTGATATACCAACGAATACTCATTTGCCATAAAAGTGCATCCTATTTCAAATCATAAATGTAATTAAGTGATTGCTCTACATACCTTTTGCTATGTATTAATTATTATTAAACGCAGACTTTCGACTTGGTACATTTGTGTTGGATCGTTTCATCTACGTGGGAGTGTTTACCATAATTATTTATGCCTAGTACTGGGTGGCCAGAGTCTAAAGTACAAGAGGTAGTGGTAGTAAGTATCATATCTAACAATACAGTCAGGGAATTGTACCCCTCAGTTACACACACTGTTGGTGACACACAGTTCAGCGGACATGTCGCTGGGGGAGTTCAAGGCCAAGCTGTGGAACTTCGAGGCCTCAGAAGACTCAGACCCGGTCGCCGAAGAGGCGGGAGAAAGGATAATGAAGGCTCGGGCAGCGCCAAAGAAAAAGACTGGACCCCTGACGGAGATGGCTTGTTGGCGATGTGGAGAAAAGGGTCACTGAAAAGATAAGTGCATAAAAACTGTTTGGTGTAGTTTCTGTAAAACTTCGGGACACGCAGACAGAGTGTGTAGAAAGAAGCGCAAAAAGAGCGCTCGGTAGGCGCACGTGCAAGATGGCGGCTGTGTGAAAGATGGCGGCAGCGGTGGACGTGAGGCGAGTCGAGAAGACGCCCGGAGAGCAGCGGGAAGAGTGGACTTCACCTTCGGGGCGCAGACAGCATACGCCAGCCAGTCAACGCAGCAGCAGCAGGTCCAAAGCAAGGGACTGATCGTGGACACAGGTGCGTCGTCCCACATTATCAATGAGAGGAACCGATTCAAGAACTTTGACAGCACCTTCGAGCCGGAGAGACACAGCATGGAGCTGGCAGACGGGAAGCGCACTTTCGGGTTGGCGCAGGGGAGAGGAGACGCACAGGTATGCCTCATAGACAGTGAGGGGCGCCGGTGTACAGTGACGTTGAAGAACGCCCTCTACATACCCTCGTTCCCACAAGAACTATTCTCTGTAAAATCTGCTACTGCAAACGGTGCCAAAGTGTTCTTCAATGAAGGTAACGATGTTCTTGTGGAGCCTGATGGTACGAGATTTAACATTGAGGTGTACAAGAGAATGTATTATCTACAAACAGAATGTAATGAATAATAATAATAATAATAATAATAATAATAATAATAATAATAATAATAATAATAATAATAATAATAATAATAATAATAATAATAATAATAATAATAATAATAATAATAATAACTTTATTTGTATAGCACTTTTCATACAGAGGTTGCAGTTCAAAGTGCTTCACAACAGTAAAAAATACAGGCATGAGCGAGCATAGCAAGGTATGGTAAATCACAGTGTTTCACATTAGGATCTAGCATCCTAATAGGCTCTCTATTCAGTAATACAAATAATAAAATAGTTTAAAATGATTAAGTTTAAAAATAGTCTAAAAATTATGAAAATAGAACGGACATACAACAACAGTAAAAAATACAGGCATAAGCGAGCATAAAATAAAAAATGTAAATAGCAAGGTTACAGTAAAAAGTGTGATAAGATTGTTCAATCAGATGAAAATGGCCCAGTTTGTCACGCCCCCGGTCCTAAGGGACCGGTCATTGGACTTGCAGCACCTCTCATGAACATTACACCACTGCATTTGTGTTTATCTATGTTTATTAATTTGTTATCTGTTGTGCTCACTTGTTTGTTGTCTGTGTATCTGTTGTGCCCCATTGTCTAGTCTAGTGTAATTCTCCCCCTGTTTGTATCTATGTGTTATTTAGTCTCATGTTTCAGTATGTTACCCCAGGCTGTTCAGTCTTTCCCACACAGCTGGGTCTTGTTTCCAATCACCCTCATGTGTCAATTAGTCTGTGTATATAGTGTTGTTGGCCCTGCTCTCCTGGGCTCGGTCATTGTTCATGTTACCCTCGTCCTGCCTGTTGTCAACCTTTTGTTTCTTCGTTCTTATCAGTGAGTCAGTTTTGTATTGTTTGCCACGTTAAAGTAAAGTGCTATTACTTTCATCCACGACTCGTGCTTCATCTGTTTTCATCCTGCACTACCTCTCCTCGTGTTAAATCTGCATACCGGGTTCTACTTCTCTCTACCATCGACATGCCAGCGAAATGCTCCAGGAATCGTAACACAGTTAGGAGAATCAACCTTGGCACGATGTACCTAACTGGAATGGTAAACAACTTTGCTAGATTTAGGTCAAAAGTCATCTTCTCCTCACAACAGAGCATCACTCTAACATATAGCTCTGTTTACAGTTTGATTCAGTAATACAAATAATAAAAATAGTTTAAAATGATTCAGTTTAAAAATAGTCATCAGTAAGAAGTAAAAGGTGTGATAACCGACACATAAAATGATATGTGTAATGTCAGTCATGATATTCAGACATGGCATGAGCTCATGGGTCATTGTAATTACGAGGATATACTGAAGCTGCTGGCGGTGACAGTAGGCATGCACATTAACGGTGAAAAGCATAGACCTAACAAAGAATGTGATGTGTGTATAAAGGGAAAGTTCACTCAAACAAGGAACAGAGGTACCACGGAAAAGGTAAAGACACCACTTGAGCTAGTTAACACAGATCTAGCTGGTCCAGTAAATAATGAGTCCATAGGTGGCTTTCAATATGTGCAGTCTTTCACAGATGTGTGTACAGGGGCAGTGTTTGTTTACTTTCTCAGAGCAAAGAGTGACACACTCCAGGCCACAGAAAAATTCATTGCAGATGTAGCTCCATATGGCAGCATAAAATGCTTAAGGTCCGATAACGGAACAGAGTTCACAAATAGAGAGTTTCAGTCACTGCTGAGAAGGAACAAGATCAGACACAGTCCTGTCCTTACTCCCCGCACCAGAACGGGATTGCAGAGAGGGAAGGACACACTCTTTTCGAAATGGCTAGGTGTAAGCTAATAGATGGTAACTTATCTAAGAGTCTATGGCATTATGCGGTACAAGAAGCCGCTTACACCAGAAATCTGTGTTTTAACAAGCACACGGGCACCACCCCATATACAGCACTGACAGGAAAAAGGTGTGATCTAGCCAGGATGCACAAGTTTGGGTCAGTGTGTTATGCTTACCAACAGGACAGGGGAAAACTCGAATCCAGGTGTGAAAAAGGACTTTTTGTAGGGCATGACAAGGGCAGCCCCGCTTTTCTAGTCTATTATCCCGGTAAGGGGAAAGTGCAAAAGCACAGGTTAGTAAAGTTTGTCACAAAGACAACATGTGAGAACGAGACACAGACACAGGAGCCAGAGCTGGACTCCAGAGTAGGGTGTGAGGAAAGAGAGACACCACAGCCTAGTGTACTGAGCACAGACATGCAGACAGACGGTCAACAGCCCCCAGAGGATGATGACGAGAAGCACCCTAGGGTGATGTCACGTGCCTCATGCAGTGGGAGATATCCCCCCCCGGAACATAAACCCCCAAAGTATCTGAAAGACTATGCCCAGAGAGAAAGTGACAAGGATGACAGTACACTTACCAGCATAGATTACTGCTACAGAGTAGTGAGTGGTGTACCTCAGACCTTTAAAGAGGCCATGCTATCCCCTGAGTCAGGCAAATGGGAGAGAGCGCTGGATGAGGCGATGAGGTCCCTAGAGGACAATCATACTTTTACTCGAACAAAGTTACCAGAGGGTAGACAGACAGTGGGAGGCAAATGGGTGTACTCAATCAAGGAGGGTATTGAAGGGCACGACAAGTACAAGGCCAGGTTTGTAGCTAAAGGTTACAGTCAGAGGGAAGGAATAGACTACGGTGAGACATTCTCCCCTACAGCCAATCTGCCCAGTGTACGGGTAGTGATGCAGAAGGCAGCTGAAGACAGCCTACCTGCACGCACCCATTGATAGAGAAATATATATAGAACAACCTGAAGGTTACGAGAAGAAAGGCGAGAAGCTAGTGTGTAAGCTAGAAAACTCCATTTACGGCCTGAAACAGTCTGGGCGAAATTGGAACGCGATGCTTCATACATGTCTAATTGAAGATCACTTCATACAGAACCCAGTAGCCCCCTATGTTTACACAAAGGAGTCAAAAGAGTCAGGAAAAGGGATAATTGTGATTTGGCACCACAGGGTACTACATGGCACTACAGGGTACTACAGGATACTACGGGGTACTACATGGCACTATGGGGTACTATAGGGTACTACATGGCACTACGGGGTACTACATGGCACTACAGGGTACTACATGTCTGCTCCTTTGCAGCACCACAAACATGGGAACTCTCTAACTCTCCCCCCCCCCCCCCCCCCCCCCCTCCCTCCCCCTTCTCTCTGAGTACCCGTCTCCTGGCGCTGACCAAGGTGATGGATGCCTCGGGGTCTTGGCCAAGCTTGTAGTGACTGCTCTACATGCACCTCCGAGGCATTGGATCAGTTATTCACCGCCGTCTGTCCGTGGTCCTGTCAACTGATTAACAGACTGTTAACAGATTAACAGTCAACGCGGTTTCATTGCTGGGTTAAGTACTTCTATTCTATTCACATAATACGCTTACTTCATATATCTACTCCATTCACATATATGCCTACCACTTGTATCTATTGCTATGTCCGCCTACTACAATCTCATGAGCTGTCTAACGCCTGTCCCGTCTCCCTGTCTTCCTATGACTTGCTGTCCTGGAGTGTTGACCGGAGTGTTGGACGTCCCGTGACGAAGGCCGGGAGATTGCGACCCCCTCTGCGTGCCCCCCTGTCTTCGGAGGTCTCGTAGTGGTGACCGGAGTGCCGGATGTCCCGCGATGATGTCGGGGAGTTCGCGACCCTCTCTGCGCCACCCCCCTTCCCCCCGTCTCCGGCTGTCCCTGAGCAACGACCGGAGTGTTGAATGTCCCGTGACTAAGACGGGGAGGACGTGACCCTCTTGCGCCGCCCCTGTGCCTCAAATAGATCCGCTATCAACTCTATCTTTAATCTTTCAAAATGTTCAGTTGCTATCGCTATTAGCTCTATCTTTAATTTTTCAAAATGTACAGTTGCTATTGCATGCACTCATCTGTGTTTCACCACACACATGAGTGCATGCTTACCAACTGTCCGTCTGCAACACTACTATCACCGACATCTAAGAAGGGAGATCCCCCCTTGAACGGCCCTTCTAAGGTTTCTCTCCTCCACATTGCCTGTGGAGCTTTTTTTCCCTATTGTTAGGTTTTAGTGAGTTTTTCCTTACCTTCGCGTGGGGTATGTCTGGGAGTGCTTGCATTCTTTCATTTATTTGCATTCATCTAAAAAAATGTTGGACCCTATGGTGTTCTTGTTCTGTTCTTGACTTATTGTTATGTTGTCTTCTTGACTTGTTTAAAGAAGACCTGTACGGCCCATGGGGACATTAACGTGTGTTGTCGGGCCCTATAAATAAATTTGATTTGATTTGATTTGATTTGATTTGGGTGGATGATTTAATCATCGCAGCAGACAACACTAGAAACCTAGCGCAGGTGAAAGGTATTCTCTCCACCAGATTCAAAATGAAAGACCTAGGTAGGTGTTATAGTCTGGTCAGTTTACGCATAATGGCTGCAAAAAATGATTAACATTTGAGCCAATGTTTTTCTGTTCATTTAGGGCCTGATAAACAAAAAAATGCAAGGAGCCCAAAAAATTTTGCCCTAAAATCTTTACTTTTTCAGATATTTGTAAAAAAAAATAACTGCCATTCCGCCACGCCCGTTTTGGCTACGGCCGAAATTCGAAACCGCTCTGGGTGTATCGCGTATCATGGGAGAAGAGTTTTCTCATTCATACTTTGCTTTTATGGGTGGGCTGCACCTTGAGAAGGTTTCTCTGGTCTGTGTTGGCCAGTTGATAAAAGGAACTGGCCTGGATACCATCTTAACCTCAGCTAATCTGAACATCACTGGTCTGACAACTGCTGTATGTGATGTGAATTCCATAAAGAAGGCTAGATACTGCATTCAAATCCTGGCTGTGGTCCTGGCCAATAAGAGAGACGAGGCATTCCATGCAAAACATCTAGAGGACAACAGTTTGATTTGGAGCAATTGGGTGGCCAATGAAAACAGCCCCATGTTTCACTGCTGGACCAATGTCCTTGAAGCAATCTTCATCAGATACTTTCGGGAGGCCAACTTCATCATGATGGTCAGTGGACTTGAGCAGCTCATTCCTCTTTACTTTGCACTTGATCATACACACTATGCCAGATGGACATCAGTGTTTCTTCAGGATCTCAAAGAGCTCAAATGGAGACACCCAGAGTTGTTCAAGAAATTTCTATCAGGCTCTTCCGCAGTAAACACCAGAGGTAACCGATTTTCGAAGATTGTATGTGATCAAAAGCAGGAGCATAATATAAAGGTCAAGTCTGACACTGGATACGTCGATATCATCAATCGGGAAGATCAGGAATTCTTCAGGAAACTCTAACTTGCCCTACCCGAAATCCATTGCTACCTAGCTGAGGTCAAAGGTCAAGATCTAGCACACGGACACAAAGAAATGCTGGACTCCTTCAAGGAAACGTTTTCAAGCCACACTCTCAAGGTGTATCAGGGGATCCTTACCAACCCCTTCAACCAAGCTCAGTTCATGAGGTTGAACTCATCCATTCCCTTCCCAGATGTGGTAACTAAAGATGCCAGCCTTGTTTTTACAGTTGGCAAAACACAGCATGACCAGTTTGTGCAGGAGCGATTTGTATATGCTCAGAAGGATGTTAGTGCGAAAATCTCCCGAAATGCCCTGAAACTCCCAAGTTCAGGTGCAAAAGTCCAGCTTGCTAGCCCTGCAATCAAGCCACCTAAAGGAACCTTTGCAAAGCTGAAGGAGGCCTGCAGATCAAGAGAAGAAGAGACAAGGGGGCTTTTTGGTGGTGAATTCACAGGTAAATCTAGTTGATATAATTTCAAAGTTATTCAATGTTAGTTGTCTAGTTAATTTAATCTGTAATCAGGCTACCAGGTCATCTTTATTTCCATCACGCTTACCTCAGATGTAGAATGGTTGAATCGTTCCCATTGTGAAAGCAAGGCATGGCCAGCGTTTTTAAAGATCATGATGGAGCTCGTGTAAGAACGCCGTCCAAGAGTTGAATAGAGTATTTAACCAAATTTGTTTAATTAGAAAAAAGTACTTATAATAATACTGTCTTGGAAAGATCCAATCCAGGAAAATAATAAAGCACAGGTACAAAAACTCACCATAGTCGAAGTCAACATCTTTCTCAAGAAGAACAATAAACCTCTATAGTTTAAAAATCATCTCAAAACGTGAGCTAAGAGCCAGGAACAGCTCTTCAAAACTAAACAGACAGGATAGTGCTGGCCATCATAGGGAAAAGCCCGCATTTAAAACATTCATTTTCAAGTCCCGTACACAGCACGACATTGAAATGAAGATAAAAAGTCACAAAAGCAAGCCAAAGAGGAGGAGAGGACAGAGCAGAGAGAGAGCACAATGTACAGATATTTCATATTTATACTCAAGTCTGCATCATATCTTCAAACTTTCAAAGCTACTTACTATTGGTCTGAAAACAATGATGTCATTCTATCAACCAATCAAAACACTCCTTCTTCTTCCATTTGTTACTGTAACAGAAAAGTTACTAAAACTGAATACTGTCACTGGAAAGCCCCTCTGTCATTGGAATGTGGCCTGCAGCAGTAACACAGCATGAACAGATATATATATAAGATATATATTATACTTTAGCATATACAAACCACATATACTAATCATGGTTATATGTTTACACATCACACATGTGTTTTAAACACACATACAGCATTGTGCAGAGACCATCGGTAGTGTGATAGTAAAGGGTTTGTTTGTTTGTTTGTTTGTTTGTTTGTTTGTTTGTTTGTTTGTTTATTTACACATATAAAAACAATTACATATATAATACAATATAATCCACAATCCTCTAGGGGCTTGCATGTGGCATTCACCAGAAAGCAAAATTACACTGGTATTATATCAAGATAAAATATAACCCCCCCCCCCCCCCTCCCCAAACAAACACACACAAGCAGGCCTACATAGACACCGAAGCAGGCACCCGTGCCATATGATTTCTGGTATAGAGAAAACAACGAATGACAGGAAGAATATATAATAAAACGAAAATACAATAACAAAATACAACAAGCCATCAGACCACAGTTTGTAAAGGAAGTCCATATGGGAAATATTGGTGATCTAGGAGATGAGATTTCAGTGCTCTTTTGAATTTCAGAAAAGAAAATTCCAAAATATGTGGAGGCAAAGAGTTCCACAACTTTGACCCTCGGTAGAGCAAACAAAACTGAGATTGGGAAGTGCGGGAAAGGGGTGGTCTAAGCAAACAGGAACTACGTGTGGGGTAATTGTGAATTTGGTGATTGTGGGCAAACATGTCATGAAAAAAAGGGGGAAGGGCTCTGTTTAAAGAACTATGCACAAATAAACCAGTCTGAAGATGATTCACTTGATAAACACTGAGTATACCTAACTTATGGAATAGAGGCTGAGAAGAATGACTTCGTTGAACACAGCTGATTATTTTTAGAGCTAGTTTCTGCAGACAGTATATGGGCTCAAGTTTGGTCTGATGAGTACTACCCCAAACTAAATTACAGTAATTGATATATGGGTAAACCATAGAGTAATATAACATTGTGGCAACCTCAGTTCTCAGCAAGTGACGTGTTTTTCTAAGAATATACTCTTGGCAATTTTTTTTTGTTATGGCTGTGAGGTTTCCATGATAGGGATTCATCAAGCAGAACACCAAGGAATCGTGTAGAACACACACTAGCTATGGGGATGTCATTGATCACTACTTTAGATGAGGAGTTAAAAATCAGATACTAATCATGGTTATATGTTTACACATCACACATGTATTTTAATCGTCACCCATTGTGTTTTAAACACACGTACAGCATTGTGCAGAGACCATCGGTAGTGTGATAGTAAAGGGTTAACCCTCTGCTGCACCAATCAGCTAGCTGCATTTTTTTCTGTGGAGCAGAGGGTCTCCTTTCTGAAACTGGGACATATGTATAAAATGTTAAATGGATCTGCCCCCAGATATTTATGCTCTCGCATTGTCCTGCGTGGCCAGGTCCACGGACGACAGTTACGGTCTGGACAGCTCTCAGTTTATGAGCCTAGAAAGGGTTCCTATTCACAGAATGACTTTCTGTCTACAGCCTGCCGGCTGTGGAACTCTCTGCCCAGGGCCATCCAAAACTCCCCCACTATTGCTGTCTTCAAGAGGGGTGTGAAGCGACATCTGCAACAATAGGTTGCAGAGGGTGCTTGGCCACCACTCTTGAAGAACAGGAACATGACATGCTGTAATGAGGCTCTTTCAGAAAATTGTGTTGTCTATTTTATCTACTTGTTGCATCTATTTTATCTTCATAACTCTTTCTTTGTGATTTATTGTATTCTTCTTGGGACCATGTTGGAAACAAGTCGACAGACTTTCACATGTTATCCTTGTACCCCTTGTTTTTATACTATTGTATAAAATTGTATGTACTAAATAAAAATCAAATCAAATCACTGATGGATACATCTTGATATTTGTCTAGTCTAGTGTGTTCATTAGATGGGTGAAATCCTCTTTCAGTGCCTCTGTGCCTGTTTTCGTAGGCAGTAAGCCTCTGGTATGCGTGCCATTAGCGTTAGCCACGCTTCTAGGCCTCTTTTCTTTTGGAAAGAATGATAAAAAAAATTAAATAAAAATATTATATATATATATTTTTTTACTATTCGACAAAGAGGTTGGTTAGTCGACTACGGCTCCTTTCGACCGATTAGTCGACTAATCGACTAATAGGGGTCAGCCCTAGTTTATACACACAGTGAAAGAACGTAGTGTAGGCACAGAGCTTTACTGTCCTTGGAAAAGCTCCTCATTCTGCCATTTGGAATGTGCCCTGCAGTAGAGAGACCCTGTCAGGGGGAGAGAGGCACAAGGAGCAGATAACTTGTACTGCTGTGATGGGAAGGCCATGAAAAACAATATACAAGATATATACACATGTACTTCAATCATCTCATCAACGGTGAAAGAAAGTAGGCACAGAGGTCACTGTCCTAATAACATCTGTGAGGGGGAACGGGATGGCAAATGCTGTGTCACGCTGGCTGTGACTCTCAACAGTAGGTTAAAACATTTTCTAGGCATGGACTTCGAACAGTCTGCCAGTTGTGTAAAAATATCCCAGAAGAGATATGTGGAAAAAATCCTGAATCGTTTTGACATGCAAGAATGTAGAACTAGGGAAACACCATGTGATCAAAAGCTAGACTACAATGAGGATGCTAAAAAATTTACAGATGTAAACATTTACAGAGAAGCTGTAGGCAGCCTCATTTATTTGACAACATGTACTCGCCCTGACCTATGTTTTGTAGTGAGTAAGTTATCACAGTATTTAGCTGATCCCACAGAAGAGCACTGGATTACAGCAAAACATGTTTTTCGTTATCTCAAAGGCACAGCAGATAAACAGCTTTGTTTCAGAAAGAGCAGCGAGGGCTTAGGGCTTCAAGCCTATAGTGATGCAGATTGGGTGGCAGACGCCACAGAAAGGAGAAGTACCACAGGGTATTGTGTGAGTATGGGTACAGACAGCTCACTGGTTTCATGGAAAACAAAGAAACAGCCCACAGTGGCACTATCAACTTGTGAAGCCGAATATATGGCTCTAGCTTTGACAATACAGGAATGTATTTATCTAGAACAACTGCTAGAAGGAATGGATACCTATGTATATAAGAAAACTGTTGTTTATGAAGACAACCAGTGAACCATTGCACTTGCCAGAAACCCTGTGTGTCGAGTGTCGACAGAGGTGTAAACATGTGGATATAAAATATAATTTATATAATTAATATAATTAGATCTGTCATCAGAGAAGAAAAGATGACATTCGTTTACTGTCCTACAGACGACATGGTTGCAGATGCTAGGACCAAGCCTGTCTCCAAACTGAAATTGAAAAGATTTGCAGGGGTGATGTTTGGTGTGTAAAATATTGCCTGTTATGTAATATTGACTGCCATGTTCTTTTGATGTTTTTGAACTGTATTTTTTCTTGGAAAGGTTGTACAGTATACACGTCATTCATACGTGGGAGTGTTAAGTGTAAGTAATAATATGCTTGAATGTAATGCACTTTAACTGTTCCACAAAAGGGCGCTATAGGCGTGAGACGCAGCTATTGTAGCTGACGTCATGTATCACATATAAGGGAATGTTCCCTCCCCTTCTATCTCTTACTGTCTCTCTCTCTCTCTCTAGCTCTCACAGAGAGCAGGTCTCGTGGTGGAAATGTACATATGAAATAAACCACGCCAGTTAAGGCTAAAGAAGACTTGTCGTCATGACCGTTATTTTGCTCCCCAGGTGACTCTGTCAACACACGGTGTTGTGTGTATTTACTTTGAATAAGATAATTACTTACCTCAGTGAAATACTTGTGACCAAGAATGTTGTGATAAATTGTCTAAGGTATTTAAAGGAGCCATACGCTAATTTAGAAGACTCAACAGATGAAAGGTATGTTACTATTGTGGGGAAAACTGTTTGGTCTATTACTTACACTGGGTGTGCGGGGGGGGGGGTGTCACCTACTAGACGGGATGCAGTTATTAAGGGGAACTACAGTGTGCTAACGGGTATCAGTCACTAAAGAGCAGTTGATGCCTCTGTAAAATCTCCTAAGTTGTTAAATCCTAGGCCCTACTAACCGCATTCATATACAGTACCTTACACCTTGTAGCATGGCAACTACAGTAGCTCCTCCGTGCTCCTGCTACCTAATGTTTGTAGAACCTCACCCAGCCCTCACTAAGCAGGGATAATCCACCCTGTTACACTTGTATTCATGGTCGTCATCGCTGGAAACACAGATGCACTCTCCTTTCACATGCAAATTAACTCCGCCCCCACGCTAGTAGGAAAAACTAAAGAGCCTTTTTTAAACAAAGAATTGTTACTATTAGAGATAGGCCTACTATAACTGTTAAGCTTTTATAGTAAATTATGTTCTTAAACACTCACTTGCTTTTATTGTGTTTCTCCGTCATTTCACTTACGCGACTTGTGGGCAATATCGTTGGGCACGGTCACATGATAAATTATAGTCTGTGCGGAGTTTTGAAGTTACACATGAATCCAAGATAATAAGTGCGTGCCACACATTTACAAAATAAATGTCTTTCCTGTTTTAGACTCTTTTATTTTGAAAATCCCCGACCGGACGTGTTGTTGTGCTGTCCGGTTTTGTGCTTTTGAGCTGACCTAGTTTTCCAGAGACACACGGCCCAACGTACGTTCGGGAGTGGAGAGAGAGAGAGAGACCGCGGCTCAAACTACCTGTTGGAATAAATTAATTGATTGATGTTTAACTTGTCCCTGTGTGTGTCCAGTCATTTCGACTAGCAAACGTTGTCTGTATTGTCTGTCTATTGTATTTAGTTGATTAGCTATTTAGCTAATGTGAATAGCATTTTGAATAGCATCAATGCTAGCTGGCTGGCTACAGATAGAGAGAGCACAGCGTGTGTGTGAGCATGTGTGTGCGCCTCGGTCGGGATTGTGTGTAAGCTGCACAGAAGAGCCCGCTCCGCTTCAGACAGATAGAGAGAGCACAGCATATATAAAGCTGTAAAAGCCCGATCAAGCTCAATAGCTGTACATGCCATTGTTGTTGTGATGTTTTCACACGCGGGGTAAGGCTATCGCGTCATCGGTTCAGGAGAAGACGCGTATCGCTTGTAAAGATGGTGACGCAATGGGGGGCGTCTTCAGAATTGCGCACTCTGGCAGCTGGTATCAGAAAGTATCGTCTTCAGGCTGCCAGAACGCAGTTCCGTGTGGCAGAACGGTGGAAACGGTCAAATACTTTGCCTAAAACGACCAAAATCGTTTTAGTCTGGACATGGCCTCAGTCTAGACACAGCATGCCTACAAGCAGGGGCGTAGCTGGGGGGGGGGGGTAGCTTAGGATGATTCCAAGGGCCCAGCACTGGGGGGGGCCCCCAAAAAAAAATTTTTTTACTAGACATCACCCAGGTGTATTATTGATGCTCTCATTGATACTATGTTTGTTTCTGAAGTGTGTGTGTGTGTGTGTGTGTGTGTGTCAGGGCTCGAGACTAACGATGTCCCGTCGTCCCGGGGACGATCAAATATTGATTTGGGACGAACAGAAATCTTTGCTGGGACGCATCCGGGACGGAGAGGATTTTTTTTTCACAGGAAATGTCAATTGGCCGACTGTCAGTGCGCGCATATATTGCTGTCAAATGAAGTCTAAACGTAGCGTGATTTGCCAAATCCAATGACTATCTCCGCCTCCCAACGCAGCAATACGCTCATCCAGCATCAAGTTCCTACCCACCTCTCCTCCGGTACAGACTACAGTACGCGCTGTGCACCGTACGATTGCAACGGTGCGGAACCTTTTTTTGCTGAACTTAAATCCCCACGTAATTTATCAACAACACTGCGGTCTGCTGTGAGCATTATAAAACAAACGTGTGTTTAACCGACCGTGAATTAAAGTGTCAATGCTGTTTGTCATTTTAACAGCAGATACTTTCTTAAATGCCATCCTCCCGACAGAGCAGTGTGACGGGGAGCTCTGATGGGTTCGATTGCTGGTGTTAGCATTAGCTGAAGAGCTAGTTTTAGCTTAACGTTACCTTGGCTAAAGTTGGGACTATTCATAATCCAGCAATAATGGCTGCAGACCTGCAAGCAAAGTACAGCAAGTTGGCAAAGGAGTATTCCAACGTAAATCACATTTTCACCAGTAAAGTTAGTCTTTCCATCTGCAGCTACATGCTAGCTAACCTAGCTCATGTTAGCGTCGTCACTGAACCACCTCGCGTACACAATTAATGACATGTTGCGGACAGCCATATCGGTGACAATGTTTAGCTTTTAGTGCCAAATGATAAGAGTCTGAGGCGGAGTCTCAAAAGAGAATGTTGAATATTTATTGTGCAAAAATCACAACAGATCCTCTCCAACGGAGCCTTGTAGCTGAGTAGGGTGGGTATATCTGCAGAGCCACTTGGTAACGAGTGCAACACCGTGTAATGTCCGTGTGGATCGTTGGAGTAGGGTATATCTGCAGTGCTGCAGCCCCATACTCAGTGTATAGATTTGTATTAGTATCAATGCAATGACATTATGTAGTTTAAAGCTAAACTTGATTTGATCTTTATTTATCTCTAACATTTTCAACCATAAACACACATTTGTAATAACAAAAAAAAATAAAACGAAATAAAATACATTTAAATATATTTTCCTATGGAAGGAATAATCAACATGGCTCCAATTGGTTGACTATAACAGCACCGTGACCAAATATCCCTATACTAGCACCTTGTTAAACACTTTTTTTTATATTTATTTTTAATCATAATTATTCTTGTGAAATCTTTCCACCATGGGAGCCTTTTGACTAAATCAATTTATTCTCCCCTTCTCTGAAAGGTGTTTCTTATGGCAATAACAACTATAGACAACAAAA
The DNA here is from genome assembly GCF_963971535.1 of Notolepis coatsorum. NCBI lineage: Eukaryota > Metazoa > Chordata > Actinopteri > Aulopiformes > Paralepididae > Notolepis > Notolepis coatsorum. Next base: position 30,450,570 of record NC_140173.1, on the reverse strand, counting down.
CCAAAGTAAAGAAACTACATTTGATTTTTGGGACGGTTACATTCACTTTGGGACGGTTAAATTGTATTTCGGGACGGTTCTGGGACGGTGGTGAAAAAAGTTAGTCTGGAGCCCTGGTGTGTGTGTGTGTGCTTTGGTATCAGGGGTTCCCAAACTTTTCAGGCCAGGGCCCAGAAAATAAGGCGTCAGAGAGCCGCGGACCAATGCACATCGTCTGGCTTTTTTTTTTTTTTTTTTTTGCCAGGCGACCGATTTTTTAAGCCAAATATCACTTCAATCCTATTAAATTAGTTCAAGTTAGTTATTCATTTATATGTGCTATTTATGAGAGGGCTAACTTGTTGCAAAATAATAATGATAATAATAATAGCCTCATTAAAATACTATTGTTGCTTCGGTTGTTTTCAGCGTTTTATGTGCATAATCTGTTATTTAGTTTGAAATGTTCGTTGAAATAAGTAGATTTTTCGTTTTTGTTTATTTATTAAGTTAATATAAAACCATATAGTCACACTTTAGAATACAATAGAATAGAATTTTAGAATACAACTAGAAACACTGTCCTGGCCTGCTTCTAAGTTCAGTGGCCTGACAAAAAATAATAATAATAATTATTATTATTTTTTTTTAAATCATCTCGCGGCCCACCCGTGGCTACTCGCGGCCCACCTTTGGGTCGCGACCCCGACTTTGGGAACCACTGGACTATTGCATTGGTCCATTCATTGAAGATGAACGCAATGCGACATCCTTTACTAGGCTCACCCACCAACAGTGCAGGTGCTGAACTGCTTATCCGAATGTATAGGTAAAAACCATATTATGCGTTTTCATCACATTCACTGGGAGCCTACAAATACATTCTTTCATGGGGCCCAGAATCTGGAGCTACACCCCTGCCTACAAGTACACAGTTGCACTGTTTGTTTGACCCTTTGCTTAGTAAACCCTGAACTAGTTCTTACCAAGTCTGTTCCTGTTGGGGGTGGGAGAGTGACAATTGGCTGGTGAAACAAATATAAGACAGACAAGCTTTCGAGGGACCACATAGAGAATCTGAAAACACAGAGTCATGATGAATGTTTGTCTCGCTGCTGCAGTGCTGAGTCTTCTGGCAGTTGGCCAGTCGGCTCCCCTAGCCTGTAAGAAGCTGGAGGAACCAATGGAGAAATTCCCAGATACGGTATGTTTTGAGCCATGCATGGCCATCTTTCTAACCGAACCAAAGAAAAATTAACTGAACTGTTCTGTGTCAAGATTCAAGATATGTATTTGTCATACAGTTAAACAGACAAGTTACACCCCCCTTCACACAGAATCACAACATATAGAAGGACTTTAATGCTAAAATAAAGAATCCTAAAAAAGATGAATAAAGTAGAAAAACAAGGCACGAATGACAGAGTAACAGTATACCACATTCAGTTCACAAGTGTACGGGTAGAAAGTAAAGTGCACTATGCATTGTTGCAAATAATGGTAATGGAGGTGACCGTGAAGTCATATTCTGATTTTGTTCAATTGGTAGAGTCCTTTTTTTCAATACAATGCTGTTCCTTGTACTGGATACCTGCAGCTCCAGACACATAGTTAGCCACAACACTAATGCAACGTCAATGGGGCCACAGTCCAGTCTCTACAAGCCCCTGAAATAAATTCTGAAACTTTGTTTGTTTTGAGTATCCAGTAAATGAAGAACAGCATGAATTATGCTGAGACTAGGACTCTACCCATCAACATCATTGATAAGTATGAAATAGGGCTATGATTCCAAAATTCTGAACTCACCCTCTTAAGGTAATGTCTATATTTTATCTGGGAAATTACAGTACATTGCAGATTTCATTTAAAGGCCCAATTTGTGAATGTTTGTTTGTACAAAGGCCCCCACTAATATGTACAAAGGTATGAACTTGCTTGTGTAAGGCACTGGTAGTGGTATAGCTTGAATGTTAGAGTGAGGAGCAGGTCATCAGGCATTTTCTGCTTCAAAAAGATCAGCTTGGGGCGGCTGCGTGGCACAGTGGGCAAGGCGCTCGCCACTAACACAGGAGATGCTGGTATCGAGCCCAGCTCTCTGCGTTGCTACCGGCTTGGCCGGCCGTCATACTAACACAATTGGCAGTGTTAGTGGGTGGGAAAGCCTCTGGGTGGGGATTGGACGTTGTGGACAGCGACTCCTACAGGTCGGTTGGGTGACGCCGGTGTGGTGGAAAACAGGAAGTATCGGGGGCAGCGTGAGCCTCCCACGCATTACTCCTCGCCACTGAGAGTTCGAGCTGCTGCTGTGAAAAGATGCGACAGGCTGCCTCCTCGTGTACCGGAGGGGACACATGATGCAAGGCTTCTATCCTCACTACAGCCGACCAGTGGGAGGCATAGTCTAGCAACAGGGGAGGTAAGAATTGGAAATACAAAATTGGGATGGGAGAAAAATAGAAAATGGGGAGAAAAAGTGGATACAAAAAAACAAGAAGATCAGCTTGGAAAGTCTGGGCAGGAGACTAACTAGCTCAATAACTAGCACTGATGTGCCCTTGAGCAACTTACCCTCCAACTGCTCCCATGTACCTGTTCAGTGGCCAACAGACTTTGACTGTGTGTAACTGTGTCGTTTGCGAACGATCCGGCTCTTTTGTACCGCCCTTTGATAGGAATGAAGGTAACCAAGTCGCTGGGAGAAGAGCCATACTTCAAGGCGTGCAATTTAGTTTCATGTTGTAGTGGAAACAAGACAGGATTGTAGACTTATTGTTTGATTAGACTCACTTTTTAACTTGCTATTGTTTCCACACCTAATGTAATGTGTCTTTGTAGAGAGACTGGAAATACTAATGAATGAAGAGCAAGAGAAAAGCACTCACACATTCACACACAGACGGCGGAGGCAACCATGCATGTAAGGTGCCAACCTGCTCATCGGGAGCAGTTAGGGGTTAAGTGTCTTGCTCAATGACACTTCGATATGCTGCCTGAGAGGAGTGGGAATCTAACCGGGAACCTCCGGATTACCAGACGACTGCTCTACCTCCTGAGCCACTGTACAAAAAATCTAAGTCATTCAAAAGAGCTGTTTAATTGAATGGCTCAGTAGTATTGCTGGAAAACATTTGTAAAATAATTTTCTTTTAAAAGGTAAATTAATTAATTGATTGATTATTACTTTTTTTCTTTCAGATGACCGGGACCTGGTATCTTATAGGAATCAGTCCTGACACCTTGTGGACTTTCGTGCAACCATATATATTTGTTATGACACTCTCGCCAAGCATGTCAGTTGACATCACTGCAAGGGCACTGAACTCCTATGATTTAACTTGGAAGATCAAAAAGTAAGAACCACTTTTACCTATGGTGTTTGTTTAAGGCTGTTGGATTGAAGGAGTGTCAATCAACCATTAAGAATGTGCATATTGACATCACAAATTATTATTTTATGGTTATGAAAAATGTCTTGTTAGGGATAGTGTTGGTGGAGGACCCAAGCGCAGAACAGGACGCCTAAATATTAAAGGCAACCAACTTGTGTCTAGCCACGCCCAACTTGCGTCTAGCCACACCCCTGCGGAGTCGGAGCTCTGTCGCGGAAGTATTATGTAGCAGTAATCCCCCCTCTTTTAACATTGACAACTAGCTCAACTGGTAGCGCCGCCTTGCTGTGGATCCTGCGGTCCGATAACATGTTCGATTCCCTTCATTTTTTTATTTTTTTTATTTTTATTTTTTTTACATGCATTCTTTCGCCGGTTAAGTTTAGGCATGTTAACTTTAAGCATTGTTTCGGAGTTGGTTAAGGTTAAGGTTAGGCATTGTTTCGGAGTTGGTTAAGGTTAGAAGGGTTAAGTTTAGGCGCTGTTAAGGAGCTGGTTAAGGTTAGAGTTTGTCTTAGAGAATGGCAATATTCTTTCGGAGTTGGTTAAGGTTAAGGTTAAGGTTAGGCATTGTTTCGGAGTTGGTTATGGTTAAGGTTAAGGTTAGGCATTGTTTCGGAGTTGGTTAAGGTTAGAAGGGTTAAGTTTAGGCGCTGTTAAGGAGCTGGTTAAGGTTAGAGTTTGAGAATGGCAATATACAGCCTATTTCCGCGCTGCAGCTCTCGCGCTGCCGCGGTCACATGGGCGTAGTGGCCAATCAGAGAAACGCTAAACACAAGTTGGTTGCCTAAAATATTCACGCGAACAGGACGAGGAGAATGCAATAGGCAAAACAAGACGTGGAGCCAGCCAGGGATGAAGTGTATAAAAAAAGAGAGCTTTACTTCAAAAGGGAGTAGCAACAAACAAAGGATTCTCCAAAAAGACAAGAACAAAAACTCAGCAAGGCTGGCAGGAAAAGCGTGCAAAAACTAACTACAAAATAAACACTAACCAAAAACGAACTGTAAACACGAAAACAAAGAAAGTAACAAAACAAACACTAACACTGGGAACACTTACTATACAAGGCCAACAGGATCACGGGAGACAGGGTAAGACAGAGAGCATATTCAGCAGACAGACCAGGAACACAAACAATGAACCGACACAGGGAAGCTGGCAGACAAGACAGATATACACAGACTAATTGACACATGAGGGTGATTGGAGACGAGATGCACCTGGGAAGGAAACAGATTGAACACACTGGGGCAAGGACTAAGGACAACAAATAGATACAAAACACACTGGGGAATACACTAAAAGACAGAATAACATTTAACAAAACCACGGGAGTACAGAGGGTAACAAATATACAGGGAGGGACAGCAAAATGGGGAGACAACACAAAAACACTGATAATTTAACACTAACAAAATGTAGGAGAAGTGGCAACAAAAGTCCAGCAGGGGGAGGTACAAATGGGGATGAGTGAGGAGCTGGGAAAAGTCTGAGCAAAGGTGGGGGCTGTTGAGGAGCAGTGGAAAGTCTGTGCAAGGGTGGGGGCGAGTGAAGGGCAGGGGAACACCTCAGGACAGGTGGACCCCTTACATCAAGTTCTTTAATAGTTGTCATACAGAAGTACAGAATACTTTCATACAAAATGCTTCTTACTGTTACGCTCCAGAGACTGTGCTAGACAAGATAGTATCAAATAACATAATAACATAATATAGCATGAATTTAGAAGAAGAAAATGAGGTCACAGTGTTCGGTATAGACATATGTACAATGTTCTGAGTTACCATATAATATACAATACACAATACTATGCAGTGTACTAATGTACAGTACTATCTAGTGCAAAGCAGAAATGGGATGAGGTACAATTTTAGGTACAATTTACAGTAAGGTGTACGAGTTGTAGTGCAATCCTTCATCCATAAATATAAAGTGTGGGGAGTGGGTGCTACAGTGTATTTGTTTAAAGTGGGTGTGTGCTATAAGTGTGTGGAGTGGGTGCTACAGTGTGTTTGTTTAAAGTGAGTGTGTGCGTGTGGATGTGTGTGCTATGTGCGTTTGGTGGTTGTTGTTGTGTAGTGTTCATTCATTGTTCGTTTAGCAGCCTGATGGCCTGGGGATAGAAGCTTCTTCTGAGTCTTTCTGTGCTCGCCTTGAGACTCCGGTATCGCTTGCCTGACCGCAGCAGTTCAAAGAGGCAGTTGTTCGGGTGACTGGAGTCTGGAGGTGACATGTCTGCTTCTTCTTTTGGCAGGTCTGGCTTTTGTGACAATTTCACATCCAGTATGTCTTATGTAGACGGTTTCCTCCTGGATGGTGGGTATATTGAGGGCCAGGGTTTGCATTCAGATACTGCTTGTGTGTAAGTGTGTCTGTCTGTTTCTGGGTGTGTGAGGATAGTGGTCCTCATTCTCGAACATGTTCGTAAGTGCCTCTGTAAATTTACGGAAATCCTCCTCCGGATTGCTGAACGTGTGAAACGGTCTTCGTAAATGGGCAAACATTTTGGCAGCTGTGCTCCGCTGAATGAACTGCGCATTCACGCTTATCCTCATTTGCATACAGACACGCCCCGCCAGCTCATTATAAGGAGGTGAGAGGGTCTGCATTGCATCTCTGCTGTGTTGATCCTTGTATTCAACAGGTAGTGCATAATCGATTTGCAACTGATCACAATTCGATTAGATTAGAATGTATTGTCATCATACAGCACAAGTACAATACAACATCCAACCAGAGTGCAAATGTAATAGTAAAGTGCAATTAAATTGCACTTAAATTGTTCAGTATTGTGTGATTTTGTGTGAATGAATAAATGAAAATGAATGAAAACTTTATTTAAAATGGACACCACAGCTACATTGGAACAGCCACAGTGGACATAGCACAAGTGCTAGTTTGCAACACTAGTACATTGAGGCTTTTCTAAAATATATAACAAAATTAACAGTAAAATACAGAATTAAAATCAGAAATCACAAATCAGAACAAATAGTTATCAGAGCAAGAGTCCATGATCAAAACAACAAAACCAGTCCACGTCTACATATGTGAGCACTGCTGCTTTGATTTCAGCCATACCTTGAGTCCTCTGCTGAAGACGTTGTCATTGGACTCCAGTTTTAAGCCAGTAGGCAGAGAGTTCCATAAGTTTGCCCCATTAACAGAGAAGGCAGACTGTCCAAACGAACTCTTGCAAATGGGAACAGTATACAGTCACCATTATTGGAAGCTTGTGTGTTTGCTCTACTAGAGCTCCAACGTCTAACCACCAGGGCGGACTAGCAAAGTAAGACTTTCATTGTACGGCAAACTGTCTGTTTAACTGTGCACATGACAATAAACAATCTTGAATCAATAGTAACATACATGATAAAAGGCTTCATTTGGGATAAAAAGTTGGTGATTGCTTCAAGTTGATTCTACAGACATCATCGGAATTAAATAATTATAATGATAATAAATATGACAATTACGTTTTGCATTTATAGTCATGACTCAATGAGGAATCTGAGCATTACACACACACACACACATGCGAGCGCTCGTATGTGCAGTATACTTCACTAAGCCGCTTGGCTGCACCTGCCGCATAACCCAATTGCGCGATAAAGTGGAATAGAGTAAGAATAGATTAACGAATTCCATATAAATCTATAGTTCATTAACACATTGAAGGCCAGCAGCAGGGGGCGCTGATTCATTCAGCGCCAGTGCATATTCAATGGATATAGTTTTAGAATGCCAAACTTGCGAGTCCTAAAACAATATTTTATATTATAGCTATGGATCTAATAATGCCGTCACTGTCAGTGAGTTGCTTCCAGTCAACGTGCAAAAAACAGATTGTTTTTCCATCCGTACATTTCTGTATTATACCGTTTTGAATATGAGTATAGTTTGAGTGATTCTGAGTAATTCCAGGAAAAGACGAGAAAAGGGCATTTTAGTGTAATCCAGTTATCACGTTGTAATTCTTCGGCTGATCATCTAATCATCCTGAAATCAATGCTAGATTATCGTTATTATCCTTCCTTGTGCATACATGAAATGGCCCTCGTAGTACGCAGCGCTATTGGCTGTCACCTTATCCCCGTCACGAGTCATAGTACCAAGCTAGCTAGCTAACATTAACGTTACCCCGCTAAATGCTATTACGTAGCATTATGTCTACTGTCGTGAACCATTTTAAATCGGGGCATGTAGAGGAGTTTCGGAAACGAGTAAAATGTGCAGGTCCTCTTCTCAGACCTGTGGGGCAAAGCACTGCACGCATCATGCCGGCTAGCAAGCTAGCTAGCTAGCTAGCTACACGGCCCATTGATACCACGATAGTAGCCCATTTCGTGAGCATCACAGTCACGAAAGGGGCTACCACGATAGCTAACTAACGTTAACGTTAACGACCCTGATGTAAACAAGACAAACGTCTTTCTCTGGTCTGCATCCCCTTAACAATTGTGTGTATTGAGCCGTACTGTATTGTACCCATTCTGCAATCTGTTAAATAAAGTTTTCAGTCATTCATTCATTCAGAATTTCGGGCATGCCGGCTAGCAAGCTAGCTAGCTACTAACGTCATGTAAAAAACTAACGTTATAAACTATACACAATATGTACAACGAAACAATGATTTACATTAGTATTTACAGTGATTCAATATGCAGCGAAATAATGTTATACGATTTAAAATATAAATACAAATATGGTAACGTGATTGTTGCTTTTAAAAATGGTGGTTGGCTTTAGAGATGAATGGTTATGACCACCAGAGAGATACTAGCCACAGATTCAGGGTCAGTTATTTTCCCATTGTACGAATTGTTAAGCTTATGATATGTAAGGGAAATCTGATCCTAGGTCTGTGACTAAAGCCAGGCGTCATAAACGTTGTTATTTTGCTACCTTTACGAATAATTGCGAATATTTTCATGTTGAGCTATAGATTGTGGATGAATACGCACAGAAAGATACACCATGCCAACGTTAATGCTTTATTTCTCTAAAACTAGCTGATTTAGAAATGGTCTATAATGGGGAAATACATGGAGTGGAACAGAGAGTGGAACAGGAAAAAACGAAGATGACATAACCACTACACCTCCCTATATCCGCGTGATCGGTTTAGTTCTTATTTATTTATTTATTTATTTATTTATTTATTTATTTATTTATTTATTTATTTATTTATTTATTTATTTATTTATTTATTTATTTATTTATTTATTTATTTATTTATTTATTTATTTATTTATTTATTTATTTATTTATTTATTTATTTATTTATTTATTTATTTATTTATTTATTTATTTATTTATTTATGGTTGTTAAGTCATGACTTGTAAAACATAATAGTTAATGATACAAATAGTGTTGTATTTATTATCATTATGTAAGGGATAATGTATAGCTACGAGGTCATTGTCGCAAAATAATTGACCGACACGGAGTTTAAAATACCGAGCCGCCTCGGCGAGGTGTTTTAAACGTCAGTGAAGGTCAATTATTTTGCGACAATGATCGAGTATAGCTATACATTATCCCGCTTATTACATGGCTAACTTACTAACAATACCTAATTCATTTTACATCGACTCGCAACACTCGTCGCTCCGCCCCCTGTCATCGCCGGCAGCTTCCCCGGCAGCAGAACACAGGTGTGTGTCTGAGTGCACTGATGTCAGTGGGCTTGATTGTGAACAGCTGCGCACAGCGGTCATTATTGTCCCACAGCGGTCATTATTGTCTGATAACTGACCTCTGACGCGCGCTATTGACCAATCACAAGCAAGCATTTCGGCGAATGTGAAAACGCCATGTAATAAGTAAGGGATAATGTATAGCTACGAGGTCAAAATAAATAAATGCTAAATAATTGACCGACACGGAGTTTAAAATACCGAGCCGCCTCGGCGAGGCGAATGTGAAAACGCCATGTAATACAATTATTTAATCCCATGGATGTCTGTCATATCGAAGTGATATTGGCATGACATATTAGAATGACATCTCATTGTAATATCGTTCAGTATTGACATTACAATGAGATGTCATGCTGTCATGTTCTACAGTAGGACTTACTACTATAATACCTAATAAAACAAATCATTAGAATAATAGAAGCCTACTTCTGGAACTATTCATTTTGCACGTATATATATGTGTGTGTGTGTGTGTGTGTGTGTGTGTGTGTGTGTGTGTGTGTGTGTGTGTGTGTGTGTGTGTGTGTGTGTGTGTGTGTGTGTGTGTGTGTGTGCGTGTGTGCGTGTGTGCGTGTGTGTGTGTGCGCTGAGGCTGACTCACTAACGCATTTATTTCATTTAGCAATAAAGGAATACATCAAACCAACAATAAATAATATCATAGAGAAGAAGACAGTATATGTCATATTAATACAGTATATTCCACTATACAGTAGCTATATCCGCGGTGATCGGTTTAGTTCTTATTTATTTAGTTTTCAGTGTGTGTAATGCTCACAAGGCCTCATTGAGTCAGGACTATAAATGCAAAACGTAATTATGAATGATAAGGAAATATTGTCATATTAATTATCATTATAATTATTTAATTCCACGGATGTCTGTAGTATCGGCAATTCCCAATGACTTGTGTCAGAGAAAGCTGTTGAAACCACGGGCGCACACCGGTCTTACGACTGCCTTTTTGAGTATGTAAATCCTACAAAGAATTTACAATACGAAGCCGTTCGAGAATGTCGAATAAGTACGTTAATCGAGTTACGAAGGAATTCCTTGGTAAGTTTTACGTATGTCCGTTCGAGAATGAGGACCAGTATCTGTAATGCCAATAGTGACCTCTATAGGCAAAACAGCCTTGCTTGGTATTGCACAATGATTTTACAGCAAATAAAATGTTCTTGTCAATCTTTCCTAATTGATTGCCTAATAAGTTTGACAAATATCTTAGCTTTTCTCAAACTATGTGCATGCATGTCCCCTGGACCTGCCTTGTGGTTTTCATGTAATTCGGATTTATGGTTCATGAGAAGCAGATTTTAGATTTTCTTTTTTTCTTATGGCAGAAAAGGCAGACTTTAAAGGCCCCAACTGCTAGATTGCTGTATATCTGTACCACGTTTCCAAATGGACAAAAAGTTACCAATGTATGGACAAAATAAATACAGGAAAATAAATAAATAATAATAGTGTTCCCTGCTTCGTAGTGGAGACCTAATAAGTTACTAAACTCCAACCCACACATCAATGTAACAATGTAAACAAAGTGCAATATCAAGAGGGGCTATTTTGCCTATAGGTCACTATTTGAAGCGCATTACAGATTCTATCTTTAAGTAATTGTGTGTGTATGACTGTGCAGTGACTGATGTGAGCGTTGTTTGGGTGTGTTAGTTGACAGTAGAATACATGTTTTTTTATAGATTTATATTCTTACCACTCTTGCTGGTTACCATCAGGTTCCCCTGGTGCTATACTACACACCGGTTGTCCTGACTGCCTCGTCATGAAGGACAGGAATCTTCTCACGTTCTTGAGTAAGGAACAACTTTACTCAAGGAAAACATTGTAAAAAAAAGTCTGAAATCAAGTCTAATCTTAGATTTATACAGTATTTGAAGGGAAATTCCCATAGCAATGTTGCAATATGCATGTGCAGCCATGGGGCAATGACAGTTGGATTGAAGGCCGCCCCCCAAAAAAACAAGATAATTACTAAATAAATCTTTTCTTTAATGGCTTATTCTCAATGACAAATGTGCATGTCTACAATGTATGCTTTAGAAATCATTTGTAGTCAGTAATGTAAAATAAAAACAATTTGTAATATTAACACATTCCCTGCCATTACTTATATCCATCAATATAGCCAGTCTGCCACCACTGTAAGCCTATGGAGATGTTCACCTTCTTTGCAGGGCTATAACTTTTTAAATTGTATTGCTAAATTGACATTACTATGGCCCATTCAACATCGATTATCTATCGTTCAGGATGTAGGAACGTTATACTTTTACATTCATACAAAAATACCGTCTAGAATATAAGTATGTTTTTATCGTTTTCTGCAGTAATTCCTAGAACGTGAGTTATAGGCCTAAACATAGATTATCGATTGCCGTGTCTTCCCTATACACGCTATATTAAAAAATTAAACTGTATATGATCCGTATATGTTATGCGTCATCATGCGCGAAGGAAAGGGGGGGGGGTCGTTTATAATTCCGTGATCGTCAGTAAATGCTTTATGTAGTATGGGTTGATTTATTGATCAGATGGTTTGCAGTGAAATGAATAAACAATTGGGCTGAAAATAACGTTAGCGTCCTTTTACCGTGCGTCAAAGAGACTGGCGGTGAAATATCCCAAGTATAGGACGTCGATCGCCTAGGTCCATTTCCGGTTTGTATGTCGCAATAAACGCCGAAATCATATTGATTATTAAGTTTATAAAGCGATCGATATGTACTATAGTGTCTGTCGGGAGCCTTGCAACAATGTCTGACGGCCGGATGAATTTAATCGACGCACACCTGCCACTTCCTGTTGTTCGAGTGTAACTCGCCCGACCATCCACCAGGCGGCGGTATTGAACCGTTGTTGTATTGAGCCGTAGGGTCCAGCTGCAGCGTTGGAGGTGTATATATGAATTATGAATGCCATGGCGAAAAAATTCAATATTGATCTTAATATCGCTGTACAGCGTGGTCTGGCGGTCAAAGCATGGCGGGCAATAACGTGTTACAGCATGGATGGTGGTGGATGTGTTAATGAAGTTAAAAATAAACACCAGTATGAGAAACGTGTACACAAACTCCCTCGTCGTTGTTGAGAACTTATTATTGGTCTTTTCTGTGACTGTAAAGGACCGAAAATACCAATAATAAGTTCTCAACAATGACAAGCAATTACCAGACCCCTTATTTGTTCAAGACCATGTATATATTAGAATCATCCCATTTAAAACCCACTTCAAAACCCACCTGTTTAGACAGGTGTATGTCTGATTAAATATTTTGTCTGGTTTTATTTTTTAATGGATTGTGATTGTAAATGAACTGTTTTTAAATTGTTGTACGGCGGCCTTGAGTGCCTTGAAAGGCGTCTTATAAATAAAATGCATTATTATTATTATTATTATTATTATTATTATTATTATTATTATTATTATTATCATTCTACTTGTTTGTACAATCTTGCATGCAAATTGCTTGTAGCATTATTGTAGGAACCAAGTGTAATCAAGAACAATCTTCTTGTCTCCTTCAACCTCCAGGTAGGAGGAGGTCTGTCACTGTTGGTGAGATGATGGAGTTTAAGAAACAGGCAGAATGCAATGACTGGTCAGAACCAATAGTCTTCATCAACACAGACAATGGTGAGAATTGTACTTCCATCAGACCCAGCAGTATTGCCGGGAAAAATACTACACAATATACTCTGCAACTGTCACAGGTCAAGGACATCAAGCCTGGGTGATCTTGTAGTAGGTTCCCAGACAGAGACAACAGGTGGAAGGCAAGAACAACAAAAACCTACCCAACAAATCTTGCTCACTACTTGGGCAGTGTGGGTTAGTAACTAGGGTTAGTACTAGTGGTGTGACTTTTATAAGCAGCCAGAACTCTGCTGATCCTGGGTCAGCAAACAACGACCCGAAGACGAGTTTAGCCACAGCTAGCCCAACAAATCTAGCTGTACACTATGGGGACTGTGGGTGTGCAACAACAAAGGGCCACTGGGAGGTTGATTCCCAAGCCAAGGAGTCCAGCTGGTTCTGCTGTAGCGTGGTTGGGTTGGAAGTAGCTGGTTTTGGCATTGGCTAGGATGAAGGATAGTGGAACCAGTCTCTCATTCCAGATTCCCTTCCTGGTTTTAACCCCAGGTGTTGGCCCAAGATGTCATTACTATCCTATAGAAAAGCTTGAAGGGACAGCAGAGGGAGGGGACAGAAGCAGGCACAAAAACAAAACAAACAAATCCACACAAAAATAAAGCCTCCCCACAATTAGTCCGAGTTCACAGCTCCAGTTGTCCCACGTTAACGCAATCAGTCAATGTGACTGTTCTCTTGGTTGCACACAACCTGGGGCAAAAATACTATTTCATACAAGTTCAATAACAAAAGAAAATCAATACCAGGAAGGTCCTGTCCTTGGATTGTTTGTGTACATATATGATACATGTTTGTCAGTAACAACAACACATCACATGACTGTCATGTTGATCTTATAGTGGTTTTTAAATGCGAGGCACCCAAAGACATTGCCACCTCATAGACCAGAAATGTCACTAACTCATGCTGTCACTCACTCACGGTTAACCAGTCTGCCCCTGGTGGTGGCTCACACGCACTGCACTTTGACTCATGTTCAGAGAATCTGCCCTTGTTGTTTCAATGTTCCCCTCTGCTCTTCTACACAGACACAGTTAACTGCAGGAGCCCACCATCCATCAGTGATGCAGAACTGAAGGAGATGATAGCCTCATTTCCTACCAAGTTGTGCAGACTAATCTCAGAAATGGTTACATCTATTTTTTAAAACCACACAACCTGCTTGTCTTGGAGAATTTTGTTAATCTCAATTAGACTTGCCTGGTTAAATAAAGGTTAAAGAGAAAATAAATCTGTCGCAACTTTGTCTTTCAACCAAGGGATGCATGAACTGGAAACGACAAGTAAGGGAGAAATATTCTGTGACTCTTGGAGGCAGATGGATGTACTAAAAACAATGCTCTTTATTGATACCAGAGAGAAACCAATGCGTTTTGGCAACATGCCTCCATCATGTCTTGGAATGAAACACGTTGCTGAAACACGTTGGTTTTTATTGTATCAATAAATAAATGTATCAAAAACATCCATCCATTCAGCCTCCAAGAGCCGCTGAATTTTTCTCCCTTACTAAATAAATAGGAAAATATTCAACTGTGATCCTTAGCACTCTTCTTCAGTGGTGGAACAAGTACCAAAATCTCTTACTTAAAGGTGGAATCTGTAATGTCATCAAACAGCGACCTCTAGGCAAAAGAGACCCTCTTGGTATTGCACTTTGTTTACATATTATGTTTTTTTCTGATGTGTGGGTTGGATTTGAGTGGGTATATGGGAGGGGTTGGCACTGCTCATTACATCTCATGTTCCGCAAAGAGAGGTTTGGAGAGGTTTCGATATACAGTAGCTGTATATATATTATGGTATGGCCACACACACACACACATACATACAGACACACACATATATGCTGCAAAATCTATAGTATATTTAATATGTTATAGTATGAGGTAGGACATGTGTTACAGTTTAGCCATTAAGCCTACTTAAAGTTATATTCCTGAATACATTTTGTAGCATAGGCTATATAGCTTACCAACTGTGCTTAAACTTTTTCTTATTATGTACGCTATGCAGTAGCCTATATTCCAGTAGCAGCAAGCCATAAAGATTGCATTCATATCTATGCTGACCAGACAACCCCATTTAGCAGGGATCTTATACTGTATACAGTAATTCGGTAGTGACAGTCAAGATTACTAATGCTATTTACTATAAGATTTCAAATGAGCAGCATAGCAATGATTAAATAAATGGCATTCATTTATGATACAATAATCACAATGTAGTAGTCACAGTGTGGGTGTAAAGTTGCAGTAGAATCAGTGAGTAAAGTAAAAAACACAGTGTGGGTGTACTGTGTGCAAAACGGTAGTAGCCTATTTGCCAACACAATGAACCCGGACATTTTGGAACCACCAAACTTTTATGATAGATATGGATAGTATGGGTCACCAGCACTTAGAAACTGCCGGATGCTAAGTTGTATATGTTGGGCAACTTTTTTTATTTGCATAATTAGCTACATTTGCATAATTACCTAAATGGACAAATCTCGGAAACGACTTGATCAATTTCAACAATGTTGGAGTGGTTTTGGGGGTTATTCGGGATGCTGAATCCATTTATGATACTCAAGAGTTTCGGAATTGCAATAGCTACTGGAATTTACCAAATTTCAATTTCAAGAGAAATTCTGCTGAATAATATTATGGGGAAACTTACTCCTTGCTTACAAGTCTTGGTTATCATAGACTCAGGTCTACTGTAAGCTTTAAGTCCCACATTAACAAGGTGAAAAAAACATAATTCTTCCACCTTAGAAACAAAGCTAAAGTACAACCATTTATAAATTAAAAGGATGCTGAAAAACGGATCCATGCCTTTATTCCAAGCCGACTGAAGAAAATACTTCAGCTTATTCAACTCTCAGCTAGGCTATTACACTGGCTTCCGGTAACATTTAGAATTGATTTGAAGGTCCTCCTCCTTATGTACAAAGCCCTAAATGGAACCAGACCAAGCTATATTGGCAATTCTCTTGTCAACTACATGCCCCCAAGAACACTACGATCATCTACTTCCATCATCTTGTATTTTTATTTTCTGCATTGCATTTATTCTGTCTATTTTATGCTCATTTGATGTATTCTAGTGTATTTTCTGCTGTGAAGCACTTTGGGCTGCAATTCTTGTATGGAAGTTGTACAAATAACGTTTATTATTATTATTGCCATCCTTAGAGTTATTTCTTTGCTACCTCTATCTAGCAGGGCTAAAATGATTTGAAATGGTTTTGTTAACCCTCCTGTTATCTTCAAATTGACTGTACACTCTTTATCCTTGGGGACATTTTGACCCCAGCAGTTTAAACGTCCAGAAAATGATCATAATCAAAAGTGTTACCCAAATGTATGTTTCAGGTGCTTCATGTTACTTTGTTGATGACCTAAATAACCATTTAAATAAAACATTACCCCTACTCCCCCCCACCCACCCAATTATACATACATAATATATATTATGTTGTTCAAGTGGGGAGTGGGACCATGATAACTTTCCGTTTTTGGAAAGTAACGTTTCTGCTTGTGGTTGAGAGACAACAGGAGCATCTGCACTAAGGGTCTCATTCTCATCAGAGGAGGACGCCTCATAATCAGGGTCTCAGACACATTCTCTCCTATGTCACTTTCACCGTCAAATATCTGTGACAAAACTTCACTGGCAGAAAACATTTTCTTCAAGGTAATTTTCAAATTAGAGTTTAGAAGGCTGCTATGCAAGCTATGTTTGCTCCTCCCCTATGTTGCGTAAAGTTTAGGTAGTCAAAAATCCCAAATAACAATAGAAATACAGTCCGGGATATACATTCTAAAATATACAGCCAAAAATATACAGTAAAATTTACAGTAATAAATGTAGAATTTTTTAAATAAAAATGTTTAAGTGTATATATAAAAATAAGAAGTCAAAAGTCCAGGACGATTACCAGAGTTTGTACTGTCACTCTGTGGTGAGGCAGTGAGGCACAGTGATGCGTTGTTACACTCTGATGGTTGTTGGAATTAAGGACTTCCTGTGCCATTCAGTGTTGCATCTAGGGAGTCTTAGTCTAACACTGAACATGCTCCTTCTATCAGCCAAGTCTGTGTATAGCGTGTTGTGTATGGAGGGGTTGTCCATGATGGCGTGGAGCTTAGCAAGGCTTTTCCTCTCTGACAGAGGAAGAGTCTAGCTCCACTCCCACCATGTCACTGGCCTTCCTGACCAGCTTATTTGTCACTTATAAGGTACATGTACATTACAGTGAAATGCTTGGTTCTGTATGAGCCCCCTGAGATTGTGCTTCAGACAGTAAAAAAGTAAGAAAAAATAAAGACCAAACACTATACAAAATATACAAACTAGTACAAGTACACAATGCAAACAAATGCAAAGATGAGTTAGAGAGGTAGTGCAAATCCTTTACTAATAAATAGATACAATATGGTGTAGTGTTAAAAAGTGTTTAAAGTGAATGTTAAAGGTGAGTGTTATTCCATACACATGGAATATGTATCTCGATACGATAGAGGGCACACATTGTGAAAACAGAGAACAATTTACCGCCTAATAGAGGCCTTGCACAGAGTGTTTAGAATGCCCATTTTTCCTTGTTAGGGACCAAGCAGTGAGACAATGAGGAAACAGGAGTTGTAGATGAAAACTGGGTTTTTATTTACCCACAAGGTGCAAAACCATTGCAAACCAAAAATTTGATAACTAGGCCATAGATGGGTTTCTCATCCACGTTAGACTCAGCAAGGAGGCCAAAAGGAACGTAATAATCCTGGTCAGAACAATGGGGCAGACTGTATAGAGGATACTTTGTAGGACATGACCTCGAGAACATTTGAACCTGTTTGGGGAGAGATTTCACACAGACACAACCAGGAATGAGGAAGATATGGATAGTGGTTTACCATTGTATCTTTGTTCCTGGATTGTAGCCAGCTCTTCATAACAACTCATCAACAATAGTCTTCCGGGATTCTGAAATCGGGGAGGAGATAGCGGGGGGAGCAAATGAATGAATGTGGATGAGAGCCGTGATGTAAGTGATTGCAGCTACGACTGTGGGGGTGCTGGAGACATGATCGAATAGACTTGTATGCGCCTGAATCTCCTGAACACGGCTCGACCCATTCCTAATCGATCAGAACTAAATCGGCAGAGAAAAAGACCATTTTTAAGCACCTATTCCCCATGCACATGCGCAGATTGCCCACGGATTGTGACGCCACGCACACCCGCCCTGGACTGTTCCATCAGAGGGGGGAGCTTCGGTGGTAGTGTGAGTGGCTACAGACCACTGCACTTAAATATAAACATTAGTCTACCTGGAGACTCAATGAGGTAATTGTAGATGTCGCCATAAGACGCGTCTGGCCATTTGTTTCATCATTGTTTCATTATCCTGTTCGGCTGAAAGGACACTGGCCACCGAAGCTCGCCCCTCTGATGGAACAGTCCAGGGCGGGTGTGCGTGGCGTCACAATCCGTCTTCCGGTTTAGCGTTAGAATGGAGTAGGTCGCATGTGACACAGCTGCTCACCCGTTATTTTTTTTTTCGTTTTAAAAACATATTTATAAACCATTAATGCGTTTAAAACTTGACGCATATATCAACTGAGACTATCAACTAACTATATTGACCAAAAGAATCGAGATGAAACCAAAGAAAGGCACAACGAGTCCAAAAAAAAGTCGTAGAGGTCCCGCCGCAGGAATCAGGATTCGTACGGCTGACAGCAGAAAATATAGACTTGACAGTGGCCGCTTCAAGTTCAACCCCATCAAACACCTCCGCAGACACCGAACATATCATCCGGAAAATGGAGGAAATGGGGAAGACAATGGAGAAGAGAATGGAGGAAATGGAGAAGATAATAACTCAAAAAGTAGATGCTATTAAAGAATCTATTGAAGGCAAAATTGATGCGCTGAGAGCGGACGCCGACGCACAGATTAAACGCACCGAGGCTCTGGAAAAAGTAATGGAAGCCCACGAAAACAATTTAGCTCGCATCTACAATGAAGTAGAGGTTAACAACGTTAACCTAACTGCTGAGATGAAGGGAAACTACAAAGAAATCAAGACGGAGCTCAGCGAAATAACGTTGGAGCTTAAGCGAATCAATGAAGAACAGAAAGCCAAAATATTCTAGATGGAATATCAAAAACGCAAGCTGAATATTCGTATTGTCGGTCTGGACGAATCAGTGAGATGTGCAAACCCTGAAGAGTTTGCCACAGAATTACAGAAAATCTTGGGAACAGAGATCCTTCCTAAAATACCAGAGGTGGAACAGTGCTTCAGATTGGGGACCCGCTCCATTGGCAATAACGCTAAGCCCAGAGTGATATTGGTTATACTGCGCCAAGTCAGAATAAAAGAAATGATTATTCATGAAACTCGCAGGATGAAAGGCAATCTGAAATACATGGAGGTACCAATACACTGCTTTGAAGATTATTGTCGTGATGTAGTGGAACTGCGTGCCAAGTTCAAGATGGTGATGTCTCAACTATACCTGGAGAAATACAGACCCCTACTAATATACCCTGCAATACTTCGCATTGTCGATAAACAAGGCGCAAGGGTTCTCCTCAACTCGCCTGAAGATGCAGCCAAATTCTTGTCCAAATTCTTATATCCGAGGATTTGGGACAGAGAGACCTACGTGCTCAGAGTTTTTGAATGCTTTCCCCGACGGGTTTATATTATTGCGTACATATTGGATTCAAGATTGGAACACTCCAGAACATACTGGAACATTCAAACAATGTAAAAATGACATATTGGAATAATCTAGAACATCTAAGCATTCTTTGATATATGGAACATTCTGGAATATCAGCAATACGTGGTCATTCACTCTACCAGAAGCCCCTCGGGGGAATAATCAACAGCTATCTAGATGCAGAACCACAGAACCATCATAGCCGGCCGGCAGAAAGATCACTCTACACAACGATCATCGCCCACCCCGGTCAGGGGAAATGCTGCATATACGTATTTAAAAACTGTTTTTTATTAATGGGAAATAATTCCACTACTTCTCCAATTTATACTTTAGATGTTTAAGCATAGCAATGCTCTTTTAAGATCTAAGTTAATGTTCTCTTCCTTTTAGTTTTTTTTTTTTTTTTTTCTCATCCGCTCTCTCTGATTTATTGAGGCTCTCTCTTCAGTTCAATACCTTCATATTATTCATGGGTTACTATAAATTACACAAGTTCATATAAAATGTAAGTGATTAGGGCATGACAATTGAAGCTTATTTTTGGTCTTTATTTTTAGTTTTATCTCATTTAAAATTTTATTTATTTATTTTTTACGAGAAAGTGGCCAAGCCACAGTCGACATTCTACTTATGGTAGAATTTAGAGTGTTAGATCCTATGGTATACATAGGAATGTTAAGGATAATTAGATCATTCTGGGATATCCGGTGGTGCAAGGGAGGGAGTCATACGCAAAGGTTGTGTTCATGGAACACAATCCTGTACGACTCTCGGTGGGAGGGAAGGGTAGGGGATTTTTATTTGTATATATGTATGTTTTTAAGCTCGGCTCTCAACGGGACCTCACTAGTGGGATGTATATCTATTATTGCCTCGCACGCTAGAAGCATTACCAAAAATTACAATGCAACATGTATAGACTATGGCTAGTTTGAATATAATGATATGGAACACCGGGGGAATAAATAACCAACTCAAACGCAAAAGCGTGCTCACACTGATGAAAAAAGAACATGTGGACATTGCTCTGCTAAGCGAAACGCACATTCTAGGGAAAGACATAGATAAATTAGCGGACAACATATACCATAATATCAGTCACTCCTCTATTGGTACGAGAACTCGGGGTGTAGCAATAGTCGTTAAACGTAAGTTGAATATTGTACTAAAGGGAGTATGGTCTGATGTAGAAGGTCGGATAACTATAGCTAAGATTGAACATAAGAACAGGAAAATAGCGTTGATAGCGGTATACGCCCCAAATTTGTACGAAGAAGATTTCTTCACTACACTAACCAATGCAATGTTAGACATTCCCGATTACTCATTTATAAAAGGAGCGGATTTTAATGCCATCTGGAACCCAAGGATGGACAAATCTTACCTCGCCTTTTCCAGCGAACAAAAGAATTCATCGAAGGCATTAAAGGATTGGTCGAAGATTACAGGTGTAAATGACTTATGGCGGTTACTTAATCCCACGAACCGAAAGTACTCTTGTCGATCTGCGAGACATAATACACTATCCAGAATAGATTGTCTTTGCATCACAGAGACTATTTGATAATTATGAAGTGGAAATGATACCCAACGCACTATCAGATCACTGTTATTTACTCCTTAAAGGTACATTTGGTATACTATCCTCCCGAGCCCCAAGATGGCGATTTACCTCGTTGCTGCTTAATAACAAGGAATTCATTACACAACTCAAAGAAGCTCTTATAGTATTCCAACGGGAGAATGCAAACTCGGTGCAAGACCCCAGAATAATATGGATGTCGGTAAAGGGAATGATCAAAGACTTCACGGATAGCTTTTCCTCCAAAATGCGCAAGAATCAATGCACAAAACTGGCTGAGCTGGAAACGCTTTACTCAACGTTATTTAATTCTCTGAAATACAACAACTCAACTCGACTAGAAAATCAAGTTAACGTACTAAAAATAGAGATCAATGCCATATACAGACAACAATCGGAAATACAAATACGCAGCACAAGACAACAGCAGTACTCCCATGGTTCCAAACCCAGCCACCTATTAGCCATGCGATTAAGAATTAATGCAACATTTGCAGATATAACTACCATTAGAGCACAACAAGTACTTGTAACAGATCCTGTAAAAATAAACGATACATTCAAAGTATTCTACTCCGACTTATATAAATCAGAAACGACCTTTGATCAAAACAAAATGGACACATTTCTTAATCAAATTATTCTCCCTAAACTTTCAGAGGATGACGCTAAACAGTTAGAAACACCGATCACACTAGAGGAACTCAAGAAGGCCATAACCGCAATGAAAAGTGGTAAGGCTCCTGGAAGAGACGGTTTCCCATCAGAAATGTACCTTTCTAGTTGGGACATAATTGGCCCCTTATTACTAAATATGATCTTATACTCAGTCAAGGAGGGGAACTTCCATAAGAATGACAATATTGCACTCATAACAGTCCTCCTTAAAAAAGACAAAGACCCCAACGAGTGCGGTAGTTATAGACCTTTAAGCCTCCTCGGAACAGATATCAAACTGTACTCTAAGGTATTAGCCATCAGATTACAAAAGCATATGACGTCTTTAGTTCACCCGGACCAAACTGGCTTCATAGGAGGCCGCCTGATCACTGAGAACATAAGACGAATACTGCACGTACTTGATGCCGACAAGGAGGACACCATACCTAAGGCGATGCTGTCCCTGGATGCTATGAAGGCCTTTGACAGGCTGGAATGGTCGTATCTGTGGGCAGTGCTAGAAAGGATGGGGTTAGGAAAAGGATTCATCGATATGATTAAAGTATTATACAAAGACCCATCGGCCATGATTACAACAGGCACAATCATCTCCCAAATATTTCCGGTATCACGCTCTGCCAGACAGGGTTGTCCTCTTAGTCCCGGACTGTTCAATCTATCATTAGAGCCTTTAGCACAATATATAAGACAATCCCAATCCATAGAACCAATCGTAATCAAGGGCACACAACAAAAAATTTGTTTATATGCGGACAATGTAATATTGTTCATGCAAAACCCCAACACCACATTGCCTCATCTCCTCAAGTTGATTGAGGACTTTGGTGATTTATCGGGATTTAAGATAAATTGGCCGAAGTCGGCTTTCCTTCCACTTAACACCCCTGCAAAAAAAGATACAACACTCCCAGGACAGATACCGATGGTAAAACATTTCAGATGCTTGGGAGTGGAAATATTCCCTACCATAAGACAAACGGTGAAGCACAACTACACAAAAATCCAAAACAAAATCAAAGACGACCTTGATAGATGGGCAAAACTTAAAAACACAGTACAAGCATGGATATCAATAGTTAAGATGGATGTACTACCTAAAATCAACTTCTTCAGTTCAATGCTACCGTTACCCCCTCCAGAGGGTTACTGGAAAAGATTACACTCCTCCACATACAAATTTATTTGGAATAACAAACCACCACGTATAAAAAGATCCACCGCACAGAGAAATAAAGCAGATGGTGGCATGGCATTTCCAGATTTTTTCCTATATTTTAAGGCGTACACATTAAGTCCATTGACAACATGGTTTGACTCCCAAGCATTAGCATCCTGGAGAAAAATAGAAGAAAACATAGTAGCCCCACATAGACTGAAGGACATAGCATACACTAAACTACCAATCAAGCACTGTGAACGAAAATTTGGCCCCATAATTACTCATGCGATCCGGATATGGCGTGAATCACAAAAAAAAAATCCTAACCCACAAAAATGGCACAATCATACTCCCTTATTCAATAACAATGCACTCTTAATTGGAAAACGACCTATAAGATTCCCTATATGGGAAGAGCAAGGCATACACTCATTAGGGGATGTTTTTAACAAACAGGGTTTTTGTAGTGATAAAGAAATACGCAAAAAATTTAATCTCACCAAGTCCACATGGCTTTTTCACAAACAGTTAGAGCTATGTTTGAAGTCTCACGGTGTTCCATTAGACAGACCAATTGAACACCACAGATACCACAAATTCTTCTACGCAAGAGAGACATCGAGAGGTTTTGTTTCAGAATTTTATCATCAATTACTAACGTCCTCGTATGAAACCCTCCAACTTGACTCTGTCTGGAGGAGGGATATACCAGACCTGGAAAATGACTTTGATTGGCAAGGAGCCTGGGCAAATGTCCGACTTACATCAAGGAACCCGGATCATCAACAAATCAATCTTAACTATATTCACAGGACATACTTGACTCCTATAAGACTGTGCCGAATGGGACTTAAACAAGATTCCAAATGCACCCAATGTACAAATGGGGACGAAGGGACATTTATGCACATGTATTGGGACTGCTCACCAGTTAAGGCATTCTGGAAAGATGTGACCCAACAAATATCAAAACTTGTATCTTGGAATATACCTGTACACCCCTCGGTATTACTATTGAATGATGTTTTTGAGTTTGCAGTAAATCCACAGCTAAAGAGATTGGTTTTATCGGGTATCACAGTAGCCAAAAAGCTGATCGCATCACGCTGGTTTCAACCGGAAAAAATGTGCCGTAAAGTTTGGTTTCTTACATATCTCGATGTAATTTACCATGAAATATCTACAGCAAGAATTCTGGGTCTCAATGAATCCAAAATGTCAATGTGGTTAGAAGTGGTGGAGAGAATAAAAGCTAGCTTATAATGGTAGTGTCTGGATAGGTGCGAGGGATAGTGGAGGTACTTCTCAAGGCGGGGTCCGGGAGGGGGGGGTTCGAGCTGAGCATATGTGTGTAGGTTTTTTTAGATAACAGGTATTAGGGGTATATCTTATATAAGACAACTAACTAAAATGTGATCTCATTGGATGTGCCCTGACAATTAATGCTTGTATATCTTATCGTGTGTTGTCATGTTTGTTTATATGTTTGTTTAAAAAATAATAAAAAAATAAAATACAAAAATGGGCTTTTTCTCTGCCGATTTAGTTCTGATCGATTAGGAATGCAACCACTTACATCACTGTAACACTTCCTCCGGTCCTGGCCCTGTGGGACCAGGACTCAGACAATCATATTATTCACAAGTACCTCCCATTAACAATAACCCTCAGTCTACATTTCCACCCGGTGGGCTGATGCCAATCTGGCATCAGCTCACACACCAACTTATTGTTATTTATTGTCAGTTGTGTTTGTTGTGTTTATTATCTGTTGTCTCCACTTTGTTAGTCTTGTGTTCCCCTGTCTGTGGTTTGTAATTATGTTTTAGTCTGGTTGTTTGTTATTGTTTTCCCAGTACTCTGTGCTCTATTGTTTCTGTCTACCACACCTGTGTCTTGTTTGTAAATTACCCTCTGTGTCTTGTCAATTAGTCTTGTGTATATAGTCCTGTCTGTCCTGCCCTGCTGGGCGCGGTCATTGTTAAATGTTACCTGTGTCGTGTATGTACCTTGTGTGTTAGTAAACTGTTCATCGTCACGCTCTGTCTCCGGTCTCATCTATACTCTGCCATCTGGGTCCATCTGTCCATCATGCCAAAGAAGCGTAGGACTAATCGTAACAGAATGACCGCGCCGAACTTGGACCCGGCAGAGAGGAGAGACGGAGCCAGCTTCGCGCTCGGGATCCTGGGCGCTTCCGTCCTGCGTGCCGACCAGGCGACCGCTCTGGGTCTGGCACCATGGGACGCAGTGGCTCGGCCAGCGGCACCGATGATATCGGGTGCTTGCGCCGCGGCCACCCCGGTGCTGGATCCCTGGGTGGGAAGTCGCCTGGTCCGCAGGGGAGCGTCGGGGACGGGGCGCGGATCCCGACGCCACAGCCCCAGGGGAAGGGGTTTCCAGGACCGCAGGTCTTCCTCGCCGGCCTGGTCGAGGTCTCCTCCGCCCTGGGAGGTTCCAGAAGACGAGCCACCACCATGGCAGACCTGGAGGAAGACGTCGGATTCCGCTGCCGGAGGGACCCCGGTTGGGGGTCCTGCACCGCGTCCTGTCGCCAGGGAGCCTCCGGTTCGGGGTTCGGCGGGGGGTCTCGCCACCGTGGAGACCCCAGCCCCAGGTCGCGCTCCGGAGCCGTCGTCTCTTCCCCCCATCCTTCCCTGCTCCAGCCCTCCTCGTCAGCCCCCTCCCCCCGTTCCTGTTCCCGCAGGCCCCGTCCCTCGAACCCCCATCCTCCCCCCTCCTCTTTTCGCCGATGCGGCTTCCGTCCCCCCCACCCTCCCCGTTCCCGGGGGGCCTGTTGGGTCGCCTGGGAGTCGACCTTCGAGGGCGGGGTACTGTAACACTTCCTCCGGTCCTGGCCCTGTGGGACCAGGACTCAGACAATCATATTATTCACAAGTACCTCCCATTAACAATAACCCTCAGTCTACATTTCCACCCGGTGGGCTGATGCCAATCTGGCATCAGCTCACACACCAACTTATTGTTATTTATTGTCAGTTGTGTTTGTTGTGTTTATTATCTGTTGTCTCCACTTTGTTAGTCTTGTGTTCCCCTGTCTGTGGTTTGTAATTATGTTTTAGTCTGGTTGTTTGTTATTGTTTTCCCAGTACTCTGTGCTCTATTGTTTCTGTCTACCACACCTGTGTCTTGTTTGTAAATTACCCTCTGTGTCTTGTCAATTAGTCTTGTGTATATAGTCCTGTCTGTCCTGCCCTGCTGGGCGCGGTCATTGTTAAATGTTACCTGTGTCGTGTATGTACCTTGTGTGTTAGTAAACTGTTCATCGTCACGCTCTGTCTCCGGTCTCATCTATACTCTGCCATCTGGGTCCATCTGTCCATCATGCCAAAGAAGCGTAGGACTAATCGTAACACATCACGGCTATCCACATTCATTAATTTGCTCCCCCCGCAATCTCCTCCCCGATTTCAATGTAACGCGGAAGTGTAGTGGTCTATTAGGCGCTCTACAAATTAAAGTTATTATTATTATTATCATTCTGTTTACAATTGAACATTCCATGAAAATTATCTATAAATTCTGCATCCTCTGAAACATTTATAAACAGAAAATTCATAAAAAATTTCCCCCAAATTTGGTAAATATTGCAATTTTGAAAAAAAAATCTTCTCTTAAGTATCATAACTGGATTCAGTATCCCAAATAACCCCCAAAACAACTCCAACATTGTTGAAATTGATCAAGTAGTTTCTGAGATTTGGCCATTTAGGCGATTATGCAAATGTAATAGAATTGAACCCTGCGGCACACCTTTAGTTATTGATAAAAATTCAGATTGTGCATAACCCGACTTTACACACTGACGTCTCCCTGACAGACAATCTTGGAACCAATCACATGCATTTCTATCCAAACCGATACTAGCTAATCTTTTTAAGAGCCGGTGGTCGAAAAGCTTTTGACAGATCAATGATGAAGCCATGCTATGGTTGGTTCCGAATCCAGATTGGTGTGGGCTTAGTACTGAGTGATTTGAGAGAAGGGAATTAAGTTGATTATTCACTAAAGATTCCGCCCTCATTTATCAATAATGCGTAGAAAGTGTTCTATTTTTGTTCCTAAGCACGGAATTTAGAATGTCTCTATGCACAGAAAAATCGGGATTTATCAAACGTGCGTACACAGGTCCTACGCACACCTGCAAGTACTCTGTGTTGATAAATGCCACTTGTTCTATGATCCGTGCTCATGCACGATTTGAAGTATTTGCATACAGAACAGCCTCTAATTAGGGCGGCTGATTGGCGCAGTGGGCAAGGCGCTCGCCTCTAACGCAGGAGACGCTTAGTGTTAAGTGTTAGAGGGTGGGAAAGCCGGTGGGTGGGGATTTGACGTTGTGGACAGCGACTCCTACAGGTCGGTTTGGTGACGCCGGTGCGACGGAAGCATGAAGTGACGGGGCAGCGTGAGCCTCCCACGCGTTACTCCTCGCCACTGAGAGTTCGAGTTGCTGCGGCGAAAAGATGCGACAGGCTGCCTCCTCGTGTACCGGAGGGAACACGTGATGCAAGGCTTCTGTCCTCACTACAACGACCTGTGGGAGGCATAGTCTAGCAACGTTCAAGACAGGGGAGGGAAGAATTTGATATACGAAATTGGGATGGGAGAAAAATAGAAAATGGGGAGAAAAAGTGGATCAAAAAAAATAACAGCCTCTAATTAACCATATATGGTAATGAAACACCCCCATGGAATGTAGAATAATGGACTAAGCGGAATTGAAACTTCACTGAGAGCGAGTCCTCTGTGATCAATCTCGCTCCCAGTGAAGTTTCAACAGAGGTCATCTATTCTAGATGCTGTGAGTGATATTTTTTTGTTTGTTAAACTAATTGGTCTACATGTTACTAAGGCTCAGCTTCTTCCCCCAGGCCATCAGAACATTGAACACTGAAAGGACACTCTAAAAGGAACGAGGAAAATAAAGGCCACTTTAAGGAAAGAACTGCTGTGTAGTATAGTTTAGAAATAGCAAGTATAGCATAAGGGAGTAAAAACTGTATATTGTATAGTAGTGTACATAGGACCCAGTGCCTTAATCCGTAGCTAACATTGCTCAGGACTTTAGCATGTCTATTTTATCATGCCTATTTTATGTCTATTTTATTACCTGTTTATTATGTCTATTTTATTATTTAGTATTATTGCACAATCAAAGCGGGCATGGCCACCCGCATTTCACTGTATGCCCTGGTATGTATGTGACAAATAAACCTCTTGAATCTTGAATCTTAAAATAATAGCTCTACACTCCAACAGCCATCACTGATATAGATTGTCTGGTTAGTAACATGGGTCTCCCAGTCCCTCCGCTCTGCAGTAAACAGTAAATACATTTTCTGGTATGCAATTCCGACTTTATCCAATCAGGAGAGAGAACTCCACACTGAAAAAGTGGTCTGACAGAAATAGAAACGAGTTTTAAACAAATGTGTGCTTGAAACAAGTAAAATAATCTACCAGTGCAGTAAGCAAATTTGGCTTGGCAAGATTTCTTGAAATAAGTAAAAATATTTAGGGTTTGTAATGTGTGACTGTGTGACGTCAACTTGTCAGCATGAAATAACCGCATCAGGATAGCTTAGATAGTAGCTAATCAGACGTTGTCGCTTTTTGGATTTACTGCTAAAATATTTACTGCATTTAATATTAAAAGCATATAATTATGCCTATGACCATACGATGTCTGGTCATACAGCTCTATATTAATTCAATTTTGGATGAATGAATGATCATTACATTTATATAGCACTATTCTAGACACTCAAAGCGCTCCCCACAATGTAGAGTGGAAATTGCCTCATTCAAATTCAAGCCGGTCTCAGTAGGGAGCTGGAAAGCCTTCACAAATGGGTAGTTGACAACAGATTATCGATTCACCTTGGAAAAACTGAGTCAATTCTATTCAGCTCAAAACATAAATTAAAGGAATGTTCCCGACTTGAGATCAGCTGTAATGGCTTCAGTGTTGAGTCTAGAGACTGTGTTAAATACCTAGGTGCAGACCTCGACCAAACACTCTCAGGGAAAACAATGGCCCTGAAGGTGATCAAAAAAGTTAACACAAGGGTGAAATTTTTGCACAGAAAAAAGAGGTTCTTAATCACTGGAAACTATGAAATTGCTTGCCAACTGCATGATCCTCAGCCAATATGATTATGCATGTACGTACTGGTATAGTGGTGTTACAGTGGAAAGTAAACACAGGCTACAAACTACTTAATACTTATTTTAACAGGAAAATACCACTTACAGCACTGTTAAGTGGGCAGATGCAATAATTCGTTATAGCAGCAGTCTTGACTATGTAATAATAAAAAAAATTAAGTACTGTATAAAGCACTTTTTTAAGTGACGTAAATTAAATACATACATTGACACAAAGATGTATTTAGCATATATATAACAATACATTTCCCAAATCAGCCAAATAAAATAGCAGCCCTGAGTGGTTTTATTAGCCTTAGAAAAAACCTTGTCAATAAAGGAGAGCTTCTTTTCCACCGGCATTATGGTGGTAGATGGAGTGGCCTCTAGATGCTGTGGTGACTCCATTTGCACCAACCCTTGAACCCTTGCACTGAATCAAATCAAAACAAATGTATTTGTAAGGCCTGACAACACACGTTAATGTCCCCATGGGCCGGACACGTCTTCTTTAAACAAGTCAAGAAGAAACATCACAATAAATCAAGAACAATACAAAAACACCATGAAGTCCAAAATAAAATGTAAAATAAATAAATGAATCCAACACTCCCAGTCCCAGACATACCCCACGCAAAGGTAAGGAAAAACTCACTAAAAACCTAGCAATAGGGAAAAAGCACAACAGGCAAATAGGCAATGTGGAGGGGAGAAACCTTAGAAGGGCCGTTCAAGGGGGGATATCCCTACTTAGATGTCGGTGAAGAACAATTATAGGTACATTTCTTTTATTCTTTGGACAGCCCATGTATTTGCACTTGTGAGGTTAATCTAAATCACTTGGTGTGTGAACGTGATGTATCACAAGAAACTACTCGACATCGACTATCGTTAACGTTAGGTTATGACTATAACCAAGTTCTGTTAACACTTAGTGAACGCTCAGCGTTTCATGCATATATCTCGCTTCAGCATATGGAAAACAACAGTGGCCCCAGAACTGACCCCTGGGGGACCCCACACGTCAGTGGAGAGGTGACTGACATTATGTCCACCAACAGAAAAAGAAAAAGACCTTCCTGACAGGTAGGAAGTGAACCACTTCAGTACAGTCCCACCTGCGTGTTGCTTATTGCCAGCGGAAGAGTGCAAAAATGCTTCCGCATTCGTCACCGCACGCCAGTACGGTAATGCGCCTTTCCTTTCGCCCCGCTCAGACAAATGCATGAAGAAACTACTCAACCTCGGCTGTCTTTAACTAGCAGGACGCTAGTGGGCTAGTCGCTAAAATATATATCGTTTTATATATAATTGTACCAACACAGATATTAGGCAGTACACACATTGTCCTGCAATACATGTACAGTGAATGCACAGCTACATTTGCCATATATTTCTATCGCTGCTGCGGTCTACAGTGAAATGCAATATTATTATTATTATTGTAAAGATTATCATTACAATCGCAGCCTGGAGAGGCAATGTTACAAGTGTACGAGGGTTGTGTGCAAAGAGCACAGCCTCTCAATTTGCACAACGTGCACAAAATAATAATTGTAATGATCTTTACAATAATAATAATATTGCATTTCACTGTAGACCGCAGCAGCGATAGAAATATATGGCGAATGTAGCTGTGCATTCACTGTACATGTATTGCAGGACAATGTGTGTACTGCCTAATATCTGTGTTGGTACAATTATATATAAACCGATTTGAGCGACTAGCCCACTAGCGTGAAAGGGCTCCTTTCCTCAGAGCAGCCCGCTTGTATCACCACGCTCGGCGCTGCTGCGATGGTGCAGGAGGTTGCCTCGCTAGTGGGCTAGTCGCTCAAATATATATATATCGTTTTATATATAATTGTACCAACACAGATATTAGGCAGTACACACATTGTCCTGCAATACATGTACAGTGAATGCACAGCTACATTCGCCATATATTTCTATCGCTGCTGCGGTCTACAGTGAAATGCAATATTATTATTATTGTAAAGATCATTACAATTATTATTTTGTGCACGTTGTGCAAATTGAGAGGCTGTGCTCTTTGCACACAACCCTCGTACACTTGTAACATTGCCTCTCCAGGCTGCGATTGTAATGATAATCTTTACAATAATAATAATAATAATATTGCATTTCACTGTAGACCGCAGCAGCGATAGAAATATATGGCGAATGTAGCTGTGCATTCACTGTACATGTATTGCAGGACAATGTGTGTACTGCCTAATATCTGTGTTGGTACAATTATATATAAAACAATATATATTTTAGCGACTAGCCCACTAGCGTCCTGCTAGTTAAAGACAGCCGAGGTTGAGTAGTTTCTTCATGCATTTGTCTGAGCGGGGCGAAAGGAAAGGCGCATTACCGTACTGGGCCCTATTCCCCGTACCTGGTTCAACTAAGTCGATCAAGAGTCCCATTATCCAGATTCAATTAACCCGATGTTTGAAGCCGGGATTTTCCTGTTCCTCGAAGGTGGATTCAGTCTCGTTAACTCGAACCAGACTTGAGACCCAGGATAAGTGCGCGCGGCCGCTTCAGTTGAAAAGCCAGCACGTATCGATAGCAGAAATCCTGATTTTCTAACGGCATTGATTGATTAATTGATTTAAAACTTTATTAACAGATTGCAGTACGGCTCAATAGCCTCGCCGACAAGTTAAATGCATAATCTATAGGCTAATTTTAAGTCCATCATTACCCCAATCAATCAGATTATATTTCTTTAAACTTGCCTGCTGGCAGTAGGTTTATGGATTGAATAATCAAATGAGATCTTGCTAGCGAAAATAATTAGTTCAACTTTTATACAGAATAAGGATACGGCTCTCTTACCCATTGATTGATGTATGGTGGATTTTTTTTATTATCTGCACTGTGGTGTGACGGTTTGTGGTTTTGACTTTCACGCAGATGGCCCGGGTTCGAATCCCACTTCTCCTAGTCTTTTTCTTCTTTTTGCAATATAGGAATAATTCAATTTGGTGCACGTTGAGAGCTATATAAAGAATGACATCCTCAATGCATGTAGATTTATAATATTTTAACTTAAAACTAGGCTACTTTTGCGTATAATCATTAATATTATATTCCAAAAAAATCATATTGGAAACGCGGGGTCTCAAACCCAGGTCGCCGGCTTGCCAGGAGTGAACACTGCCGTTGGACCACTGTGCCAGACGGGATATATCCATTGTGTATCCAAGACCATCAATGGACAAGAGACCCGTGTTTAGAATATTTTTCTTTTGAATGAAGTTTTATCTCTTTATTCTCAAATGCATTAATCCCAGTTACAATATCACAATAACGTGTGAGTGATGATACAATTCAACAATCCTCAGAGTCCTCGTAATTCATAATCCACAAAAACCACAATCCACGCATAGACACTTCAATTTTATGCTTGAATGAAACACAATCCGGGCGCTCCGTTAAGCAAATCTACAGCGGAGAATATATGAAACTAATCAGAGCCAAACGGCCGATAGGTTTCATTCATTAAAAATATCCCCGCGGGATTCACATTTGCAATGCGCCTGCAGCGTGTATCGCACTCCGAGCGCCGTATATGATGTGCATTATTTTATTTAGGACAAAGTAAATCTATAGGCTGAATATGATTTATTATCAGCATTTAGTTCTATTATTATACATTTCAAAAGCCCCCTCTAGGAAAACGAAGCACAGAAACATAATTCAGAATGGTATAAATGGGATCTCTAGACTGTGAGAATCATTTCAGGAAGCGAGCTGTCATTCCTTTGCGGGGGCGCGGCCATGGTTCATCCAGTTAACTGAACTTAAGCCTGCTCTCGACCAGGCTCAAACTTTTTGATCTGTTGTCATGGTGATTTAGACAATCGAGCGTCGGGGAACAGAAAGGTCCGGCTTTAATCAGGCTATCCTGGAAATTATCCGGCTAACTCAGTTAGCCAGGTACGGGGAACGGGGCCCTGGCGTGCGGTGACGAATGCGGAAGCATTTTTGCACTCTTCCGCTGGCAATAAGCAACACGCGTCCCACCTACCCCAACCTCGTGCTCAAGCCTGTGAAGAAGTGCGTTGTGATCTACAGTATCAAATGCAGCTGTCAGATCAAGTAGTAGAAGGACAGTGTATTGACCATGATCAGCATTTATTAGAATATCATTTGTAATTCGTAGGAGAGCTGTTTCTGTGCTGTGCCGCTGACGGAAACCAGATTGAAATTTGTCTAAAATATTATGTTCCTCCAGAGTCTCAAGAAGCTGTATTGCTACAGCCTTTTCAGTGACTTTAGAAATGAAGGGGAGTTTAGATATAGGCCTGTAGTTTTGAGGTGATGAAGGGTCAAGATTTGGCTTTTTTAACAAAGGTTCAACTATAGCTTTTTTTAAGTGGCCTGGAACACAGCCTGAGGAGAGAGAACTGTTTATTATGGCTAGAAGAGAAGGACCAATAGCAGGTAGTGAGTTCTTAAGAAAAGTGGTGGGAATTACATCAAGGTAAAGAGCGGAATTGACAGGGTTTACCCTGAGACCCATATCTGTGTCTTATTGACTGGCGTCCTGCTGCTCGTCCCAGACAGCATGGAGGGAACGTTGTCTGTTTTTTTTTAATTATAATTCACCATTGATATGTTTTTTGGGTCTCGACATGTGCATAGCGCTGGCCCTGGGTGCTTTCGATGTGAAACCACGTTATGGGCTGCCGCGCCTTGGTTGCCCAATTCATAGAAACCGCGTTTTTTATGTGGGCGGCTGGGAAGGAGATTTTTTATCTCTACCGAGTGCCAGTGTACTAGGTTAGACTCGACGGCTCACGTACATCTCCGGGGGGAGATGACGGGGTAGATCAATACATTGGCAGAGGGGTCTCATGCCCGTGGGGTAGGCCACCAGGAGCAGTGCATTCGCATGCTGACCGTCTTGGTGGTGCCCTCTGTGATGTTTTGGATGACCACGCGTACCTACCCCCCTCTTAGGACTGGGGATGGCGGCGTGACTAGGACGCGGGACTGGTTCTGGTCACGCCGGACCAGGTCAGTTAACCCGTTGTCCGCCGGGGCGCAGATCTACTGTTCTGGTACCCCGAAGGACTTTGTGCTTTTCCGGGGGGAAAATGCCGGGTCAGCCCGGGCGTCGCAGGGATTGATGTCGTGGATGTGTGTGTCAGTGTATGCCACTAAGAGTTCACAGTGACGTGCTTGGTCCATACTGTGTTGTACCTTGCGCTGTGTTAGGGGGCCTGGTCCTTCTCCATTTATTTTCACCCCTCCCTCCCCCTGCTGGGAGGGGGCTGTCGAGGAGGTTATTCTGTTAACCCCTCTAGGCATCCCTGTGTAGGTCCCGGTCCGCCGGGCCCAGGTCCGAACTCGTTCTCGTCGACCTGTTGGCCTGGGTTAACCATTTGAAAACTGAAACACTTGTACTGCCTGTATAGCCTGTGTATACGCGCAGTTATGTTTCTGAGTTTTTCTTGGTGGGTTAAAGGAACAACCGCCTCCTGTTAAACTAAACATAGGGGGGTGGTTGGTTCCCCGGTGTGTTGGTAATAATAATAATAATAATAATAATAATAATAATAATAATAATAATAATAATAATAATAATAATAATAATAATAATAACAATAATAATAATAATAATAATAATAATAATAATAATAATAATAATAATAATAATAATAATAATAATAATAATAGATCAAATTTATATAGCGCCTTTCATAGAACCCAAGGTCGCTTCACAATCAGGACAAAAAATAGGGCTAGGGAAATAGGGGGGGGGGGGGAAATAGGGGGTGCATTTGACATG
This sequence comes from Notolepis coatsorum, assembly GCF_963971535.1. NCBI lineage: Eukaryota > Metazoa > Chordata > Actinopteri > Aulopiformes > Paralepididae > Notolepis > Notolepis coatsorum. The sequence continues at coordinate 30,415,690 of NC_140173.1, read as the reverse complement.
GCCACGCGTCCGCTCTGCCCTTTATCTCAGTAGGCAGAGCGAAACGTGAAGCCAGTACTGAGATATAACGAAAGGTTATCCTATAACCTAGTTATATGAATACTGGCTGAGCGTCTCGCTCTTCAGCGCCCTGAGGTCCCTTGGATGTTTTCCGCGTATGGAATTCGAACTTGGAAGGGTGAGGCGTGACCACTTCCGGCGTAATATAGAGGCACGCATGGGAGTGGCGTGGTCACGTGCAAGTGGGTGCATTTGTTTTTGTTTCCCAGAGCACACTAGGTGCTGGAGATAATGATATATCTCAGTAGGCAGAGCGAGACGCTCAGCCAGTATTTATATAACTAGGTTATAGGATAACCTTTCGTTACAGTCTGTCATGTTATCTAGTTACAGTCTGTTATGTTATCTAGTTACGGTCTGTCATGTTATCTAGTTACAGTCTGTCATGTTATCTAGTTACAGTCTGTCATGTTATCTAGTTACAGTCTGTCATGTTATCTAGTTACAGTCTGTCATGTTATCTAGTTCAGTCTGTTATCTAGTTACAGGGCTAGATCCACAAAGAATGGATTGCACGGAG